>NC_136875.1:13962564-14358987 GCF_951799975.1 Gobius niger
AGGACCGTTTGCTGAAGATAAACTTTTCTAAACTCTGAGCTGTTCCACAGTGAAAGCTCCTCACACGTCACAGATCTGTTACATAGTGAGAGCGCTCACTCTGTCACTGACAATGCACCATAACTGTTCCAAACATGGCTAATGCAGAGTGAGCCTCACCTTTTCCACAAACAATCTTTGATCCCAAACGCTCCGGTGCAGCTGGAGTTTAAACAACAGCAGGAACTTCAGGCTCTGCGGCTAAAGGTAAAGCTAAAGCTAAAGCTAAAGGTAAAGCCCATGTGTTTCTCGTTGTCACTGCTTTTCTATTTGTCTAAGAGTCTAGTTTCTTATTCAGTCCTGGTTTAGTCCTGGTTTTAACCAGTTTACTGTAAGTCCTGGTTTAGTCCTGGTTTAGTCCTGGTTTAGTCCTGGTTTAGTCCTGGTTTAGTCCTGGTTTAGTCCTGGTTTAGTCCTGGCTCAGTCCGCGGCTCTGCCATCTCTGATAATGACTGAAGTGTGAGTAAGTCACAGCTTTGCTTCTGCATTTGCACTGAAGCTGCTCATGAGTTCAGGCTTTTTCAGACTCACTGTGGATCATTTATTGACGTTTGGAGAGAAAAAGAACCGAAAATTAGCACCGATACCGTCCCCTACCGGAGCTTTTCGGTCGGTACCAAGGACACTGCAAAAGGGGATTCTAAGCAAGTAAAAAATGTCTTATTTTTCCCCTAAAAAGTAATGTTTTGCCGAGCAAAGTTTTCTTGAGAAAAAAAATCTTATTTTAGGAAATAAAATCTAGCCATTTCTTGTTCTTGATATATTTGCTAAAAAACATGTAACAAGAAAGAAAAACTTTTTGAATCTTCTTCAGCTTTAGACAAAGAAAAAATAAGATCACAATAAGATCTTGATTTAAAGCAGTACTAAGTAACTCTTCCCCCTAGAGGCCATAAGCACAACTGCAGGTGTCGTAGCAAGATTTTTTTAACTTACTAATTGTCTTGGAGAGTAAATCCTACGCTGACAGGAAAGGCGAAAGGACAGAGGGTTACTGTGCATCCAATTATACAACGGAAATATTTTTTTTTCACTCAAACTTGGCTGTAAATACTGTTTAAAGTGACATTAGCCGCAGTTAGCTTTGCCCGTTAGCATGTTAGCTTCTTCTTCGTGATTCCATTAGTGTGTATTGCTTTCTCCGCACTGGTGGCAGTCAAGTTGCAAACATGGTTTTCTGTCCAGAGACACCAGGGGGCGATGAAAGACCCTCCAGTCATCCCATAAACACTTGTGTTACCCCCACAGTGACTACGGGGAGGATTTATTAAGGTAAACACGTTACTTAGTGCTGATTTAAGAACTGATTCTCAACAACATTTAAGTAAAATATCCCACAATTTTTCACTAAATAAGAATGTTTTCCTTAAATTATTCCATTTTCTGAGGACATTTTGCTTAATTCTAGCTTTTTATTTTTTATTTTTTCTACCCATCACTTCATCTTTATATCAGTAACGTTGAGCAGAAGTTCCTCCTCATGTTGCTTCGCGCACGGTTTACGTTCCGGCGATTCCAGCCTCCCTCATCTACGGAGCCGAAGTGCAGCGACTTAATCTAAAACTTTCTGAACAAGTCCCGGCGTCTCCAAGATGGCGGCGGCGGCGGCGTTTCCGTCCAGCTGGGATTTCTTTCAATTTAAGGCATTCTCCAAAAAAAACCCAAAGATTGAATTGAAGCCGCGGTCTCCGGGGTTTAACCTGCCGACTCTGAACGCACGGCTCGCAAGAGGAGGAAAAAAAAAGGACGGGAATAATTAGTGCGGGAGAAAAAAAAAAGAAAAATCTGCGGCGAAACGAGACGAAATTAACTCCACAAACGCAGGCAATTAGCGAAGCTTTCGGTGACGAGGAAACGGGATAATGAGGACGGAACGGAGTCGTTTCAATCAGAGCAAATGTGGGAAATAAACGGATAATAACGACGATCAGGAGATAACGGCTTAATAAGGCGGAAATAAAGAGGAAAGTACAGGCACGTGTTTGTTTTCTTCATTTAATTATTACAAATGGGGATTTTTATGTTTGGAAACGGACCCGAAAACGTCTCATTTGGGGCGAAACTGCAAAGAGTCATTTGTGAATCAGGAGGAAACTGAGGAAACGTATATGTTTGATATTTGTTTCATCGTTTGCCTTCAGGCTGTTTCACAAAGCGCAGTTTTTCCTGTTCGACTCTGATCTACACTGCAAATTAACTAGATCAGTACAAACATCTCAATTTGAGCAAAATAATCCATTGTTCTGAGATGTTTCTGACTCGTTTCGATACGTTTCGTCCTTATTTCAGGTCATTTTCTTTGCCAATGGGGAAAGAAAATGGGTCTTATCTCATTGGCAATTTTACTTTCTTATTTCGAGCGAGATTTACCCTAGAACTGGTGTGAAATGTCCATCATGGAGATGGGCCCCCGGGCGCGGCCGTCGACCACTGCTCCTTACGGGTTCGCCCCAGTGGCATCGAAGGATGGGTTAAATGCAGAGGACAAATTTCCCTACGGGGACAATAAAGTATACAAACAAACAAACAAAACAAACAAACAAGCAAAGTAAACTTGGTCCGATCAGGAAAAGTGTCTAAATGAGTGAAAACCGCTCAAAACAAGAAACATTTCCTCAGTTCAAGTCATTTTTTGTCACATTTTTGTCATTTTTTAAAATATTTTTTTTGTCATTTTTTATCATTTTTTAATCTTTTTTTTTGTCATTTTTTAATCATTTTTTTAATCATTTTTTTGTCATTTTTTTCACAAGAAACATTTCCTCAATTCAAGTCATTTGAGACAATGCTTGATATTAACTTTTTGCAGTGTAAAAGCTTCTCCGATAGGCCAGTGTCACACCTCATTTGAAAGCTAAGGCCAACAAAACTGATCTAAACTTTGGATTTTAAAATTGGCTGTAAATATAGTTAAAGGGGGGTATTATGTAAAATGGACTTTTTCAAGCTTTACATCATGTTATTCTGTCACTCCCTCATTAAAAAAATGGCTGAAGTGTTGCCTTGGCACATTCACGTATTTTTGAGTCATCTGTAAAAACTCTGATGGCGGCCATTTTAGGGTGCGTTCACACCAAACGCGGCAAAGCGTCCGGTTTACATTGAAAATACCTGGAGGACGCGCCTCAAAGAGCGTCAAAATGTCCTGCAGCGCCTCACGCGCCTCCTGTGCGGCGCGTTTTGAAGCGTTTGACGCCTCCAGGGCGTCGAGCGCGGCCGACGCTCGAGTTGGGAAATGTTGAACTTTTTGGAGAAATTCGCGAGCGTTGACCAATCAGGAGCTTTCTCCAACAGTGACGTACGTTGTAGCTGAGCCACCGGGGCAGATGTTATGCCGGTGCTCAGATGTAAACAAGTCACAAGTCACGGAGCTTCATTGTGAACCGGAGCTACAGCAGCTCTGGGACTTTTACAAAGACGCACTTCAGTGTTTCTTTACACACCCAGGATTAAAAGCAGCGACAAGAAAACTTATTTCAGTGGCTGAATCTGCGCTGGGAATGAGTTTGGGCCTCGAGGCTGACGACGAACACACGCTGACGTCTGATTTTAGGTAAGCACAAGCGTCTAACTACGGGCTTTAGCCGCGTTTTTGACGCCTGAAAAGCGTTTGGTGTGTATGCACCTTAAGAAGCGTGGCTTTGGCAATTCAAGTTCGAGCATATTGTTTGCAAACTGCAATTGATTAATTAACTAAAAACAAAGTAGCAGATATGCTGTGTTGTTTTTATGGTTTAGTAGCAGTAATATGCAGTTATTAGCCGTGTCCACTCTTTGTTGGTTTTCATGAGACCCCCCTTGAAATGACCAGGACCCCCATTGCCCCCCCAAGCAAAATTGTCTGGAGCCGCCACTGGATATGTTTAATACAACGCGGCTCTTTGCAAAAGAGTTGGTTCATATTTCCCATAAACAGTCTTGACCAAAAACGTCTTTCCATGACGTGTTTCCATCTCTACATGAGTGAGAGTCTGATCTCCTCGTTTAGGAGGCGGAGTGTAAAAGGTGCCCGTGCACCCTCACTCACAGCGGGATGGAGGTTTCACAGTCGGGCAGGTCGAGGCTCTGGGATCAGCTCCTGTGCTCTTCATCTTCAGGTTTCTGATCAGCTGCTCTTTATCAGAGGAAAGTCGGCCTCATATTCACAGAAAAAGATCAGAATTAAGAAATGTTAAAAAGCGGAGTTCTCATGAAGCATCTGCAACTTAAAACAGACTCTCAGTCCTCCAGAAGCTCCTGAGTAAAGTTTATGTGTGTTCTCTGCACAGTCCAGTCAGGACCGAGCTGCACTGAGCCACAGGCCAGGGGCGGGTCAGAGGAGGGGGCTCAGTGGGCAGGGCCCCCCACACAAACACACACAAACACACCCCAGCATTAAAAAAAACCCCAAAACATCTAATTCTGTCTCAGTCTGAGCAGAACAGCACAAAATGTCAGTTAATATACATTTATTTCAATCTTGGTGAGGAGTAAAAATAAGAGTTTATTGTGATAAAGATTTGAACACTCATTAGAGGCACAGGAAACTCACAATACAGTCTTTCCTCATATTCATGTCCGAAATCTCCAGCAAAAGTTTCAACTTGACTGCATTGTTTCCTGTCTCGCCTGACTCTGTTACAAAACTCTGAGTCTGAGGAATATTCCAGAATGATCCGGGTCACGAGTGAAGTCTTACGTAAGTGTGAGTCCGAGTTAGATCCAGACTGTGGTGTTTGAGCTGGACCCGAGCGCCGCCGTCTCATATTAAACTCGATATTGTCCTCGTCCTACAGAGACGACTGACTTTTAATCAACGCCGACCAGCGCCGCCCCAGAGGATCGTGGGTAAGATCCACTCAGGCTGTTCTATAGGTTATTGTTCTGTCCTCCTCCTACCGCGAACCAGAGGAGTCTGGGTAACCGTGAGGGGGAGTTATTTAAGGTGAGAGAAGAAGTTTGAAGCCTTTGCTGTAGATCAGGGGGAGGCAGGTTTTCTCGGTGAAGGGCCGGGTTTCTTCATCGTCAGAAAACCCAGGGCCGGACCCTCTAATGGAAGCAAATGAAGTAAAGCATCACTTTCTACATATGTTAGTGTTTTACATCATATACGCTGGAAAAATGTCCATCTTAAATTAGATAAATGACTTAACCTCTTAACACCCGCCAAAACCAAATCCATTCTCTCGCCATTGTCGTCACTTTTTATTTCCCTTATGTGTTTTTGTCACTTTTTTATTGCTTTTTTGCTGCTCTTCTGTCACTTTTTCTGCTGGATTTTTGTCACTTTTTTGCTGGATTTTTGTCATTTTTTTTGCTGGATTTTTTGTCTTTTTTTGCTGGATTTTTGTCTTTTTTCTGATGGATTTTTGTCTTTTTTTGCTGCTGGATTTTTATCTTTTTTTGCTGGATTTTTTTCATTTTTTTTGCTGGATTTTTGTCATTTTTTCTGCTGGATTTTTGTCTTTTTTTGTCTTTTTTTGCTGGATTTTTGTCTTTTTTTCTGCATGATTTTTGTCATTTTTTCTGCTGGATTTTTGTCTCTCTCTCTTCTCTCTACTCTCTCTCTCTCCTCTCTCTCCTCTCTCTCCCCTCTCTCTCTCCTCTCTCCCCTCCCTCCTCTCTCTCTCCCCCTCTCTCTCCTCTCTCTCTCTCCTCTCTCTCTCCTCTCTCTCCCCCCTCCCCTCCCCTCTCCTCTCTTCATGGCTCTGGCTCTTGTCTCAAATTGAACTCACAGTTGGAGTAATTGAAGATCATTGTCTCCTGCTCCTCGGGCTCGACTTCAAAAACTACTCTTTTTCTCTCGGTTCATTTTGACACTCGATTTCCCCCCGTTCCCTTTTACTCCACATTTGAACCACATTCTCCAGCACTGAGCGCCAGACTCGGCATAGAATATTCTATATAGGACCTTTAAATACAGTTACGGGAGAGGAGAGGCTAAATGCTAACAACATGTTTGGTCTTTTTTCCTAACTGAGGGCTCGAAACAAGGCTCCAGGTCTGTTTTCGATAAGAGAAAATCACTGTAACACAATAAAAAGCCCTTCACCCCTTAACTCCCACCTGAACCGAGCACATTTTCTCCAGTTTGGCTTTACCCCAATCCAAAAGCTTCTGGGAAAAAGCTGTGAAAATAGCAGGAAAAACAGACGAAAACAATGATGGAAATGTGACAAAAAAGTGACGAAAAAATGTGACAAAAAAATGACAAAAAATGACCAAAAAATGTGACAAAAATGACAAAAAAATTAACAAAACATTTGACAAAAAATGTCAAAAAATGACAAAAAAATGACAAAAAAATTACAAAAAAATGACAAAAAATTACAAAAAATGTGACAAAAAATGTGACAAAAAATGTGACAAAAAAAATGACAAAAAATGACAAAAAATGACAAAAAAATGACAAAAAATGACCAAAAATATGACAAAAAATGTGACAAAAAAATTAACAAAACATTTGACAAAAAATGTCAAAAAATGACAAAAAAATGACAAAAAAAAGTGACGAAAAAATGTGACAAAAAAATGACAAAGAATACAAGATAGTTATGAAAAAAAGACAAAAAAATGACAAAAAATGACCAAAAAATGTGACAAAAATGACAAAAAAATTAACAAAACATTTGACAAAAAATGTCAAAAAATGACAAAAAAATGACAAAAAAATGACAAAAAAATGACAAAAAATTACAAAAAATGTGACAAAAAATGTGACAAAAAATGACAAAAAAATGACAAAAAATGACCAAAAATATGACAAAAAATGTGACAAAAAAATTAACAAAACATTTGACAAAAAATGCCAAAAAATGACAAAAAAATGACAAAAAAATGACAAAAAAATGTGACAAAAAATGTCAAAAAAATGACAAAAAATACAAAAAAGTTATGAAAAAAAGACAAAAAAATGACAAAAAAATTAACAAAACATTTGACAAAAAATGTCAAAAAATGACAAAAAAATGACAAAAAAATGTGACAAAAAATGTGACAAAAAAAGACAAAAAAATGACAAAAAATGTGACAAAAAATGTGACAAAAAATGTGACAAAAAAATGACAAAAAATGACAAAAAATACAAAAAAGTTATGAAAAAAAGACAAAAAAATGACAAAAAAAAACAAAAAATGTGACAAAAAATGACAAAAAATACAAAAACGTTATGAAAATAAGACAAAAAAAATCTTTGCTTTCAAATGAGGCGTTACACTGGCCTACAGGATTTGGGTAAAGCTGACCTGGAGAAAATGCTCTCGGTTCAGGCGGGAGTTAAGAGGTTAAACAGTTGGTTTTGCCCCCTCAGTCCTGCCTCAGGTCAGGTTTCGGGGGGGGTCCGCTCTCCCTCACACTGACATTACAATGGGGCAGCACGTGTTCCCGACCCTGATGTGAAAATCACCCTCGTACTGGGACGCTCTGACCCCGTTCTGAACAAAGACTCACACGTGGAACAGGCTTCATAGAAAAAGCCTCTGAATGCGACGGACGCGGTGAAACTCCGGACGACCGAGAGCCATAACGAGTCTGAGGCGCGTCGTGCTGAGACCCGTGTGGACGTCCCTTTGTCAAATAAAACCGCCATGATTCACGGTGAAGAAAGGCTCTGAGGAGGCCGGGACAAATACTGAGCGATGCTTTTTACTGCAGTACAAAGATACTTTATCAGAGTGTTGTGGTACATAAGAAATAAAAATGGCCGAAACGTAAAGATGTGGTCGGATACGCCAGTCCATTTACCGATGGACAGGGGCGGACCGGCCATGTGTCCATTCTGGGAGAGCACAGAGGGGCCACTGGCTCGAGGGCCACCGGTCCCGCCTCCACCGGGCTTTACCCAAATCTAAAAGCTAAAAAGAAAAGAAGCAAAATAGCGAGAAAAAGAGGAGGAAATCATGGGGAAAACACGGACAAAAAAACACAGCAAAAAATGATAGAAAAAATTATTAAAAATTCAACAAAAATGTGACAAAAAATCAAGAAAAATGTGACAAAAATTCAACAAAAACTCAACAAAAATGTGACAAAAATTCAACAAAAAAATGACAAAAATTGAACAAAAAAGTGACAAAAATTCAACAAAAATTCAACAAAAATTCAACAAAAATTCAACAAAAATTCAACAAAAATTCAACAAAAATTCAACAAAAGTTCAACAAAAATTCTACAAAAATTCTATAAAAATGTGACAAAAAAGAAAAAAGAAAATAAATAAAAAAACATACAAAAGGTGACACAACACAGCAACAGTGCGAGGAAAAAGGTCAGTTTTGTGGGTCTTAGCTTTCAAATGAGGTGTTACACAGCCAAAAGAGGACAGAATGCATTTGGTTTAGGCGGGGGGTAAGAGGTTAAAATATGTATTTGTGGAAGTGTCACAATTACGCTATTTTGGGCCCGGCTGGTCAGAGTCTAGGGCCTCGGCCTCAGTGGAACTGAAAAACATCGCAATGACAATTTGTAAAGTTTTTTAAATACAAATTCACAAAACCGCTGTCAATACGGACATGCTGTTTGTCATTTTAAAGCTCAGAATTAAATTAAATCTGAGTTAGTTTTAACCTCCGCATTTGTATTCCTCATCTCTGTCAAAATGCCAAGGCTAGCAACAGTATGCTAATGCTAACGGCAACTAATCAAGGACAGAAACTATGGTTGAATCATGACAAGGTAGCTTAGCTTTAGCACTCGTGCTTCACAGTTCTAAGGTTCGATTCCCACCTGGACGGGGCCTTTTGGAGTTTGCATGTTCTCCCCGTGTCTGCGTAGGTTTCCCCCTACCACTAAAAACATGTACAATAGGTCAGGATGAATGAGGGTGTGTTTGAGAGTGCGCATGGGGGATGACGGATGGAAATTAGCCTAAAGCTACACTCCGGTGTGGCTTGTTTACATGCATGAGATCCAAGGATGTTCATTAACCTCTTAACTCCCACCTGAACATGTTTTCTTCTGTTCTCCAAATTCTCCAAATCTAAAAGCTTCTTCAAACCAGCGACAAAAAATAAGAAAATGAGGATGTAAACACAACAAAAATTCAGCAAAAAAAAGACAAAAATCCAGCCACAAAGTAACAAAAGAGCAGCAAAAAATGTGACAAAACAGCAAAAAAAAAAAAAGTGACAGAAATGCATCAAAAAAAGAATAAAAAAGTGACAAAAACACATAAGGGAAATTAAAAGTGATGGAGAGAATGCATTTGGTTTTGGCGGGTGGTGAGAGGTTAACATGGTAAGTATTCATGTTTTTACAAAAATATCGGCCCAGCATATCGGTATCGGCCTTAGAAAAACCCTCTTATTGCCGATCCAGAACGTTCCACAGTGAGCCGTAAAAAGGGCTCCAGCTCGTGGCCCTCTCTTCGTAACCCGATCGCCCTGATCCCGCCCCCTCCCCCCCCTCCTCGTCTTGAACCTTCTCCGTTTCCCCTCGACCCCGCCCTCGCTCGGACAAAGCCCCCGTGTGTTTCCTCCTTTCGAAAAGACCTCGGAAACTTCAGCCTCATCTTTCCGCGCCGTCTCACTTTCCCCTGGCCTTGTCCGGGCTTAAATGGCGGTCGTGTAATTACCCCGTCCCGAACAAAAGCCCCGCGACGGCCCAGACGTCTGGGGGGGGTCATTAGCGGAGATAGACCCGCTCCCAAAGGGGGTAGGATGTCCCCGCCCGCGCTGCCCACCTGCCGAAAGGTGAGAGCCGTAAACTCCTATCTGCCCATTAGCACAGGTATCACAGGACAGGTGAATGAAGTAAAAAGATCTGCTCTGACTTCTGAACCCTCACCTGAACCGAGCAGTTTTACCCAAATCTAAAAGCGACAACAGACGAGAACAAGGATGAAAATGCAACAGATAGAGCGACAGAAAAAAGCCACATAAGAGAAACAGATAAGTGACAAAAATGTGACGAATAAAGCAGTTAAAAACGGTTTACTTCGCACATCGTTTGGAGCAATTGACATTTTTTTGTCATTTTTTGTGAAATTTTTGTCATTTTTTATCACATTTTTATCAAATTTTTTGTCAATTTTTTGTCACAATTTTTTCTTTTTTTTCTTCATTTTTTTCATTTTTTTGATCACATTTTTATCACATTTTTTGTCATTTTTTGTCAATTTTTTTGTCATTTTTTGGTCATTTTTTTGTCCATTTTTTGTCCATTTTTATCACATTTTTTTGTCAATTTTTATCACATTTTTTGTCAATTTTTATCACATTTTTTTGTCAATTTTTATCACATTTTTTTTGTCAATTTTTATCACATTTTTTGTCAATTTTTATCACATTTTTTGTCAATTTTTATCACATTTTTTGTCAATTTTTATCACATTTTTTGTCAATTTTTATCACATTTTTGTCAATTTTTATCACATTTTTTGTCAATTTTTATCACATGTTTTGTCATTTTTTTGTCATTTTTTTGTCATTGTTTTATAACGTTTTTTGTCAATTTTTTGTCAATTTTTATCACATTTTCTGTCAATTTTTATCACATTTTTTGTCAATTTTTTGTCGGACGGACATATTCTTTTAATGTAATTGTATCGATTGATTAGTTTTATTGTTTGCTTTTTTTATGTGTTTTTAAAGGGATGTTTCAGGATGTTTGACATAGGGCCTCATTTCCTCGTTATCCAGAGTGTTGCTGATTTCTGGAGATATTTGTTTTTGTAATTCATGCAGTTCTTTTATTTGAAGAGTTTCGTGGCGCTAGGCTAATGCAAGGCTAGTGCATGTCTATGGTATCAGCTAGCCTGCATTAAAAACAGTGTGACCCGCTCCACAGAGCACCTGAGGAGAATCACTTATAACACCAGACTAACCATATAAATGTCTGTGTCCATAGAGTTTGGAATATAACTGACCTGCATCACATGAATGATCGCATTTTGAGGGACTATTTTCTAGCAGATCACTCCGCCGCTGCATAGCTTATACAACCACGAAGCTGATGCTGCTCAGATATAAGGTATTTTAAATGCAAAACACAAAGATTTACTTGTACTGTTGGTAGCTTCTGGTGTATTGATAATGTACAGAGTAATTGAACGTATTTAAATGAATATTAGTTCTATCAAAAAAGGCTTAGTTTGTTTTGACTTCTGACCAATGCTATGGAGTTTCTGAGTTTGACACATTTTGTGAACATCTAAAACCATCCTGAGAAGGAGGAAAGAACAAATGTGCATAAGAAGGTGTCGTGAGTGAGGCCCATTAACTCCCGCCTGAACCGAGAGGATCTTTCTCCTCACGTCATCACTTTTTTTTCCCATCATTTTTTGTTGGGTATTCAACTCATTTTTGTCACATTTTTTCGTCAATTTTTTATTACATTTTTTGTAATTTTTTTGTCAAATTTGTGTAGTGTTTTTGTCACATTTTTTGTAATTTTTTTGTAATTTTTTTGTAATTTTTTTGTAATTTTTTTGTCATTTTTTTGTCATTTTTTTGTTAATATATTTTTTTTTGTCAAATGTTTGTAATTTTTTTGTCACATTTTTGTAATTTTTTGTCACATTTTTTCATTCATTTCTTGTCAATTTCTTGTGACATTTTTGCCACTTTTTCATCGATTTTTGTCACTTTTTTGTCACATTTCCATCATTGTTTTCGTATTTGACAATGAACCTCACGGGTGGATTACTGGACGTGAGACCTTTCCAACGACGCGCATATGTGTTTTTCTTATTATTATTCCTCTCCCCCTCCGAAGCCAGTTTCGGCCACTTCCCACCGACGAAAAGTCCTGAATTTTTGCCCAAAATTCAATTAGGTGAAAAAAAAAAACTTTCACATCTCCAAAATTCAAAAATTCAAAAAAATGGCGCGTCAGCGCCCCCTGGAAAAACGTCGTTAACACTGCGGCCTATGGCCAGACCCCCCAAAATCCCGAAAACCCGGAAAATTTTAGTTCGTCGTAGACGAAAAAAAATTCGGCACAGTGATTGGTCACATGAAGCCTAAAAAAAAAACATATTACGCGGTTGCTAGGCAACCAACTATATGGCGGCCATATTGGCCAGAAGAGCGACGTGGCGCTGAAGGCGCCTTTTCATGCCCTCGCATTCGTTTTGTTGCTATTTTCACACCTTTTTTCCAGAAGCTTTTGGACTGGGGTGAAGCCAAACTGGAGAAAATGTGCTCGGTTCAGGTGGGAGTTAAGGGGTTAAACCTCAAAATGGCGTCAGTTTGACCTGCGTAACCTGGTCATGTAAACGTGACTTGTTCTATTGATTTCTAACCTTATTTAAACTGTAAAGCGGCGCCGCTGCCTTCAGCTCATCCTCCACTTGTAAAACCGACGTCTTCATTTCCTGAAGTTCCCTCATCCTCGCTTCTCTTAAATTCATAATCCACAGAGGTTTATGCTAATCCGCCGCAGATTAAAAACGTTTAAAATGTAAATGACTCTAAACTTATAGAAACATCGCTTCGCTTTTCCCGCCACCTTTAAAGACGCCTCGTGTCCCGCGCTCGGATTCCTCCACAAAAGGCGGATCTGGCGCCGTTATCTCCCGTTTAAAACGCACACACAAAGGGATGGATCTTTCTCAAACATCTCGGGGAGAAACTCGGAGACCTCCGCGAAACTCATAAAGTCCGACTGGGAGGGTTTAGCGGCGGCTTAGAGCAGCGGCGCGCGGCGGACGCTTCATTCTGCGGCGGCGGCGGCGGCTCCGATTCGGCGGGTTGGGTCGCGGAGGGAGATTGTGCTTAAAGGAGCCTTTGATTTGGGAGAAAGGGGAGAAGAATAAGCCGTGAGGGCCGCGATTGTGCGGAGCTCGACACTCTATCCGCGGGAGAGGCTCGCCCGGGAAGATCAGCCGGAGAGTTCTCAGGGGGAGAGGGAGGACGGAGAGCGACGGAGAGCGACGGCGAGGAGCGGCGAGGAGCGGCGAGGAGCGGCGAGGAGCGGCGGGACACGAGGTCAGAGAGTGGCGGGACACAGGGCTGAGCGGGGTGAGGGGGAGAGGTCACATCAAAGGGATATTTCAGGATTTTTGACATAGGGCCTCATTCCCTTGTTATCCAGAGTGTTGTTGATTTCTGGAGATATTTTTTTTGTAACTCATGCAGTTCTTATATTTTAAGGGTTTTGAGGCGCTAGGCTAATGCTAAGCTATGGCATTTCTATGGTATCAGCTAGCCTGCATTAAAACCATTTTGCATTTAAAAGACCTTATATTTGAGCAGCATCAGCTTCGTGGTTGTATAAGCTACGCGGCGGCGGAGTGATCTTCTAGAAAATAGTCCCTCAGAATGCGATCGTTCATGTGATGCAGGTCAGTTATATTCCAAACTCTATGGACACAAACATTTACAGTGGGGAAAAAAAGTATTTGGCCAAAATCCAACACAATGTCTATGTGAAACTGACCAAATACTTTTTCCCCCCACTGTATATGGTTAGTCTGGTGTTATAAGTGATTTGCCTCAGGTGCCATAGAAATGTGTTAGCCTAGCACTAGCCTAGCACTAGCCTAGCGCCACGTAACTCTTCAAATATAAGAACTACATGAATTACAACAACACTCTGGGCAACTATGAGGCCCTATGTCAAAAATCCTGAAATATCCCATTTCCAGTGGTGGCTGGTGTATTAATGAATGAATGAATGAAGGTTTATTCAGTTACAAAACATAGAACAAAATGTATGTGCTGCAAGTTCATCACAGACAAGGCGGGAAACCGAAAAGGTGAAGCTGAAGCCGTGGCTTATTTGGCCTCCCCTATTTAACAAAACAACCCATCAAAGACGTTACAAAAAACAAATATATACAGTATATTATGTATATACATATACATACACACATATACAGTACACATATTTTTTCTTGTATGGTTATTTGTAAATACAGATGCTTGTTTGTTTCTCACAGTAATGCATGAGCTTAACTTAACCACATTTTTTCTTAAGCATTTTTTGTATATTTCTCAAAAATTAAGATTTTAAACTGTTTTTTGAAATAATGAATGGAATTGCTCCTCGTGTAACTTTGTCTGCAGCTTCATTGTGTTGTAACTGTGACAGAGTGGAAGGCTTTAGCTTAACACATGTACCACATTAAAGAAAAGGACCACAGGTTCGTTCATTGAAGAGGCAAGTCGTTCCAATAGTTTTATCCAATTTATTTTCTAGATCGATAAATTAAGTTAAGTTTCAGTCGTCACTAGTTTCAGTTCCAGTTCAGTGGGTGTCTTAAACAAAAACCAAAAAGGGATGGCAAACATCCGTTTGTCATGTTTCACAGTTCACAGAGACACTCTTCGGCATCACGTCCGGGTCCACAAAGCAGGGGACGCGGACACCCCAGACCCATAGCTGCTCACGAGAGCCCGAGGCTACACCACCTCCACACCAAGCAGACAGACGGAAGAACAAGAGGTCAGAGGTCGAACGCAGGTAGGCTGTGCCCTTTTATATGGCGCCCCCAGCGGACGGGCGGAGTAATAGACAGCTCGCACCATTACATTACCGCTTCATAAATGTGTAGTTTTGTGCTCGGGGCGATGAGGAACAGCGCCCACGTGATCTAACCAATGGTGCTCTGATATGGTGTTGACTACATATCATTAATTCAATCAATCAGAGACAATAATAAATCCCAGATGGCACTTTGGAGATTAAACAGGTGAAAGACGAGGAAGCGTCTCCTGTAAACAAACGTGAGGAGCTCGTTGTTGGAGCAGCTCTGAGCAAAACTTCTCATCTGAGACGGAGAAGCTTCTGTTGTTTCCTGAGAGGAGGTGAAAGGATTTAGTCAAACTCATGGACTTCAGACTTTCTTCAGTCAGAAGTCACGTCTAAACGGACTTTCCTGGAGGTAGCATGACGATGCTAACTAGCTCGTCTGCTTTAGCTGCTGCTCGTTTATCTCACACTTTGGGACAACACTCGCTGACTTGGACAGTTCTGTCCCAGGACGTGGACGTTTGATGGAGAGAAGATTCAGGACCGTGAGGAGGAGCTACGACAGGAGAGGAGAACGTCATTCATTCACTGAGGGAAACAGAGGTGGAGCTCCAGGTGCTACAGGAGGAGCTACGACAGGAGAGGAGAACGTCATTCATTCACTGAGGGAAACAGAGGAGGAGCTCCAGGTGCTACAGGAGGAGGAGCTCCAGGTGCTACAGGAGGAGGAGCTCCAGGTGCTACAGGAGGAGGAGCTCCAGGTGCTACAGGAGGAGCTCCAGGTGCTACAGGAGGAGCTCCAGGTGCTACAGAGGAGGAGCTCCAGGTGCTACAGGAGGAGCTCCAGGTGCTACAGGAGGAGGAGCTCCAGGTGCTACAGGAGGAGGAGGAGCTCCAGGTGCTACAGGAGGAGCTCCAGGTGCTACAGGAGGAGGAGCTCCAGGTGCTACAGGAGGAGGAGCTCCAGGTGCTACAGGAGGAGGAGCTCCAGGTGCTACAGGAGGAGCTCCAGGTGTTACAGGAGGAGGAGCTCCAGGTGCTACAGGAGGAAGAGCTCCAGGTGCTACAGGAGGAGGAGCTCCAGGTGCTACAGGAGGAGCTCCAGGTGCTACAGGAGGAGGAGCTCCAGGTGCTACAGGAGGAGCTCCAGGTGCTACAGGAGGAGCTCCAGGTGCTACAGGAGGAGGAGCTCCAGGTGCTACAGGAGGAGGAGCTCCAGGTGCTACAGGAGGAGGAGCTCCAGGTGCTACAGGAGGAGGAGCTCCAGGTGTTACAGGAGGAGGAGCTCCAGGTGCTACAGGAGGAAGAGCTCCAGGTGCTACAGGAGGAGCTCCAGGTGCTACAGGAGGAGGAGCTCCAGGTGCTACAGAGGAGGAGCTCCAGGTGCTACAGGAGGAAGAGCTCCAGGTGTTACAGGAGGAAGAGCTCCAGGTGTTACAGGAGGAGGAGCTCCAGGTGCTACAGGAGGAGCTCCAGGTGCTACAGGAGGAAGAGCTCCAGGTGTTACAGGAGGAAGAGCTCCAGGTGCTACAGGAGGAGGAGCTCCAGGTGCTACAGGAGGAGGAGCTCCAGGTGCTACAGGAGGAGCTCCAGGTGCTACAGGAGGAGGAGCTCCAGGTGCTACAGGAGGAGGAGCTCCAGGTGCTACAGGAGGAGCTCCAGGTGCTACAGGAGGAGGAGGAGGACTCTCTTCTAAACGTGAGCTGCACATTATTTCTGAGTCTGTGGTTCTGAGGCTCATAATGAAACCACAGCAGGTCTGGGTCTAAAACTGTTCATGAAATCAAAGAGGAAACTCCTCCTGCCTTTGTTCTGTTGGTACAAAACACTAATCAGTGCTGCAAAACTAAAACATGTATAGTGACTCTTCTTAATCATCTTTACACTTTTATTTCATTTAGTCAGAATTTTTTTTTTTCCAAAAGCAGCTCTTCATTTTTTTGTTGAATTAATCTAAACAATACATTAAGTTTTGAATATATTCTGCATAAATAATAATATTAAATGCCCCAAAGATAACTTTCTTTTTTAAGTCTTTTAAAACATATTTGAAGGCAGGTAGAGGCAACAGCGCCCCCTGGTGTTCACATCACCAGCCCTTTAATGAACAGCTGCGTGAGGGTCGTGTAACGGGAGATTTTCAACGATAAAAAAATATCTGACACAAAATCAAAGTGAAAAGTACATTAGGAGATTCACGGTGTTGAAATGATTTATTTGTTTAAAACTTTATGCGAGGGTGAACCTAAAACCTGACAGACGAGGGGGGGGCATTTTAAACCCAGTCCTAAAGCCTGTGGGACAGAGACGCCCTCATGTGACGAGTGTTAAAAACGAGCGGCGGCTTTTGCTCCGGTCGGAGACGCCGGAGGAAAAAAAAAAATACAGGATCGTATAAACCGAGCCAGTACACATCGTTTTTAATGTATAATGTATTTTTTTAAAGTACAAGGCAATGATGAAGTGAAAATATTTGTAAAGCTTTTTAATATAAAGAGTCTTGGTCTTAAAGAAGTCGTGTTTGTAAGTTCAACATGTGAAATATCCTGTTGTGTGATTTGCCTCAGGACAGATGTTCTTCTATAATCTGGCACATTTACAGTTTGTGTTTGATCGTTCATTAATGTGTTGTCCCGATTATATAAATAAATAATAGAAAGTATCTCTCACAGCGACGCAGACGCCCGACACACGGAGAGAAGGAGAATCTGAAGCCGAGATGAAGATGGAAATCTGCAGCTCCATGTGGCTCCGTGTTTCGCTCTGTGGTCCTGGTTCAAAAACACAGGCAGACGCGTGAGTTTTACATTTTCTTTATTTAAATCTGCTCTAATTGATCCAAATCTACAAGTAAGCTTCATTTTGAAACCTTAATAAATACATAAATCTGCTTCCCCTGCTCTAATTTAGACAAAACAATCTCAAGATAAATTAGCATAAAATAAACAATAAAAAAAACTAGATTAAAATGTGCGTAAATGTGTATAAATTGTAATAATTTCTAACAGAACAAAGGAAGACGGGCCCGTTCACTGTCAAAATAATGAAAACATCTTTGTCTTTTTCTAAGTTTAGTCTCCCGTTCAGTGAAATGTTTTTTGGTTTTTTGTCATTTCCTTTTCTCGATGTTTCCTGTGACTGTGTCTGGTGAATTAATGAATAATAATAAAAAAAGAAAAGTAAAATGTAAAATGCAGACACAGAATGTCCCGACACAGACACTTTTCAAATCATTTAAATTCATCTTGAAGTCACAGGGAAAAGATTCACAACAGTGTTTATGTTAAATATAGAGGGTTACATTTCCATCTGTCAAATGATCGATGGATTAGCCCTGATGTTCCATCTGATCACTCATTAAAAATACAAATAAAGTCAATTTAGAGGCTTAGCCCACCTGTGTATGTGGATCTCTGGTCATGGTTAGATTCATGAATTATTGAATTGGTGCTGCGGATGGTGGCGGTGGTGTCGGTGGTGGTGGTGGTGTTGGTGGCGGGTGTGGTGGTGATAGTGGTGGTGGTAGTTGTGGTGTTTGTAGTGACAGCGGCACTAATAGTACAAATTGTAGCTCAAACTAGTCTATTGTCCTATGTCATTCCTCATGTGTGTTGTTTTGTCTCTCTTTTCTTTTCTTTTTTTTCTTTTCTTTAAATGTGTTGTGCCTCCTCTGCATATTTGTAAAATATGCACTTCTTGCAATAAATAAATAAATAAAATAAATAAATAAAAAAGATTAATGAATTAATTAACACGATTGACAACAAACAATAAAAGTGAAGGATTCTATGTTTTTGTTTCTCGTTCCAGTTTAAATGTTGTGAATGTCAGAGACATGAGGCCACAGTGTCAGACCTTTGGCCTCATGTCACAGGAGATATATGCTCCTATTGGTCTGAACCAATCAAATAAAAAAACTCTCTGTGGGAGGACCTCCGGACCCCCCTTTAAATATGCCCCCCTCCCCCACCCCACCGGTCCGCGAGGGCCACGGAGCTCAAACTGGGGTTTTTCTGTTTTTTTGTCTTTTTTTGCCTGATTTCCGTCACTTTTTCTGCTGCTCGTTTGTCACCTTTATGTTGAGTTTTTGTCATTTTTGTCGCTTTATCTGTCACTTTTTAACGCTTTTTTTGTTGCGTTTTCATCCCCATTTTCTTCTCAGCTTTTAGATTTGGAGAAAACATGTCCAGGTGGGAGTTAAGAGGTTAAACTAGTGCAAACGTTTAAGAAGTTTCTTCTGCTGATGTTTAATAAAAATATAAAAAAAATCCATTTATATTTTCATTGCAGAGAGAGAGAAATCCCTGGGGATTATGTTCAACTGTTTTTCACAAATTCGTCATTTTTTAACCTCTTACCACCCGCCAAAACCAAATCCATTCTCTCCTCTTTGCCAATGTCGTCACTTTTTATTTCCCTTATGTGTTTTTGTCACTTTTTTGTTTCACTTTTTCTGACTTTTTTGTTACTGTATTGATGCATTTTTGTCTCTTTTTGCTGGATTTTTTTTTTTTTTTTTTTCTGGATTTTTGTCCTTTTTTTTTGCCAGATTTTTGTCTTTTTTTGCCAGATTTTAGTATTTTTTCTGCTGGAATTTTTTTTTTTTTGCTCGATTTTTGTCATTTTCTTTGTGGGATTTTTGCCAGATTTTTGTCTTTTTTTCTATATTTTTGTCCTTTTTTTTGCCAGATTGTTGCCTTTTTTTGCTGGATTTTCGTCTTTTTTCTGCTGGATTTCTGTCACTTTTTCTGCTGCTCGTTTGTCACCTTTTTGTTGAGTTTTTGTCATTTTTGTCGCTTTTTTGAGTCACTTTTTAACGCCGGGGCCCGTTTGACTTCAATCCGGCCCTGATATTAATACTTATGAATCCCGCGCCGCTGCACTTTAACTTAATCAGGCTTTATTGTTATAAAAACTATAGCACGAAACCCAGTATTCTCTTATGAAGTAAAAGAATATTGTAATTCTTCTCCTCGGCTTCACTTTCTCCGACTTCCCCGTCTCCAAATGAACCCCCCCCCCTCATATTCAAACCATTTCATCATCAGCCTCTCCTCTCTCTTCTTCTTCTTCTTCTTCTTTTTTTATTCTCTGATTTGATTTCATTGGTGCGCTCCAGTCGTTCGAGGCCGGCCCTGTCAAACCTCCGCTTTTTAAATTAGCCTGGGCCCCGCGCGGCGAAGGATTAGCCACGTTTAAACTCGGTCCAAATCCCTCCGATGGGGGGGGGGGGGGGGGAAAGAGTGCGTCCCCGCTGATGGAGGGCCCTGATTGGCCGCGCATACGTTAAAAAGATTTGAATGTGAAATGTGGCCGTTCGGTGGCGTCGGGTCTGAGACGTGGCGAGCGCATGTCAGCTTCGGTGCCACTGGAATGAAACGACTTAAGACTTTTAGACAATTTAAGTGCCCGAAAAGTTCCTCCGCATTCATGAATGTGGGCGTGTCGAACTGTCCAAAACTTTTTTCGATTCCTAGCGGGATAACGGCGGAATAGTTTTGCACATTTTTGCATAAGACGATGAAACGAAAGCGGAATGAAGTTTTTCTTTCGCTTCGTTTCCGCCGCGGAACTTTTTTCGGCGCCGCTCGGGGAGTTTTTCGTTCAGTTTAATGAGGGGATTGTGTCGTTCAGGCTTTAAAAGGAACAGGCCGCCGTTTTTACACACTGAGATATGTTCTTACCTGAGCTGTGACGAGTTCTTTAGGACCTGTCTGATCTTCAGTCACGTAAACACAGCGCAGACGGCGTTAGCATTTAGCCTCTCCCTCTCTCCTCTATAGCTCCAAAACAGGTCAAGATAGAAGCTGCCAAGCTCTTCCACGTTTTCCCTATTTAAATATGGTTACGTGAAGTGTTCCACTACAAAGTATAATTACACACAATTAAACAATGTGGATTTTCTAAGCGGATAAAAGGGGGAACTATATTGTAAGGCGTAATAATACCAGGAGTAGTTCGAAATCTGCGCAGTAATCTTCACTTTACTGAGCGGATGCCAAACTACTCCTGGTATTATTACGCCTTACAATATAGTTCCCCCTTTTATCCCAAATTGCATGTGGTCCTTAGGGTAAATAGGGCTCAAGACTGTGACATCTGGAGTCTGTAGGAGCCACTTGGACGGCACTAGAATCACCCGGGGGCCTCGGAGTTTGCAGAATTACCCAAAATTTGAACTTCCACATCACCGACTTTTCCTCGAGGTCCCTGGGTAATTCTAATCCCGTGCAAATTCTCATGGGAATTTAACCCCTGAACTCCCGCCTGAACCGAGCACATTTTCTGCAGTTTGGCTTTACCCCAGTCCAAAAGCTTCTGGAAAAAAGGTGAGAAAAAGCAACAAAACTGAGACGAAAACAATGATGGAAATGTGACAAAAAAGTGATGAGAAATGGATGAAAAACTGGCAAGAATGTCACAAAAAAATGACAAAAATGTGATAAACATTTGACAAAAAAACAACAAATATTTTACAAAAAATGACAGAAAAAAGTAAAAAAAAAAAGGATACAAATGTGATAAAATGTTACAAAAATATGATACAAATTTGACAAAAAAAATTACAAATATTTGACAAAAAATGACAAAAAAGACAAAGAAAATGATAAAAATGTGATTAAAAAATGACGAAAAAATGACAAAAATGTGTCAAAAAACAAAACAAATATTTGACAAAAAATTACAAAAAAATGTGACAAAAATGTGACAAAAAATGACAAAAAAAGGCAAAAAAAAATGATAAAAATGTGACAAAAAACAAAACAAATATTTGACAAAAAATTACAAAAAAAGACAAAAAAAATGATAAAAATGTGACAAAAAAAATTACAAATATTTGACAAAAAATGATGAAAAAATGAAAAAAAAATTGATGAAAAATGATGAAAAAATGACAAAAATGTGATTAAAAAAAATGACTAAAAAGTTACAAAAATGAGTTGAATACCCAACAAAAAAATAATGGACAAAAAATCTGATGACGTGAGGACAAAGATCCTCTCGGTTCAGGACAATATTTCAGCTTGTTCAGTTTGGATCACTATTTATTTATTTATTTATTTATTTATTTAAGTAGGGACAGTGTAACCATAGTTCTCATAATCAGCTCCAGGGCCAGAAGATCTTTGACCCTTTGAATCTAAGACTTTTGTCCCGGGCCAGGTCAGTGTGTCGGTCCCTGGTCTGAACTCGGGGGATTTCCTAACGGGACGACGGCGGATCCAGTTCCTAATGAGACACACACACACACACACACGGTCCCCACAAAGCCTCGGTAACCGGAGCCGGGACCACACACTGACCACGGTTAAACCTGCCCTGGTCCTGGTTAAGTCCTCGCTCGTCTCCCCCGGTTACGGAGCTGACTCCATGATGTGGATCTTCATGAACCCGAGCGCCCCCGTCAGCTCGGGACGGCGCCCTGAATGATAAACCGACGGCGAGGACGAGCTTCACTCACGCCATCGGAGGAAGAGCGAGAGGAACAAACTCCAGCTGGTTTTTAAGGAGAAACACGAGAAATCAACTGGAAACTTTACATTATGGTACTTACAGTGGTAATTACAGTGGTAAGTACTAGTATTTACAGTGGTAATTCTAGGTTATTACTGTGGTACTAAAAGTCATAATTACTATTAGGGTTAGGGATTACCACAGTATCTCTCATTACTAAGAGATACAGCGGTAACTCTTAGTAATGAAGGTCGTACTTCTATGTACTTTGACACTTTAAATGATAGTTTCTAGTAGTTTCAGTGATACATCTATGGTACTTATTGGTAATTTAAGAATACTACAGCAGCAATTCATAGGTAGTAAATGTGGTACTTCTACAAACAGAAGTCATTTCTAGGATTGATGAAAAAATGTCCCAAAAAAATTACAAATATTTGACAAAAAATGACACAAAAAAATGATAAAATGTGACAAAAAATGATAAAAATTTGATAAAAAAAATGACGAAAAAATGACAAAAATGTAACAAAAAATGACAAAAATTTGACAAAAAATGACAAAAAAAAATGATAAAATGTGACAAAAATGTAACAAAAAATGACAAAAATTTGATAAAAAATTGACGAAAAAATTACACTAATTCAAGAATACTACAGCAGCAATTCATAGGTAGTTAGTGTGGTACTTCTACAAACAGAAGTCATTTCTAGGATTTGATAAAAAATTGACGAAAAAATGACAAAAATTTGATTAAAAAAAAGACGAAAAAATGACAAAAATTTGATAAAAAAATCGACGAAAAAATGACAAAAATTTGATTAAAAAAGACGAAAAAATGACAAAAATGTAACAAAAAATGACAAAAATTTGACAAAAATTGACAAAAAAATGATAAAATGTGACAAAAGTGTGACAAAAAATGACAAAAATTTAATAAAAAATTGACGAAAAAATGACAAAAATTTGATTAAAAAAAAAAGACGAAAAAATGACAAAAAATTGACAAAAAATGACAAAAAAATGATAAAAAATGACAAAAATGTAACAAAAAATGACAAAAATTTGATAAAAAATTGACGAAAAAATTACACTAATTCAAGAATACTACAGCAGCAATTCATAGGTAGTTAGTGTGGTACTTTTACAAACAGAAGTCATTTCTAGGATTGTGTAACTATAACATACAACATAAAACAGCATTAGGGAAAACAAGAAGTACAACCTCCATTACTAAGAGTTACCACTGTATCTAGAAGTACATACCTTGTAATTCTCACTGTAGTATCCTTTAAGTACCACAATAAGTACCTAGAATTACCACTGTAATTACCACCATGAGTACCAATGACTTACCGGCCCGTAATGTAAAGTGTTACCCTGTTTTTATATTTCCAGAAACAAAATGTAAATCATTAATAAAGCCAGGTTTAAATTAATGGTTTTATTTGTGGACGTTTTAATCTAAAAATCCCGCCTTCTGAAGTGGAGATGTTGTTAAAGAGTGTAAAGAAAACCTTACTTTGAGAAAACGGCCCTAAAGTCAGGCGTCCTGTATGTTTCTCCCGTCTTTAGCTGCTGTTTTTGTTTGGGTCTTGGTTTTGGTTCGGGTCTTGGTTTGGGTCTTGGAAAAGTTGAAAACTGCTGAAAATCAGGAAAACGACGGAAGTTTAATAAAAGATAAAGAACATGAAAACCAATTGTGAATCCCTCCGCATCAATAGTCAGTCAATACCTCAAAAACAAAGTGCACAAACGAAGCACAAACAAATGACACCATTTTGAAGCAAATGGGACACTATGGGGGGGCCAACTTCACACAAGTCCCAAACACGGCACTGGCACGTTTGGTCTCCACCAACATCACGAAAACTTTAGGTCCCACGATCTCCAAATAAAGGTTTCTTTACTCTCAAAATCATCTCCTCTTTAGTCGCTCCTACAGACTCCACACTTTACAGTCTGTGTACTTATATATTATTAATTATATATAATTATTGTACTTAATATTTTTAAGTTTTTTAGTCTGATTTATTGTGTTTTGATCATTCCAAATCTTCCCCACTGAGTAAATCTAATGTCTCAACAAACTAAAACCATACATTTATATTTGGCTTTATCCACAATAAACTCCTGTGACACATAGTTAAAGGGGGGGTATTATGCAAAATGGACTTTTTCAAGCTTCACATCATGTTATTCTGTCATTCCCTCATTAAAAACATGGCTGAAGTGTTGCCTTGGCACATTCACATATTTTAATCTGTAAAAACTCTGATGGCGGCCATTTTAGGGATAGGTTTGCCTGAGTCCTCCTAGGAACGCCCCCACCTCCTGGAGACGCCTCCGAGCTTTGGTCACCAGCCGAGTAACCAACCACTGCTCCTCAGCAGAACCCCCTCCCCACTGATGCCACAGACAGCGTGTGGAGGGGGCGTGTCTAAAGGCACAGAGGTTCTTAACCTCTTAACTCCCACCTGAACCAAATGCATTCTGTCCTCTTTGGCTCTTATATAGGCCTGTGTAACACCTCATTTGAAAGCTAAGACCCACAAAGCTGATCTTTTCCTCGCGTTGTTGCTGTGTTGTGTCACCTTTTTTCTTTTTTCTTTTTTTTCCATTTTTGTCACATTTTTGTCACATTTTTGTTGAATTGTCACTTTTTTGTCACTTTTTTGTAACATTTTTGTCACTTTTTTGTCACATTTTTTTTGAATTGTTTTTGAATTTTTGTCACTTTTTTTTAAAATTGTTTTTGAATTTTTGTCACTTTTTTGTTGAATTTTTGTCACTTTTTTTTAAAAATTTTTGTCACATTTTTGTCACATTTTTGTTGATTTTTTGTCACTTTTTTGTCACATTTTTGTCACTTTTTTGTCACATTTTTGTTGAATTTTTGTCACTTTTTTGTCACTTTTTTGTCACATTTTTTGTCACATTTTTGTCACTTTTTTGTCACTTTTTTGTCACTTTATTGTCACATTTTTGTCACATTTTTGTCACATTTTTGTTGCATTTACATCCTTGTTTTCTTCTCATATTCTGTAGTTGTTTTGGTGCTTTTTTTCCAAAGAAGCTTTTTGATTAGGGTAAAGCCAAATTGGATAAAATGGGTTCTGTTCAGGTGGGAGTTAAGAGGTTCTTAAAGAGACAGAGGCCTATTTTAAGACATTCACTACAGCCATTTTGAGAGAGACATTTTATACAAGGCAGTTATTCTAATTTACTGCATTTACAGACCAACAGAAGGTTTGTCATCATTGTAGTGAGATATAGACTGGTGCTATGGGACTGAAAAAAGCAGAAAACCCTTTATTACTTTAATAAATGTTGGTTTGCTGTAGATTATTTTTACTTTACTCTCTGACCGGCAGCCTGCTCCAAATGTTTCATTATCGTGTCCAAACGCCAGCCCGCACTTTGGTAAACGCCACACGGAGCGCCTCCTTCAAACTGGATATTTCAGCCTGAACCCGCTGGTCCAGAACTAAACGCCCCCCCCTTCCCTCGGCCCCGCGGGGGAGCACAAAGCATGCTGGGAGATTCCAGACCCCCGTCAGTCTCGCTCTTATCTGCGCTGACAAAGACCGCTCACCTGAAGCCGCGGCGCTTTTTCACCGCGAATGTTAAAGCGGGACGAGTTCACCGGAGTCCAGGCCACAGGAGGGAGCGCTGGGACCAGGAGAACTCGGGACGGGGGGGGGGGGGTTAGGCTTAAAGAGGCTCGGCATCGGGAAAGACACGACATGTTTAAGGAGAGACGAGGAGCTGGAGGAGGAGAGAAAAGGACAGGTATTAGACTCATTTTAACACCAGGGAAAATGTTCATGTTTTTATACAACTTTTATGTGGAAATCATGGTTTTATTTTGTTTAAAGAGGGAGTATTCTGCTTTTTTCAGTCCCATAGCACCAGTCTATATCTCACTACAATGATGACAAACCTTCTGTTGGTCTGTAAATGCAGTAAATTAGAATAACTGCCTTGTATAAAATGTCTCTCTCAAAATGGCTGTAGTGAATGTCTTGAAATCGGCCTCTGTCTCTTTAAGAACCTCTGAGCCTTTAGACACGCCCCCTCCACACGCTGTCTGTGGCATCAGTGGGGAGGGGGTTCTGCTGAGGAGCAGTGGTTGGTCACTCGGCTGGTGACGAAAGCTCGGAGGCGTCTCCAGGAGGTGGGGGCGTTCCTAGGAGGACTCAGGCAAACCTATCCCTAAAATGGCCGCCATCAGAGTTTTTACAGATTACTCAAAAATACATGAATGTGCCAAGGCAACACTTCAGGCATGTTTTTAATGAGGGAGCGACATAATAACATGATGGAAAGCTTGAAAAAGTCAATTTAGCATAATACCCCCTTTAAATATTCACTAAAAGTTCTTGAATTTGGTATTACAGGGAAAATAAATTCAAATGTTGCCTTGTTTTTTCCAACCTTAATAAAAATGACATTAGATTTATTGGTTTATTTGGTCGGGACAGTGCATGTTAATGAACATATGGGACTCATGCATGTAAACACACCACACTGGACTGTAGCCATGGGATCATTTCCATCTGTCGTCCCTCATGTGAACTCTCAAACACTCTCATTCATCCTGCCCTATTGTACATGTTTTTAGTGGCAGACACGGGGAGAACATGCAAACTCCACACAGAAAAGCCCCGTCCAGGTGGGAATCGAACCCGGGACCTTCTAGCTGTGAAGCGAGAGCGCTAACCACTGTGCTGCTGTACTGGGATATTTAAAAATCCCTCTGAAAATCCTTCTATTAATATATATATTTAATGATATATATTATTTTTGCCCTGAGCTCTCCTGCAAACTGAATTCTCGCTGTATTTGTAAATTCACACAAACACAGAAGAATCCATCTCGTCTCACACCAGTCGAACTTGAACATAGACGAGTGTGTTCAGTCATGCAAAGAGACCAAAGATGTTGTTAGCCTTTAGCCTCTCCTCCTCTGTGGGGCCAAACAGGGGTGAAGTTACACGATCCAAGTACAGTTTCACAAAATTAAACATGTCGATTTTCTCAGCAGTTAAAAAGGGGAACTATCAAGGCCATGGGAACCCAGGGTGCTGAAGGTGCTGCAGCCCAATAAAAACATATTTTTATTTTGGAGCTTTTGTTTATGGACCGCGGCGATAAACTCCCCATATATTATACTTATATCCTGATATAAGTATAAGTATATATCTTATTTCTAGTGGGTGCGGGTAAGAACATATCTCAGTCTGGAGAAACTGTGGCCTGTTCCTTTTAAACCAGAGCGATTCCAGATTGATTCCCCTTGAGATGAGAGAGAAAAGGGAGACAAAACATTTAACCCCTTAACTCCCACCTGAACCGAGCACATTTCAGTCCAAAAGCTTCTGGAAAAAAGCTGTGAAAAAGCAACAAAACTGAGACGAAAACAATGATGGAAATGTGACAAAAAAGTGAGAAAACATTGATGAAAAAGTGGCAAAAATGTGATTAAAAAAAAATGGATGAAATGTTTTTTAAAATGTGACAAAGAATGGCAAAAATGTGATAAAATTATGACAAAAAAAGTACAAAAAATTGACAAAAAATTACAAAAAATGTGACAAAAATTTGATAAAACATTGACAAAAAAGTGGCAAAAATTTATGAAAAAGTGGCAAAAATTTCACAAAAATGTCACAAGAAATTGACAAAAAATTGACGAAAAAATGACAAAATGTGACAAAAAAAATGACAAAAAATTGATAAAAAACTGATGAAAAAAATCAAAAAATTGACAAAATTTTGACAAAAAATGTGACAAAAATTTGATAAAACATTGACAAAAAAGTGACGAAAAATGAATGAAAAAGTGGCAAAAATGTCACAAGAAATTGACAAAAAATTGACGAAAAAATGACAAAAAATTGATAAAAAACTGCTGAAAAAAATAAAAAATGTGACAAAAAATGACAAAAAATTGATAAAAAACTGCTGAAAAAAAATAAAAAATGTGACAAAAAATGACAAAAATGTGATACAAATATGACAAAAAAATTGACAAAAAATGACCAAAAATTGACAAAAAATTGATGATTTTTTTTTTTTTAAATGTGACAAAAATGTGATAAAAATATATAAAAAAAATTACCAAAAATGGACAAAAAATTACAAAAAAATTACAAAAAATGTGACAAAAAATGGATAAAAAATTGACCAAAAAATGACCAAAAATGTGCAAAAATGAGTTGAATAACCAACAAAAAATGATGGAAACAAATCTGACATGAGGAAAAAGATCCTCTCGGTTCAGGCGGGAGTTAAGAGAAGGAGTCTCTGCAACTCGGACTGACCATGCGATTACAAAGAGCCGATCTGACCGGCCTGGAGACTCGAGCCGGCGCCGGTCACAGAGACGTCTCCGAGACCATCAGCTGAGATCAGTCTGGGCTGAGCTGAAAAGGTTGAGAATCTTCCACAGAAGCACAAAAGTGTCTTTTTCCTGATCCGTCTCTCCACGCGCTGCTGTCCCAGAGCGTCCCCGTCTGGCCCTGCTTGTCCATTCCCGGCGCCTCCTCCGTCCATCAGGCCAATCTGCTCCATCTGCGACTCCCTCAAATAAACACAACAATCACATCGAAATTCTGCCGCTTCTCCACCCGCCTCTTTTCCAATCTGACGCTCGGCGGGCAGATAGGGAGCCGGACTCTCGGGAGGACTGAGCGAAAACACTCCAGCGCTCCAGCAGTCAGTCAACGTGACGGAGGAGAACTGGGCGCCGGCGATGGAGGGTCAGGGGTAAATAAACCACAAATGCTGATTTCAGGAGAGCGAGGTGTGAAAGAGAGACAGAGGAGCTAAGAGAAGAAACCGCCAAAAGACGATCTTCATTAAAGCTTTAAGTCCAGACGCTGCAGGTGAACAGGGGAAATAAAACAATGTGAGGAGATAATCTGCGCCCATTTATCAATTTGAATTTTGAATGACTCGTCCACTCACTCATTTAACCTCTTGAATTTTTTCGTAAATTTTTTATCAAATTTTTGTCTTTTTTTTGGTAACATTTTTGTCTTTTTTTGTCATTTTTTGTCAATTATTTGTCATTTTTTGGTCAAATTTTTATCATATTTTTTGTATTTTTTGTCACATTTTGGTCATTTTTTTTGTCACATTGTTTTTCATTTTTTCGTAAATTTTTTATCACATTTTTGTCATTTTTTGTCATATTTTTGTAATTTTTTTTGTCATTTTTTCACATTTTTATCATTTTTTTTGTCTTTTTTTGTCACATTTTTGTCTTTTTTTTGTCACATTTTAATCATTTAATCATTTTTTTGTCAATTATTTGTAATTTTTTTTGTAGATTTTGTAGATTCATTTGCAGATGATGTTGTTCTGTTGGCTTCAACAAACCAGGACCTTCAGCTGCTCTGGTTTGCAGCCGAGTGTGAAGCGGCCGGGATGAGGATCAGCACCTCCAAATCTGAGGCCCTGGTTCTCCTTCCCCTCTTCAGGTCGGTGGGGAGTCCTTACCTCAAGTGGAGGAGTTCAAGTATCTCGGGGTCTTGTTCTCAGTGAGGGACGGATGGAGCGTGAGATGGACAGACGGATCGGTGCGGCGTCAGCAGTGATGCGGTCGCTGTATCGGTCTGTCGTGGTGAAGAGGGAGCTGAGTCGGGGCAAAGCTCTCGATTTACCGATCGATCTACGTTCCCGCCCTCACCTATGGTCATGAGATTTGGGTCATGACCGAAAGGACAAGATCGCGAATACAAGCGGCCGAAATGAGTTTCCTTCGCAGGGTGGCTGGGGGTGAGGAGCTCAGTTACCCGGGAGGAGCTCGGAGTAGAGTCGCTGCTCCTTTCGACGTGAAGGAGCAGCGACTCCAGCTGAGGTGGCTCGGGCATTTGTTCCGGATGCCTCCTGGTCGCCTCCCGCGGGAGGTGTTCCAGGCATGTCCTAGTGGGACAAGGCCTCGTGGACCCAGGACACGGTGGTGGGACTATGTCTCCGAGCTGGCCTGGTGTCGCCTCGGGGTCAGAACAGCTGGAGGAGGTGTGGCCTCGGGGTCAGAACAGCTGGAGGAGGTGTGGCCTCGGGGTCAGAACAGCTGGAGGAGGTGTGGCCTCGGGGTCAGAACAGCTGGAGGAGGTGTGTGTGGATCGGGAAGTTTGGGCATCTCTGCTGAGACGCTGCCTCCGCGACCCGGCCCCGGATAAAGCGGAAGAAAATGGATGGATGGTATTCAACTCATTTGCGTAACTTTTTCGTCATTTTTTTGTCATTTTTTGTCACATTTTTGTCAATTTTTTATCACATTTATGTCATTTTTTTTGGGTCATTTTTTGTAACATTTTTGTCTTTTATCGTCATTTTTTTAATCATATTTTTATAATTTTTTTGTCATTTTTGTCAATTATTTGTAATCTTTTTGTCAAATTTTATCAGATTTTTGTAATTTTTTTTTAACATTTTTGTAATTTTTTTTGGTCTTTTTTTTCTAACATTTTTTGTCATTTTTTCGTCAATTTTTTATCAATTTTTTGTCATTTTTTTGTCACATTTTTGTCTTTTATCGTCATTTTTTTAATCATATTTTTGGTCATTTTTTCACATTTTTATCATTTTTTTGGGTCTTTTTTTTGTAACATTCTGTCATTTTTTTGGGTCAATTTTTTATCAAATTTTTGTCATTTTTTTGTCACATTTTTATCATTTTTTTTGTCATTTTTTTGTCATTTTTTTGTCAATTATTTGTAATTTGCAGATGATGTTGTTCTGATGGCTGAGACTGCTGCTCCCGCGACCCGGCCCCGGATACAGCGGAAGAAACTGGATGGTATTTTTAATGTTTTTCTGTAGAAAGTGAACTCCCGTGATAATGACGTGTGGAGGAACCATCACGTGGATTCTTACCTTATCTTAAAGTAGTTCCTGGATCCTTTACCTTGAAAAACGGGGGATCAACCTAAGCTCTGGTCACACTACAGGCCGAGCATTTAACTTTTCCGCTGGTTAAGGCGAGACACTGCAGGTGAATGGGGAAAAAATGTATATTTACAGATATCAATTTGAAACTGTTGCTGTCGATCACTGGCATAAATGTGAGAAAAAAATACAGGGCAAGTTTTCTGTCATTTTCATAAAAGAATAAGGTGTTTTATGCCTAAAATGCCCCAAATTTCCCATGTTTTCGGCGGCGAAATCTGAATAATGGACAGAGCTACATTCAAATTTATGGTTTAATTTTATTGATAAATGAGTTGCCAAGACTTTCTCAGAGGGGATTTTGGATTTCTTGTTTAGTTTTAAAATAAGCTGTTTTTTAGTGGAAAAATTTGTAAAAAAAATAATTTTCGCCTCATTTTTTGACATTCAAAACTCAATAAATGGGGCTTAAGGGATTAAATAATAAAAAATCCCTCTGAAAAAATCTTCCAAACATTGTTCAGTCCAAGGCTGGAAAATGTGAAGTCTTTAGGTCCGACTGACGTGGACAAAGTGTCGCCACAATGACAGAAACATGTGTTTGGAGAAAAAGGCCCTTGAAATTGCATTCTCCCATATAAGTCTATGGGGGAACATTGAATCAGCGCAATATTTAAACATGTTATTGTGAAGATTAGGCATGTTTTCTGTTTCCGGGTGAAAGTTTACATGTTCAGAGACCAAATTGGCCCAAAACCTGAAAACTGAAAAAAATGAGTTCTGCCTGTAGTGTCTCCCGTTAACGCAGCTCTATTGTTCTCTCTCTGCACCGCGGCTCAGTGGAGACGTGAGCTCACGATGGTAAAATCCCCACATGGTGCAAAGTAACATTTCCAGTAATTATCTCACAAGAAAAACCAAAACGACTTTACACAGAGACCCCCAAAACCCGCCTAAACCCCGTAATCCACAAGTCCCCCTCCTGTGGCTGCAGACAATGGCGTCTCGCTCAAATCCCCCCGCCGCGTTTTGGATTCGCCTCCGAACAATTTGTCGGCGAGCGGCTTCCCCGGCGCGACCCCGGTGCGACCCCGATCTCCGCCGGTCCCCCCCCCCTCCCCCTCGCTCTGGCCTCGCTCCAGCCGGACAACGGTGGAGCGCGTCCAGCTAATCCCAGACTTCTCTTCCCCTGAATGAGGAATTATCATAAAGTTCTGGCAGGCGGCGGCGCGTTGTCGGTCCAGGCGCCGGCGTGCCAGGACGAGGCGGACGAGGCGGGGGGAGCATTGTTTTCACCTGTCGCCGCCGCGCCAGATCCCGTTCTGTTTTTCCCGGGGCTGCAGGGAGGATGATGCAGGGGGGGGGGGGGGTTTAATTGAAATGTTGGAAGCGTTTTCCCCGCGTTGGACGAGGTTTTTTTTTCACTCTGACAATCTGGGAAACAATTAACACGACTTTTTCTACAACTGCGGAACTTAGTGCGAACAAAGACGAGCGGAACGAAGACTAAACCGGAGCTAATGGGAGCAACGCGACAGTTCCAGGAGACAACGCTGAGCTGCAGTCGCTCCAGGTCCAGGTCCAGGTCCAGGAGACAGTACTGTGAGCTGCAGTCGCTCCAGGTCCAGGTCCAGGTCCAGGAGACAGTACTGAATTTTGAATGACTCGTCCACTCGCTCATTTAAGCTCTTAACTCCCGCCTGAACCGAGAGGATCTTTTTCCTCACGTCATCAGATTTTTTTTCCATCATTTTTTTGTTGGGTATTTAACTCATTTTTGTAACTTTTTGGTCATTTTTTTGTCACATTTTTATCTTTTTTTTTGTCTTTTTTTGTAACATTTTGTCATTTTTTTGTCCATTTTTTATCATATTTTTGTCATTTTTTTGTCCATTTTTTATCACATTTTTGTCATTTTTTTGTCCATTTTTTATCACATTTTTGTCATTTTTTTGTCCATTTTTTATCATTTTTTTGTCCATTTTTATCACATTTTTGTCATTTTTTTGTCCATTTTTATCATTTTTTGGTCACATTTTTTGTTTGCAGCTGATTTAACCTCTTAACTCCCGCCTGAACCGAGAGGATCTTTTTCCTCACGTCATCAGATTTTTTTTCCATCATTTTTTTGTTGGGTATTCAACTCATTTTTGTAAGTTTTTTGTCATTTTTTTGTCACATTTTTATCTTTTTTTTTGTCTTTTTTTGTAACATTTTGTCATTTTTCGTCATTTTTTTTTAATCACATTTTTGTCATTTTTTCCACATTTTTATCATTTTTTGTCTTTTTTTCACATTTTTATCTTTTTTTTGTCTTTTTTTGTAAAATTTTGTCATTTTTTTTGTCAATTTTTTATAATTTTTTTTGTCATTTTTTGGTCATTTTTTCACATTTTTCACATTTTTTTGTCTTTTTTTGTAACATTTTGTCATTTTTTTATCAATTTTTTCACATTTTTTTTGTCTTTTTTTCACATTTTTATCATTTTTTGTCTTTTTTTCACATTTTTATCTTTTTTTGTCTTTTTTTGTAACATTTTGTCATTTTTTTGGTCATTTTTTAATCAATTTTTTCACATTTTTTTTGTCTTTTTTTTCACATTTTTATCATTTTTTGTCTTTTTTTCACATTTGTATCTTTTTTTTGTCTTTTTTTGTAACATTTTGTCATTTTTTTGGTCAATTTTTTAGCAATTTTTTGTCTTTATTTTTGTCTTTTTTTCACATTTTTATCATTTTTTTGTCTTTTTTCACCTGTCGCCGCCGCGCCAGATCCCGTTCTGTTTTTCCCGGGGCTGCAGGGAGGCTGATGCGTGGGGGGGGGGGGGGGGTTTAATTGAAATGTTGGAAGCGTTTTTCCCGCGTTGGACGAGGTTTTTTTTTCACTCTGACAATCTGGGAAACAATTAACACGACTTTTTCTACAACTGCGGAACTTAGCGCGAACAAAGACGAGCGGAACGAAGACTAAACCGGAGCTAATGGGAGCAACGAGACAGTTCCAGGAGACAACGCTGAGCTGCAGTCGCTCCAGGTCCAGGTCCAGGAGACAGTACTGAGCTGCAGTCGCTCCAGGTCCAGGTCCAGGAGACAGTACTGTGAGCTGCAGTCGCTCCAGGTCCAGGTCCAGGAGACAGTACTGTGAGCTGCAGTCGCTCCAGGTCCAGGTCCAGGAGACAGTACTGTGAGCTGCAGTCGCTCCAGGTCCAGGTCCAGGAGACAGTACTGTGAGCTGCAGTCGCTCCAGGTCCAGGTCCAGGAGACAGTACTGTGAGCTGCAGTCGCTCCAGGTCCAGGTCCAGGAGACAGTACTGTGAGCTGCAGTCGCTCCAGGTCCAGGTCCAGGAGACAGTACTGTGAGCTGCAGTCGCTCCAGGTCCAGGTCCAGGAGACAGTACTGAGCTGCAGTCGCTCCAGGTCCAGGAGACAGTACTGTGAGCTGCAGTCGCTCCAGGTCCAGGAGACAACGCTGAGCTGCAGTCGCTCCAGGTCCAGGTCCAGGAGACAGTACTGTGAGCTGCAGTCGCTCCAGGTCCAGGTCCAGGAGACAGTACTGTGAGCTGCAGTCGCTCCAGGTCCAGGTCCAGGAGACAATACTGTGAGCTGCAGTCGCTCCAGGTCCAGGAGACAGTACTGTGAGCTGCAGTCGCTCCAGGTCCAGGTCCAGGAGACAGTACTGAGCTGCAGTCGCTCCAGGTCCAGGAGACAGTACTGTGAGCTGCAGTCGCTCCAGGTCCAGGTCCAGGAGACAATACTGTGAGCTGCAGTCGCTCCAGGTCCAGGAGACAGTACTGTGAGCTGCAGTCGCTCCAGGTCCAGGTCCAGGAGACAGTACTGTGAGCTGCAGTCGCTCCAGGTCCAGGTCCAGGAGACAGTACTGTGAGCTGCAGTCGCTCCAGGTCCAGGTCCAGGAGACAGTACTGTGAGCTGCAGTCGCTCCAGGTCCAGGTCCAGGAGACAGTACTGAGCTGCAGTCGCTCCAGGTCCAGGAGACAACGCTGAGCTGCAGTCGCTCCAGGTCCAGGAGACAGTACTGTGAGCTGCAGTCGCTCCAGGTCCAGGTCCAGGAGACAGTACTGAGCTGCAGTCGCTCCAGGTCCAGGTCCAGGAGACAGTACTGTGAGCTGCAGTCGCTCCAGGTCCAGGTCCAGGAGACAATACTGTGAGCTGCAGTCGCTCCAGGTCCAGGAGACAGTACTGTGAGCTGCAGTCGCTCCAGGTCCAGGTCCAGGAGACAGTACTGTGAGCTGCAGTCGCTCCAGGTCCAGGTCCAGGAGACAATACTGTGAGCTGCAGTCGCTCCAGGTCCAGGAGACAGTACTGTGAGCTGCAGTCGCTCCAGGTCCAGGAGACAGTACTGTGAGCTGCAGTCGCTCCAGGTCCAGGAGACAGTACTGTGAGCTGCAGTCGCTCCAGGTCCAGGTCCAGGAGACAGTACTGTGAGCTGCAGTCGCTCCAGGTCCAGGTCCAGGAGACAGTACTGAGCTGCAGTCGCTCCAGGTCCAGGAGACAGTACTGTGAGCTGCAGTCGCTCCAGGTCCAGGTCCAGGAGACAGTACTGTGAGCTGCAGTCGCTCCAGGTCCAGGTCCAGGAGACAATACTGTGAGCTGCAGTCGCTCCAGGTCCAGGTCCAGGAGACAGTACTGTGAGCTGCAGTCGCTCCAGGTCCAGGAGACAGTACTGTGAGCTGCAGTCGCTCCAGGTCCAGGAGACAGTACTGAGCTGCAGTCGCTCCAGGTCCAGGTCCAGGAGACAATACTGTGAGCTGCAGTCGCTCCAGGTCCAGGTCCAGGAGACAGTACTGTGAGCTGCAGTCGCTCCAGGTCCAGGAGACAGTACTGTGAGCTGCAGTCGCTCCAGGTCCAGGAGACAGTACTGTGAGCTGCAGTCGCTCCAGGTCCAGGAGACAGTACTGAGCTGCAGTCGCTCCAGGTCCAGGTCCAGGAGACAATACTGTGAGCTGCAGTCGCTCCAGGTCCAGGTCCAGGAGACAGTACTGTGAGCTGCAGTCGCTCCAGGTCCAGGAGACAGTACTGTGAGCTGCAGTCGCTCCAGGTCCAGGAGACAGTACTGTGAGCTGCAGTCGCTCCAGGTCCAGGAGACAGTACTGAGCTGCAGTCGCTCCAGGTCCAGGTCCAGGAGACAATACTGTGAGCTGCAGTCGCTCCAGGTCCAGGTCCAGGAGACAGTACTGAATTTTGAATGACTCGTCCACTCGCTCATTTAACCTCTTAACTCCCGCCTGAACCGAGAGGATCTTTTTCCTCACGTCATCAGATTTTTTTTCCATCATTTTTTTGTTGGGTATTCAACTCATTTTTGTAACTTTTTTGTCATTTTTTTTGTCACATTTTTATCATTTTTTTGTCTTTTTTTGTAACATTTTGTCATTTTTTTGTAGATTTTTTGTCAATTATTTGTCATTTTTTTGTAGATTTTGTAGATTCATTTGCGGATGATGTTGTTCTGTTGGACCTTCAGCTGCTCTGGTTTGCAGCCGAGTGAGAAGCGGCCGGGATGAGGATCAGCGCCTCCAAATCCGAGGCCATGGTTCTCCTTCCCGTCTTCAGGTCGGTGGGGAGTCCTTACCTCAAGTGGAGGAGTTCAAGTATCTCGGGGTCTTGTTCTCAGTGGGGGACGGATGGAGCGTGAGATGCAGGAGACAATACTGTGAGCTGCAGTCGCTCACATTTACACCTGTGACGAGTGTGAAGCAGAGTTCATTTTGTCGACTAAAATATTTAGTCTTAATTTTAGTCAAAGTGATATTTTTGTCGACTAAAATTGGACTAAAACTAAATTAAAAGTTTCTCATGAGACTAAAACGATGACTAAAATGTCCTGATATTTTAGTCGACTAAAATAAGACTAAATAAAAATGAAAAGGAGAGACTAAAATCATCCAAACTTCTATTGAGCGTCTGAAAGAACCTCAGATCATGTAAATTCTCTGCCAAATGAACAGCTTTGAGCTTTGTTCATGTGGAGCAGAAACATGAAGTCGAGGACCACGATTAAATATGATTATAATGAATATTATCAATGCAAAGTCGAAAAATTAGTCTTATATTTAGTCGACTAAAATTACTTGCAGGCTCAAACCCTCCACCACGTTAAGGCGGCGGCTCCAGGAGGGGACAACACAAAACATTTCTGCGCACACCCAACTGTGATATCTTCTCTCAAATATTGGTAAAATGTTCGGAGACGTGTGTGTGTCCTGGGTCTTCAATAGGACAAGCCCGGAACACGGCCAGGAGGCTCCGGGACTCTACTCCGAGCTCCTCTCGGGCAACTTAGCTCCTCTGGAAAAATGGCATACCGTAAATTCTCTAATACTGGCCTGTATTCCATTAGCGGCCGGGTCTCCGACAGGGGCCAGGTCTCCGACAGGGGCCGGGTCTCCGACAGAGGCCGGGTCTCTGACAGGGGCCGGGTCTCCGACAGGGGCCGGGTCTCTGACAGGGGCCGGGTCTCCGACAGGGGCCGGGTCTCCGACAGAGGCCGGGTCTAACAGGGGCCGGGTTCGCGGCTGGCGGAGGCAAATTAAAGCCGGTCTCTAAAACAGGCCGGGGCTTTTATTAGAAACTATAGCAGTAGAAATATTCCCCATGTTAGGAATTTGTCTCATACTGGTGTAAATGAAAACTCACGTGCAGGAAGTAACAAACTGAACCCGGGCCGAGGGCGACGCTGCGGAGGAGCTGATCCGAGCGTAACTTTGACACAGATTTAGCCACTTTTCAAACCTCCTGTGACGATATTTGGAAACAGGGCAACAAATGTTTGTGACCCTCCAGGGTTTTAATAAAGTCTCCATCGCGTCTTCAAAGCACGTCCAGCTGCTCCGGGTGCAGGTCAGTCCCACGCCTCAAAATAACTCCTCCCATCAGCGCGAGCGTCTCGTCTTCTCTCGGGCAGTGTTAATTTTGTCGACTATAATATTTAGTCTTAATTTTCAAAGTTCAAAGTGATATTTTTGTGACTAAAATTGGACTAAAACTAAATTAAAAGTTTCTCATGAGACTAAAACTGTGACTAAAATGTCCAGATATTTTAGTCGACTAAAATAAGACTAAATGAAAATGAAAAGGAGAGACTAAAATCATCCAAACTTCTATTGAGCCTCAGATCATGTAAATCCTCTGTTAAAGGATCAGCTCTGAGCTTTGTTCATGTGGAGCAGCTCCATGAAGCAGAGGAACAAGATTAAATATGATTATAATGAATATTATCAATGCAAAGTCGACTAAAATTACTTGCAATTTTAGTCGACTAAAACTAGACTAAAATTGAAGATATTTTTTTGACTAAAACTAGACTAAAATCGACTTACATTTTCGTCAAAAGACTAAAACTAAATTAAAATATGTTGTCAAAATTAACACTTCTCTCGGGTCAGTCTCATGATCGATCACAAACACAAACGCTCCGTCTAAACTCGCCTTTTACACAAGATAACTACAAATAATCCGGTCCGCGGTAAAAACGAAACAGAAACCTGCAGTGACACTGATGTCAAAGCTCCGCTAACAGCAACAAAACACTTCCTGTTGTCCCGACAAAATAAAAGGCGTCGATGTTCCAGCCGCTGGGAGAGGGTTTGAAATGTTCATTAATAAATGAACCTCATATTTTAGGTGCAAATGGACACAAATCTCGTTTTTCTTTGTTTTCCTGGTCGCCCGTTTTGCTCAAATAGAAATAAATGCCTGTCTCTAATTGTGGCCTGGTTCTAATAAAGGCCTGGTCCTAGATGCCCTTGAGTAAATAAAGAACCCGGACTATATTAGAGCATTTACGGTAATTGCACAATTTTACCAAATGACAAGGGCAGATGGAAACAAAACAGTTTTCATTATAATCTCCAGAGCAGTGGAATCTAAACAGTGACATTTCTCTGTTGTTTTAGACAAACATGTTATTGAAGCCCACATGTAAAGCAGAGAGTTAAGAGTTCCAGGCCTGTTTGAGGGCAGACCGTTGCTTTATTCCTGGATGATTCTCCCAGACCTCAGTTATCGAGCTGAAGTCTGCAGCTACACATACGGCAGCTCCAAACCTTTGTTCTGCTGCAAAAAGGAGCAGTTAGAAAGATCAATAAGAAAGGTTAGCGAGAGCACACCAGCCCTTTCCTGAAAACAGACTCACATTTAAGGACCTGCTCCACTGCAGAGCTAAACACAGAACTTTACCAGAGCTATTTTTCTGCACAGGCCAGAAAATAATTCGTTACGCGGAGCTTCTCGTCGTATTTATCTCGGAAAAAAGCCAGAATGAAGCGGAGAAAGACACAGCAGGTCCATGAGCTGCAGAGCCGGACGTTAGAGGCGACTTTCGGTTTCGCCGTTTCACTGTAGAGCCAGGGTGAGGTTTAAAGGAACAGGCCACGGTTTTTCCACACTGAGATATGTTCTTACCTGAGCTTAGACGAGTTCATGTGTATCTGTCTGGTCTTCACGCGTGTCCTCAGTCACGTAAACACAGCACGGACGGCGTTAGCGTTTAGCCTCTCCTCCTCTATAGCTCCAAAACAGGTGAAGATAGAAGCTACCGAGCTCTTCCACGTTTTCCCTGTTTAACCCCTTAACTCCCGCCTGAACCGAGCACATTTTCTCAGGTTTGGCTTTACCCCAATCCAAAAGCTTCTGGAAAAAAGGTGTGAAAATAGCGACAGAACTGAGACGAAAAAAATGATGGAAATGTGATAAAAAAGTGAGGAAACATTGATGAAATTGATGAAAAAATGACAAAAATGTGACAAAAAAAATACAAAAATGTGATAAAAATTTGACCAAAAAAATGACAAAAATGTGACAAAAAAATACAAAAAAGTGATAAAAATGTGACAAAAAATGACAAAAATGTGATAAAAATGTGACAAAAAAATGACAAAAATGTGACAAAAAAAATACAAAAATGTGATAAAAATGTGATAAAAATTTGACAAAAAAATGACAAAAATGTGACAAAAAAAATACAAAAATGTGATAAAAATGTCACAAAAAAATGACAAAAAATGTGATAAAAATGTGACCAAAAAAATGACAAAAATGTGACAAAAAAAATACAAAAATGTGACAAAAATGTGATAAAAATTTGACCAAAAAAATGACAAAAATGTCACAAAAAAATGACAAAAAATGTGACAAAAAAATGACAAAAATGTGACAAAAAAAATACAAAATGTGATGAAAATGTCACAAAAAAATGACAAAAAATGTGATAAAAATGTAATAAAAATGTGATAAAAATGTGACAAAAAATGACAAAAATGTGATAAAAAATTTGACCAAAAAAATGACAAAAATGTGACAAAAAAATACAAAAATGTGACAAAAATGTGATAAAAATTTGACCAAAAAATGACAAAAATGTCACAAAAAAATGACAAAAAATGTGATAAAAATGTAATAAAAATGTGATAAAAATGTGACAAAAAATGTGATAAAATTTGACCAAAAAAATGACAAAAATGTGACAAAAAAATACAAAAATGTGACAAAAATGTGATAAAAAATTGACGAAAAAAATGACCAAAAATTTACAAAAAATGACAAAAATGACAAAAAATTGATAAAAATGTGACAAAAAAATGACCAAAATGTGATAAAAATATGACCAAAAAATGACAAAAATGTGACAAAAAAACAACAAAAAAATGACCAAAATGTGATAAAAATTGGGGAAAAAAATGTGACGAAAATTTGACAAAAAAATGACAAAAAAGTTACAAAAATGAGTTGAATACCCAACAAAAAAATGGAAAAAAAATGTGATGACGTGAGGAAAAAGATCCTCTCGGTTCAGGCGGGAGTTAAGAGGTTAAATATGGTTACGTGAAGTGTTACACGATAAAGTCCACAGATACAGATGCCGTACACACTGTCACGATGCTACACTCGACAGATAAAGCAAATGTAAAGCCCGTTTTCTCTCGTGGACTAACTGTCAGACCGAGGTCCAGCGGAGGTGACGAGGAGGAGCGCCTGTAATGGGATAATTGGTCATCAGAGAGTTTATTCTTCATTAATGATATTGGTGCAAGACTTCGCGATAGATCATCACGGAGCGAAACTCATGACAGACGAGCGCGGAGAAACCATTAGCCAACGCTGAGGAGGAATCACTTCGGACAGTGTTTTATTCCCCAGTTATCCAGAGTGTGGTCGGTTTCTGGAGTTTTCATTCCTGCAGTCTCAGTGGGAGAGAGAGGGAGGAGAGAGAGGGATTAAGGAGAGAGGGAGAGGGGGAGAAGGGAGAGGGTAGAGAGAGGGAGAGGAGGGGAGAGAGAGGAAGGAAAGGGAGAGAGAGAGGAGAAGGGAGAGAGGAAGGAGAGAGAGGGAGAGAGGAAGGAGAGGGAGAGAGACGGAGAGAGTAGAGAGTAGAGAGAGAGAGGGGAGAGAGGAAGGAGAGAGAGGGGGGAGAGGGAGAGAGAGGAAGGAGAGGGAGAGAGAGGGAGAGAGGGGAGAGAGAGAGAGAGGAGAGAGAGGAGAGAGGGGAGAGAGAGGAGAGAGGAAGGAGAGAGAGGAAGGAGAGAGAGGGAGAGAGGAAGGAGAGGGAGAGAGACGGAGAGAGTAGAGAGTAGAGAGAGAGAGGGGAGAGAGGAAGGAGAGAGAGGGGGGAGAGGGAGAGAGAGGAAGGAGAGGGAGAGAGAGGAAGGAGAGGGAGAGAGGGGAGAGAGAGAGAGAGGAGAGAGAGGAGAGAGGGGAGAGAGAGGAGAGAGGAAGGAGAGAGAGGAAGGAGAGAGGGAGAGAGAGGAGGAGGAGTGGGAGAAAGAGGAAGGAGAGGGAGAGAGAGGAAGGAGAGAGAGGGAGAGAGAGGAAGGAGAGAGGGAGAGGAGAGAGGAAGGAGAGAGAGGGGAGAGAGAGAAGGAGAGAGAGGAGAGAGAGGAAGGAGAGAGAGGAAGGAGAGAGAGGAAGGAGAGAGAGGAGAGAAGGAGAGAGAGAGAGAGAGAGGAAGGAGAGGAGAGAGAGAGAGGAGAGAGAGGGAGAGGAGAGAGAGGAGGTAGAGAGAAGAGAGAGGATAGAGAGGGAGAGAGAGGAGAGAGGGGAGAGAGAGGGGAGAGAGGGGAGAGAGAGGGAGAGAGAGGAGAGAGGGGAGAGAGAGGGAGAGAGAGGGAGAGAGAGGAGAGAGGGGAGAGAGAGGGAGAGAGAGGGAGAGAGAGGAGAGAGAGAGGAGAGAGAGAGGAGAGAGAGGAAGGAGAGGGAGAGAGAGGAAGGAGAGGGTAGAGAGAGAGAGAGACGGAGAGAGAGGAAGGAGAGGGAGAGAGGGGAGAGAGAGGGAGAGGGGAGAGAGGGAGCGAGTGGGGGAGAGATAAGTGCATGAGTGAGCGGTGGCTGAAGGAGGTGGCGTTTAATCTGTTTATTCTGCAATTTGTGTTTCAAAGCCACTCCATTCATCCTGATTAACCTGACACGGCGCCGCAGCCTCACGGCGACTCGAGCCTCACGGCGACTCGAGCCTCACGGCGACTCGAGCCTCACGGCGACTCGAGCCTCACGGCGACTCGAGCCTCACGGCGACTCGAGCCTCACGGCGACTCGAGCCTCACGTGAGGAGGTCGCCGGTTCTTTATGAGCAGTTCATGGTCAGATCGTCGTGTTTCTTTGGCCCCGCCCCCTCATTTCCTCCTCTTTCGTCTGCGCTTTGTTGAATAATGGCTCCCGATGACAAACGCCTCCGAAATCCGCTGTGAAAAACAATCAGACTTAATGACTCCTTTGGCCGGACTCTTTGACCATTAATATCCGGCTAAAAAAACACTTTCATCCGGAGGCTTCATTTGTCCTAATGGAGGCGTCGCTTTATAAACATCTGCTGAAGTGGACGAAACGCTCCCGAGGCCTTCGCCGCCGCGCACGCCGTCTCTAAAAGGCTCCGGATCCTGATTGATTCAGACTTTTAAAAGACGCGTTTCCGCCGTTTTGGAGGCGAGGCTGTCGAGCGTTAGCGGTTATTTACGCCAGCGGGATGAAGTCCTGCGGGTTTGATGGGGGGACGGGGAGGAGAGCGACCTCGTAACCTCGTAACCTCGTAACCTCGTAACCCCGGCCTGAACCGAGCACATGTTCTCCGGTTAGCGCTCAGTCAAAGAGACCAAAGATGTTGTTAGCATTTAGCCTCTCCTCCTCTATGGGGCCAAACAGGGGTGAAGTTAGAAGAGACCAGGGGAAGTGGTGTTAGTCTGAGGGGGCGTGGTGTTAGTAAAATTCAACAAAAATGTGACAAAAATTCAACAAAAAAGTGACAAAAATTCAACAAAAAAGTGACAAAAACTCAAAAAAAAAATGAGGGGGCGTGGTGTTAGTCTGCACAAGCACAAAGCTGAATTTTTGTCAGTTTTTGTTGAATTTTTGTCACATTTTTGTTGAATTTTTGTCAGTTTTTGTTGAATTTTTTGTTGAATTTTTTGTCACATTTTGTTGAATTTTTTGTCACATTTTTGTTGAATTTTTGTCAGTTTTTGTCAGTTTTTGTTGAATTTTTTGTTGAATTTTTTGTCACATTTTGTTGAATTTTTTGTCACATTTTTGTTGAATTTTTGTCAGTTTTTGTCAGTTTTTGTTGAATTTTTGTCACATTTTGTTGAATTTTTGTAGAATTTTTGTCACATTTTGTTGAATTTTTGTCACATTTTGTTGAATTTTTGTTGAATTTTTGTCCAATTTTTGTTGAATTTTTGTTGAATTTTTGTTGAATTTTTGTCACATTATTGTTGAATTTTTGTCCAATTTTTGTCACATTTTTGTCTAATTTTTGTCACATTTTTGTTGAATTTTTGTTGATTTTTTGTCACATTTTTGTTGAATTTTTGTCACATTTTTGTTGAATTTTTGTTGATTTTTTGTCACATTTTTGTTGAATTTTTGTCACATTTTTGTTGAATTTTTGTTGATTTTTTGTCACATTTTTGTTGAATTTTTGTCACATTTTTGTTGAATTTTTGTCATTTTTTGTTGAATTTTTGTCACATTTTTGTTGCGTTTACATCCTTATTTTCTTCTCATTTTTTGTGGCTGTTTTGGTGCTTTTTTCCCCAAGAAGCTTTTTGATTAGGGTAAAGCCAAACTGGAGAAAATGGGATCCGTTCAGGCGGGAGTTAAGAGGTTAAACTTACAATAGAAAAATACAATTGTTCTGCTAAAAAACAGACAAAAGCATAAGCAATGACCGGTAGTGAAGGCAACAGGAGAGCTGCGATGATCCGACTCCTTCATATGTTCCGTTGTTGTTCTGTCTCTTTGCAGTAATTGTGAGATAAGTGTTAATGGAGTCCTTGAAAGCGATCTCTCCCGAGGATCCTGAACCCTCCATTTCCTTCAATAAAAATGCTTTATGCTAATCCGCGGCGGCGGCGGCGGCGGCGGCGGCGGCTGATGTTGTGCGAGGAGCGCGTTTGTCATTTGGCCGTAAACAGGAAGCGGCGCCCGCAGACGCGCCGGATAATGGCCTGTGCGCTGAATAATTAGCGTAGCCGCGTTTGCTAATGGCGCACTCGGAGCAGATGTGTGTTTCAAACAGTCAGGGCGTCACCGCGGGACGGGCACACGCGTGGGCATCGGTACACACGCAATTACACGCGTGTGACGAGTCAATTAATGTGGAGGAGGAAGAGGGGGGAGGGAGGGAGGGAGGAGGGGGGGGAGGAAGAGCGAAGGAGGGAGGGAGGAAGAGCGAAAAATCTGAAAGCTGTGAAATCGGGGTATGCTTAAAAAATCGATACAGAAATATATCGTCTTCTCGACAATATACGTATCGATATGGAAGCCGTAGTATCGATGCTTGATCTGGCTCTTTTAAAATGCCGTTAATCCACTGTAATTTGCCAAAACAGGCGCGTTGAAGGCTTTCCCTTATGGTTAGGGATTTTTGTCACATTTTTTGTTGAGTTTTTGTCACATTTTTGTTGAGTTTCTGTCACATTTTTGTCACATTTTTTGTTGAGTTTTTGTCACATTTTTGTTGAGTTTTTGTCACATTTTTTGTTGAGTTTTTGTCACATTTTTGTTGAGTTTTTGTCACATTTTTGTTGAGTTTTTGTCACATTTTTGTAGAGTTTTTGTCACATTTTTGTTGAGTTTTTGTCACAGTTTTTGTTGAGTTTTTGTCACATTTTTGTTGAGCTTTTGTCACATTTTTGTAGAGCTTTTGTCAAATTTTTTGTCACATTTTTGTCACATTTTTTGTTGAGTTTTTGTCACATTTTTGTAGAGTTTTTGTCACATTTTTGTAGAGTTTTTGTCACATTTTTGTTGAGCTTTTGTCACATTTTTGTAGAGTTTTTGTCACATTTTTGTAGAGTTTTTGTCACATTTTTGTTGAGCTTTTGTCACATTTTTGTAGAGCTTTTGTCAAATTTTTTGTCACATTTTTGTCACATTTTTTGTTGAGTTTTTGTCACATTTTTGTTGAGTTTTTGTCACATTTTTGTAGAGTTTTTGTCACATTTTTGTTGAGTTTTTGTCACATTTTTTGTTGAGTTTTTGTCACATTTTTGTAGAGTTTTTGTCACATTTTTGTAGAGTTTTTGTCACATTTTTGTTGAGCTTTTGTCACATTTTTGTAGAGTTTTTGTCACATTTTTGTAGAGTTTTTGTCACATTTTTGTTGAGCTTTTGTCACATTTTTGTAGAGCTTTTGTCAAATTTTTTGTCACATTTTTGTCACATTTTTTGTTGAGTTTTTGTCACATTTTTGTTGAGTTTTTGTCACATTTTTGTAGAGTTTTTGTCACATTTTTGTTGAGTTTTTGTCACATTTTTTGTTGAGTTTTTGTCAAATTTTTGTTGAGTTTTTGTCACATTTTTGTTGAGTTTTTGTCACATTTTTGTAGAGTTTTTGTCACATTTTTGTTGAGTTTTTGTCACATTTTTGTCACATTTTTTGTTGAGTTTTTGTCACATTTTTTGTTAAGTTTTTGTCACATTTTTTGTTGAGTTTTTGTCACATTTTTGTCACATTTTTTGTTGAGTTTTTAATCATTCTTTCTATCATTTTTTGTTGTGTTTTTTGTCCGTATTTCCCCATGTTTTCATCCTCTTTTTCCCGCTATTTTGATGTTTTTATTTTTAGCTTTTAGATTTGGGTAAAGCTCGGTTGAGGCGGGGACCGGTGGCCCTCCAGCCAGTGGCCCCTCTGTGCTCTTCCAGAATGGACACATGGCCAGTCCGCCCCTGTCCATCGGTAAATGTATTGGCGTATCCGACCACATCTTTACGTTTCTGTCATACTCACAGAAAACAGAGACAGGCCAATCCAAAATCACACAGGTTTGTGCAGATAAAGGCACAACGAGGACGGTTTCTGCCAAACAAATACATCAGATTAAGAGAACAGCTGCTACAAAGCCGCTGTTTGAAGCTGCTGGTGCCTCTGGAGTCTCCCGAACATGAAGGTGTAGAACCCTCCAGAGGCTGCAGTTGTGCATAAACCTTCTATCCGGCCTCCCCCAGCAAACTCAACAAAAAATGTGACAAAAAAGAAAAAAAAACATACAAAAGGTGACACAACACAGCAACAGCGCGAGGAAAAAGGTCAGTTTTGTGGGTCTTAGCTTTCAAGAGCTTAAAATATGTATTTGTGGAAGTGTCGCATTTACGCTATTTTGTCCTCTTTGGCTATTATAAAGGCCTGTGTAACACCTCATGAAAGCTAAGACCCACAAAACTGATCTTTTTCCTCGCGTTGTTGCTGTGTTGTGTCACCTGTTGTATGTTTTTTTTTTTCAATTTTGTCACATTTTTGTTGAATTTTTGTCACATTTTTGTCACATTTTTGTCATTTTTGTCACATTTTGTTGAATTTTTGTCACATTTTGTTGAATTTTTGTCATTTTTTGTTGAATTTTTGTTGAATTTTTTGTCACATTTTTGTCACATTTTGTTGAATTTTTGTTGAATTTTTGTCACATTTTGTTGAATTTTTGTCACATTTTTGTCAAATTTTTGTCATTTTTGTCACATTTTGTTGAATTTTTGTCATTTTTTGTTGAATTTTTGTTGAATTTTTGTTGAATTTTTGTTGAATTTTTGTCACATTTTTGTCACTTTTTGTTGAATTTTTGTCACATTTTTGTTGAGTTTTGTTGATTTTTTGTTGAATTTTTTGTTGAATTTTTTGTTAAATTTTTTTGAATTTTTGTCACATTTTTGTTGAGTTTTGTTGAATTTTTTGTTGAATTTTTTGTTGAATTTTTGTCACATTTTTGTCACATTTTGTTGAATTTTTGTCACATTTTGTTGAATTTTTGTCATTTTTTGTTGAATTTTTGTTGAATTTTTGTTGAATTTTTGTCATTTTGTCACATTTTTGTCACATTTTGTTGAATTTTTGTCACATTTTGTTGAATTTTTGTCACATTTTGTTGAATTTTTGTCATTTTTTGTTGAATTTTTGTTGAATTTTTGTCATTTTTGTCACATTTTGTTGAATTTTTGTCACATTTTGTTGAATTTTTGTCATTTTTTGTTGAATTTTTGTTGAATTTTTGTTGAATTTTTGTTGAATTTTTGTCACATTTTGTTGAGTTTTGTTGATATTTTGTCACATTTTTGTCACAATTTTGTCAAATTTTTGTCACATTTTGTTGAATTTTGTTGAATTTTTGTCACATTTTTTGTCACATTTTGTTGAATTTTTGTCACATTTTGTTGAATTTTTGTCATTTTTTGTTGAATTTTTGTTGAATTTTTGTCACATTTTTGTTGAATTTTTGTCACATTTTGTTGAATTTTTGTCACATTTTGTTGAATTTTTGTCATTTTTTGTTGAATTTTTGTTGAATTTTTGTCACATTTTTGTCACATTTTTGTTGAGTTTTGTTGAATTTTTGTCACATTTTTGTCACAATTTTGTCAAATTTTTGTCACATTTTGTTGAATTTTTGTCACATTTTTCCCAGTCCCAGTCCGCCCCTGCTCAGTCCTGACCCCCCCGGATCACACGCCCCCCCCCCCCCCCCCGGTTTCCTCATTCAGCCCCTTCAGCTCGACGCCTCTCGCTCTTTCGGCTCGTCATCAAAAATGAGATCCCGCGCACTCAAACTCACACAGATTGCAATCAATATGCAATTTCCCCCCCGTCGGCGAGGGAGGGGGGCGAGGGGGGGGGGATCCCGGAGCCCCCGCGTGAGTAACGGCGACGCCGCGTCAGAAAGTGGGCGATAAGTCTTCACGCCGGACCACCGTGTAGAGGCAGGAGGCAAACATCAGTCTGCAGCTGCGGAGAACCTGAGGATGGATGTTCTCCGGTCTGAGGACATTATTAACATCACGCTGCAGAGAAGGAGAGAAATACAGATGTTTACAGATGTGCGTCTGAAACTTCAACTGTAGAGAGAGAAATGTACCTTTTCTGTCATTTTACTTCTTCATGTAAAAGTAAAGCACTTAGATATAAAAACGTCCAAAATCGCTCCATCATTTTCAGAAACACTTTGTAAATAATGGTGGAGTCAAAGGGCTCCATGTGGAGAACTGTTCTCCCTCTGGCCCCCGAGATGATTTTGTCATGATTTTTTATTATACAAATAAGAAATAAAATACCTGTTAATGGTGTCAGTCTTTTAAAAATGCCCTGCTTGGGGGGCGCTAGTGAGATGGCTGGAGAATAGACGAGTTTTTCGGAGCTCCTCGCGGCACTTCAACTTAAACGCCATAATACATATATTTGCCAGAATTTGTGCCCTCGTTACCGTGTAAGGACTAGTTTTCGTGTGTTGATTGCACAATTTGACACTTTGAGGAAAGAAAATGACCGGTAAATGACGCGGACGCCAGGGTGATGCTACGGCTACAGCTAAAGCTAATGCTACAGCTAAAGCTAGCGACCAGAAAGCTAGGCCGAAAATCAATGAGGAAGAAGAAGATTTGCAACTCATTTGGCAAAGAATTGAAAAAAAGCATCCCTCGCTCAATCGACGTTCGTTTTGACGACTTTGAACAGAAGATTCAGAGCCTCGTATCTGGCCAGCAGGAATTAACTGAGAACATGGACGATATGGAAAACCAGGCTGCAGACCACGAGCAGCGTATCCAGAGTTTGGAAGCGGCATAAGGCGAGTTGCGTCAGGAAAATAAGTCTCTCCACTCCAAGATGTCTGATTTATGCTGCGTCCACACCAAACGCGCTTTGGGCGTCAAAAATGCGCCTCACGCCCGTAGTTGGACGCTTGTGTTACTAAAGTCAGACGCTCTGGCCGCGTCAGCTCAGAGTCTGTTCGTAGCATCTTGGAAGCAGCTCTTACCTGAAATATACCTGCTGCTTCTCATTGTTGATTAAAAGTCTGCAATAAACCACAAATGCGTGAAGGCGGCTCAGTGTGTGATCGTCATAAAGCTGCTCTATGTCGTTACGGATTCATTGACGTTATTAGTGCTTAATGCTTGTTGTCTAGGAGAAAACCGGAGCTCAATGCGAGCTAACTGAGCTAACAAGCTAATTGTAGATGATGTGAGTAACAAACTACAACATCAGCCCAGCTCAGTGTGAGATCATTGTTCTTTATTGACTTTATTTGTGCATGTTTCTCGTTTTCACGTGAGGACCGGAGGTTTAGCTTAGCATTAGCTTTCTCCGGTGCTAATGCCACAACAGGCTCCTCGAGGCCCAAACACATTCCCAGCGCAGATGCAGCCTCTGAAATAAGTTTTTTGTCGTTTTCTTGTTTTAATCCTGGTGTTCAGATAAAGAAACAATGAAGTGTCTTTGTAAAAGTCCCAGAGCTGCTGTAGCTCCGGTTCACAAAGAAGCTAAACCTCCGTGACTTGTGACTTGTTTACATCTGAGGACCCGCGTACAATCTGCCCCGGTGGCTCAGCTACAACGTACATCAGTGTGGGGGGAAAGCTCCTGATTGGTCGACGCTCGCGAATTTCTCCAAAAAGTTCAACATTTCCCAACTCGAGCGTCGGCCGCGCTGGAGGTGCGTCCAACGCTCACCAAGCGCGAAAAACCTCAAAACGCGCCGCACAGGAGGCAATAATATCAAAATAGTGGGTATTGCTGAAGACGAAGACAAGGGCAAGCCAACTGAATTTGTGTCGCACTTGATCCCCAAACTACTCGGAGCCGAGAACTTCGACAAGCCTCAGGCCATCGATCGGGCGCATCGCACTGTCCAGCCGAAGGCTCCAAACCACGCACTGTCATCGCCTGTTTGCACTACGCCCAGGAAAAGGAGAGTATTGTGCGGCTTTGCAGACAGCGCACTCTGGAATACGGTGGAAAGCGTGTTTATTTTACCGCAGATGTCATGGAGGAACGGCGGAGCTTCAAGGAGGTGCAAAGAGTGTTACAAGAGAAAAACATCAAGCCTTGTCGTCGCTTCCCCGCACGGCTTCACGTTCTTTATGAAGAGCAGGTGAAAGTGTTTACCAAAAATGTCCTGCTTGGTCATATTTAACGTTAAACAGTGATTCTCGGAACAGCGTGGCAAGCTTGTTGACAACACAGCAAACATGGCGGCGTCCACTCCTTCGCTGGTAAGGTGTTTGCCTGTTTTAAAGCCTGTTTTAAAGTTAAACGGTCTGTTTTATGTTAATGTAGCTGCTTTGTTATCCCTTAGGTATCAATAAGACACCAATCTTTAGAAAGGACAAGGGAGAGAACTGCCTCAGTGATAGAGCGGGAGCCGGTTGGTGTATTTACATTCTGTAGTTAATCAGGAGTTACAGTTCTGTCGTCCATGTTGACATCTCACGAGTTGTCCTGGATCGCTTGAGTCATGTTTGTGAAATGCTCGAGTCTTGCTTGCTTGAAAGACTTGCGCCTCTATTTGAGAATGTTGGAGATGTGGAGTTGAACGGGGGAGTTGGCCGACCAAGACTCGGGATCCACAGGGAAACTTTGGAGAGCATTCTCGCCCTGAGATCGCCGATGGCAGCTATGGCCGAGATTCACGGTATTTCGAGGTCAACTCTTTGCAAGAGGATGCGGGAACACGACCTGTCTGTCAGAGCGACATATTCAGACACCTCCGATGATGCTCTCGATGTGGAAGTGCGAGCGATTAAGTCTAGAATGCCAGACGCAGGCTACAGAACTGTGAAGGGGGCGGGTGGACGGCGCAGGCGTCATCTCCAGGATGGTGCAGCTTACATGTGTGGCCAGGCGGACATTTAGGGTCCCTGCTCCTCTAAGCTTAGTCCACATTGAAACTAAACACAAATTAATCAGGTCATGTCTTGACGACCGGCTGCTCTGTGGTCCTTTCCAGTTCAGGTTTGCTGTGGTGCCACCTGTTTTGGGCCCCAGCTTTGGTAGAGCTGATCTGTGTAATCAATAGCGTCATCATTTAGGTACCCCATTCTTACTGGGTACTTCGATGGAACCTCTGACGGTCAGAGGATGAAATAGAACATTGGTAACAAAATGTGTAACAAAAGTTCTATGAATCCTAAATAACCGTCAGAACTTCTCTGTCACGCAGAATCCTTGCGTTCTCACGAGAAGATTCTTTAGGACCAGAGGCTGACGTGGAGAAATGCAGCCTCCTGGTTGGTCATCCGGGGGTCACAGTTGTGGCGATTTTTGCATTACTGCTCGACCGGCGCATGTACGAAGGGATCATTCAGTGCTTAAAGCGCTGCCACAGGCGGTCATTTGGAATTCATAGAGCCGTAGTTACATACGGAACTTTCGTTTCAGAGTGGAGCGTCTTTGGAGAGATGTCTGGACGGGGGTCACCTCCCGGTACTACAATGAACTCCACATTCTAGAGGAAGAAGGCCTTCTGGATCTGACATGGGATCTTCATGTGTTCTGCAGGCATTATGTGTACGTCCCACGTCTACGAGTTGACCTCCAGCATTTTGCCAATACATGGGACTGCCACCCTCTCAGCAGTGAGGGGAATATGACTCCCAACCAACTTTGGACAATTGGAAAGCTCCAAGTTCCAGTGGCAGAACCACATTTTTCACTAGTGGGTTTTAATCCATGTCATGTTTTGTATTTATTTATTAAGGGCAACAACACAAAATGGCAGACACTGTAGGCATTTTCATCAAGTAGAATGTTTGGGGCCAGTGTTCCCTCTCATACCCATGGCCAGTGTTGGGAAAGTTCATTTTCTACATGAACTAGTTCAAAGTTCAGTTCACAAATTTCAAAATGAACTAGTTCGTTCATAGTTCCAAAAATGAACTAGTTCATAGTTGTTGTTTTTTTGCTGTGAGCTGTTATTCAGGCATGAAAACAGGTCAGGGGTGAAATAGGTGAGAAGTATATTTCCCCTCTCAGGGAAATATTTTTGTATTCCATATCTTAAAACAACAATCAGATGCATAATGAGATGTATTTTTGCCCACCTTGGTAGAGCTGGAGAAAGTTGACTTCAGCCACGAGTCAAAAATATTATGGCCTCACTTAGTGTTAAAGCTCTTTCATGTCAGCCTGTCACTGTGGAGTGGATTTTGGATATCTTTGCTAATCATATTTTATTTTATAGTTATTATTTTTAAGTTTAATTGTTAAATTCTTAGTGGAAAATGGAGCTACAAATATTCAATTGAATTTGTGTTAATTTGGTAAATAAATCATGTGAATAAGATTGTTTTAGGAGCTAATTTGTGGTAAAAAAACTCCACATTGTGTCTTTATGTAAATGAGCGGCACCGCGGAGCAGAGGAGTTTGGAGCCACAGAAGTTACACAAGGGAAACTCGCTTCGTAGCCTGACCCCCAGATTCCACATTCTCCGTGCTCGCCCCGCTCCGCTCCGTTCCACTCCGCCCCGACCTCCGCAGCAAATGCGTTGCTATGTTGAACGTTCAGAAACATTCCACATCGTCCACTCCGCTCCGAAGGGCCTACGTCGCCTCTCCGCCTCTCCACCATAAAAATACGGATCAACCCTCTTTTCAGGTCCGTCTGCGCCGCGTCAGCTCTGGCCGGATCAAGCTCCACAGTTCAGACGCACCAAACGGGAAAGAGAACGACAACAATATCCGTATTTTCAAAGTAAACGCCCTCCGAGCGGACTTTTTTTAAACAAAAATGTCATTATTTCACACAAAGTGACCTCGATAATTCCCTCTGCGGAGTTTGTTATCACAAAAACAATCACACGACCCGATTAAGCTTCTGTTGCTTTCGTACACGTAACTTTTTTTCCTGCCTCTCTCTCCCTCGCGCATGAGGGGGGCACAGGCTTCATGCTTCAACGCGGTGCAGCTCGCATGCTCATAAACAGTTGTTTATTATTTTATTGGGAGGTTTATTTCTCAAAGTCGTTGCTTTGTGCGCGTGCTCCTCGTGGAGCTGGAGCACTGACGGAGAGGACCGGGGCGGACTGAAGCGGAGACAGTGGGCGTTGATGTCGCAGCCGTTCGGAGTCGGGGCGGAGCCGAGCGCACAGGCGGATGATGTGGAATCCCGGGGTCACACTGTGGCTGCTGCGGCACCGTGCGGACCCGCAGGTTACCGGTGCCAGGGCCTGTGCCAGGGCCATGAACAGCAGAGTTCAGCGCCACAGACCTGGACACAGTCGGGCCGTTGGCGCGGGGGCGGAGCGGAGCTAGCGCGAGCTACACCCATTGACAGTGGATTGCTAAATATACTGTCAATGGCTACACCGCGGACCTGCCAGAGTTTAGAACCACTGGTAAACTCTGACGACGCGGCGGGGTTTTATAATTATATTCACTGATCCGCGGTCTTAAATCAGATATAACAATCTGGCACCGTATCGAACGAACGTAAAAAGGACGTTCACAGACACCAGAATGAACGCGTTTATGGTTTCGTTCATCATCAGGTACATCACTGCCCATGGCAATACATACAGACATTTTAATGTCCATATTCTAGATTCATTCAATAGTTGAATTCTAGAGATGCGCCAATACTTTTTCTGAAACCAATGGTCTTAGTTTATGGCTAATACGAGCGATCGCGATGTCGTCACATCCGTTGGCCGTGGGAGGCATTTTACATTTTCATATTTGATAAACATTTTATTAAAATCCTATAATCAGCAAAAACAATGTCCATAAACAGTGCATTGCTTCTCTTTTGCTGTAACAGATCTATCATTTTATAAAACCGAGTTAGAGGCCTGTCAGCATCAGCTGTTGCCCAACATTCACCAAAACATCCGGCGAAAATTGCGGAAGTAAACAATAACAGCGATCGCTCGTATTTCTTTGGGTCAATTCACATAAGTCCAAACGTGGAGACAATATTCAAAAACATGTGTGAGATGTTGGTCAGAAGAAAGTAGAAGAAGTAAATGGAAAAAGAATAAAATGACAGGTTTGTGAATCCAGTCCCTGTGAAACAATGATCAGGGAAAACATTTTTCCTTTTGGAGATTGTGTTCGTATTCTTTGTGCAAACCCGGGACCTCCTTATTGTGAGGCGCGCTGGCGAACCTCCCGTGGGCGCCGCGGCCGGTTTGAAGCGTTCCCGTCTCCGGCCTTTGGTGTTTGACGGGCGCGTATCGACCGCTCGCTCTGACAGCGCTCTCGGCGCCGCCGCAAATCGCCTCTGATTTTTCGGCCTGTTTTTTTTCCGCGTGTCCTTGAGCCTCTGATCCATCGCCCCGAGTCCCGTTACCATCGCGAGTCCATCAAAAATACATGGGCCCGGTTCAAGGGGAGTCCAGGTCTTGAGGTCTTTGTTTTTTTTTTTTTCAAACGTGGAGCCGCAGATCCATCAGCGAGGGGCTGAGGGCGCGGCGGGCAGAGGGGCGAGAGCGAGGGGCGAGGGGCGAGGGGCGAGGGGCGAGGGGCCAGGGGCGAGGGGCGAGGGGCGAGGGCCGTCCAAGACAATATCAGAAAACAAACAAAGACAGGTGCAGAGTGTTCGGGGCAAAACCAGTTCAAACCACAGACTTCTGCACGAAACACAATTTCAAAATGGAGCGGATTGCAGAATCTTTTGCTGTGAACTTTTGAAAATAGAAGTTACTTTTATTTGAACGTTAAAGCTGCTGACAGGAAGTGACTTAGGCTGTGTCCGAATGTCCACAGTCCCTAAACCCTCATTCACTACATAGGCCGCACTGTATAGTCACTGATTCTGTTGGCGATTTTTTTTATCTGAATTTATTTATTGTTACAAACGTTTATTTTATGAAACAGAACAACTGTTTTTGGCACTTTTACAGGCGTTACTGTCATCAAATAAAACAAAAAAAAACAAAGTCACCCCAGCGTGAGCTCAGAGACGCCGAAAGTCGGTCAGAGCCCGGTGTCCGAACACCAGCAGATTGAGTGACGACATCTGATAAAAGTTCAATAAACTCCAGGAATAAAGTATTTCTGTGATAAAGACCAAACTCAGAGACAGTGGAATATTTATGGATTGATACGAGTCAGATACGCTTTTACTTCACATGGATTTTACATGAATGACTTGGATTATTCGAGAAGAAGCTGTCGGTCATTTAGCTCCAGCTAAAGGTTAGCAGCTAACGTTAGCATCTTTTCACCGTAACCGTTTATATTTAGGTCGTTTATTCATGACAAAAACAAACACACGACTGAAACAGCTGATTTACTTCAGTCGTGTTTAGTTCAAAGACCTGTCTCTGTCAGGCTCTTCTCCCACTCTCGCAATGCATTGTGGGAAATATTGACCCGTTTAGTGACCATCAATGCTCACTACTTTTCGAGATGCATTGTGGGAAATTTCGAGTGGCCTACTTTTTTCTCTCTGGACATTCGGACACCCCTACAAAATGGTACTGCGCTGTAATCTTCACTTTACTGCGCGGATGCCAAACTACTCCTGGTATTATTACGCCTTACAATATAGTTCCCCCTTTTATCCGCTTAGAAAATCCACATTGTTTAGTTTTGTGTGATTATACTTTGTAGTGGAACACTTCACGTAACCATATTTAAATAGGGAAAACGTGGAAGAGCTTGGTAGCTTCTATCGTGACCTGTTTTGGAGCTATAGAGGAGAGAGGGAGAGGCTAAATGCTAACGCCGTCTGCGCTGTGTTTACGTGACTGAAGGTGAAGATCAGACAGGTCCTAAAGAACTCGTCTAAGCTCAGGTAAGAACATATCTCAGTGTGTAAAAACGGTGGCCTGTTCCTTTAATTAGGGATGAGTTTGTACCAACATTTTAATTGAGTGGTTTCCTCTTTCATTGTTCGAAATGAAAAATATCAGGTGTAGTGGCTTTAAGGCCTTTATTTCAGCACAGCCAGGTTCAAACTGATCGATAAAGAGTTATTTATTGTCCAGTTCATTAGGTCCTGATGGCCAGACCTTTGTGTTGGTTTGGTGCCTGACAGTTTCGGCTCCTGCTGTTTCCTTCCTCACGTGTCTTCTCAGCTGATTATATTATTTATGTGACAAAAAAATGACAAAAAAGTGACAAAACATTTGACACAAAAAGACAAAAGAAAAACAAAAAATGTGACAACAAAGTGACAAAAAAATGAAAAAAAGACACAAAAAATGACAAAAAAATTCCAAAAAATGTGACAAAAAATGACAAAAAACCAACAGAAAATGGCCAAAAAATGTGACAAAAAATTACTAAAAATTACAAAAAAATGACCAATTAATTATAGAAAACAACCAGTTTTAGAAATGTATATTGATTGAAATACATCCACCCATATGAAATGACCAGTATCGGTGAAGACAAAAAAGACCCCAAAAGTATCGGTATCGTATCGATTCCAAAAAATGTGGTATCGCCCATCCCTAGTTGGTTTCATGCCTGACAGTTTCGGCTCCTGCTGTTTCCTTCCTCACGTGTCTGCTCAGCTGATTATATTATTTATGTGACAAAAAAATGACAAAAAAGTGACAAAAAAGTGACAAAAAAGTGACAAAAAAGACGAAACATGACAAAAAAAATGTGACAAAAAAGGACAAAAAAATGTGACAAAAAAAAGACAAAAAATTTAAAAAAAAATTCAATAAAAAATTTAAAAAAAAATCAAAAAAAATTCTATTTTTCCCCCCCAAAAATGACAAAAAAATGACAAAATGTGACAAAATATGACAAAAAAAAAGACAAAAAATGTGACAAAAAATTACTAAAAATTACAAAAAAATGACCAATTAATTATATAAAATAACCAGTTTTAGAAATGTATATTGATTGAAATACATTCACCCATATGAAATGACCAGTATCGGTATTGACAAAAAAGACCCCAAAAGTATCGGTATCGTATCGATTCCAAAAAATGTGGTATCGCCCATCCATAGTTGGTTTGGTGCCTGACAGTTTCGGCTCCTGCTGTTTCCTTCCTTACGTGTCTGCTCAGCTGATTATATTATTTATGTGACAAAAAAATGACAAAAAAGTGACAAAAAAGTGACAAAAAAGACCAAAAAAAGACAAAAAATGACACAAAAAAATGTGACAAAAAAGGACAAAAAAATGTGACAAAAAAGACAAAAAATTTCAAAAAAATTGACAAAAAGTGACAAAAAATGTGACAAAAAAATTCAAACAAATTTCAAAACAAATTCAATAAAAAATCAAAAAAAAATTCTAAAAAATTTCTATTTTTCCCCCCCAAAATGACAAAAAATGACAAAAAAAATGACAAAATGTGACAAAATATGACAAAAAAAAGACAAAAAATGTGACAAAAAATTACAAAAAATTACAAAAAAATGACCAATTAATTATATAAAACAACCAGTTTTAGAAATGTATATTGATTGAAATACATCCACCCATATGAAATGACCAGTATCGGTATTGACAAAAAAGACCCCAAAAGTATCGGTATCGTATCGATTCCAAAAAATGTGGTATCGCCCATCCCTAGTTGGTTTCGTGCCTGACAGTTTCGGCTCCTGCTGTTTCCTTCCTTACGTGTCTGCTCAGCTGATTATATTATTTATGTGACAAAAAAATGACAAAAAAGTGACAAAAAATTTGACACAAAAAGACAAAAGAAAAACAAAAAATGTGACAACAAAGTGACAAAAAAATGAAAAAAAGACACAAAAAATGACAAAAAAATTCCAAAAAATGTGACAAAAAATGACAAAAAACCAACAGAAAATGGCCAAAAAATGTGACAAAAAATTACTAAAAATTACAAAAAAATGACCAATTAATTATAGAAAACAACCAGTTTTAGAAATGTATATTGATTGAAATACATCCACCCATATGAAATGACCAGTATCGGTATTGACAAAAAAGACCCCAAAAGTATCGGTATCGTATCGATTCCAAAAAATGTGGTATCGCCCATCCCTAGTTGGTTTCGTGCCTGACAGTTTCGGCTCCTGCTGTTTCCTTCCTTACGTGTCTGCTCAGCTGATTATATTATTTATGTGACAAAAAAATGACAAAAAAGTGACAAAAAATTTGACACAAAAAGACAAAAGAAAAACAAAAAATGTGACAACAAAGTGACAAAAAAATGAAAAAAAGACACAAAAAATGACAAAAAAATTCCAAAAAATGTGACAAAAAATGACAAAAAACCAACAGAAAATGGCCAAAAAATGTGACAAAAAATTACTAAAAATTACAAAAAAATGACCAATTAATTATAGAAAACAACCAGTTTTAGAAATGTATATTGATTGAAATACATCCACCCATATGAAATGACCAGTATCGGTGAAGACAAAAAAGACCCCAAAAGTATCGGTATCGTATCGATTCCAAAAAATGTGGTATCGCCCATCCCTAGTTGGTTTCATGCCTGACAGTTTCGGCTCCTGCTGTTTCCTTCCTCACGTGTCTGCTCAGCTGATTATATTATTTATGTGACAAAAAAATGACAAAAAAGTGACAAAAAAGTGACAAAAAAGTGACAAAAAAGACGAAACATGACAAAAAAAATGTGACAAAAAAGGACAAAAAAATGTGACAAAAAAAAGACAAAAAATTTAAAAAAAAATTCAATAAAAAATTTAAAAAAAAATCAAAAAAAATTCTATTTTTCCCCCCCAAAAATGACAAAAAAATGACAAAATGTGACAAAATATGACAAAAAAAAAGACAAAAAATGTGACAAAAAATTACTAAAAATTACAAAAAAATGACCAATTAATTATATAAAATAACCAGTTTTAGAAATGTATATTGATTGAAATACATTCACCCATATGAAATGACCAGTATCGGTATTGACAAAAAAGACCCCAAAAGTATCGGTATCGTATCGATTCCAAAAAATGTGGTATCGCCCATCCCTAGTTGGTTTCGTGCCTGACAGTTTCGGCTCCTGCTGTTTCCTTCCTTACGTGTCTGCTCAGCTGATTATATTATTTATGTGACAAAAAAATGACAAAAAAGTGACAAAAAAGTGACAAAAAAGACCAAAAAAAGACAAAAAATGACACAAAAAAATGTGACAAAAAAGGACAAAAAAATGTGACAAAAAAGACAAAAAATTTCAAAAAAATTGACAAAAAGTGACAAAAAATGTGACAAAAAAATTCAAACAAATTTCAAAACAAATTCAATAAAAAATCAAAAAAAAATTCTAAAAAATTTCTATTTTTCCCCCCCAAAATGACAAAAAATGACAAAAAAAATGACAAAATGTGACAAAATATGACAAAAAAAAGACAAAAAATGTGACAAAAAATTACAAAAAATTACAAAAAAATGACCAATTAATTATATAAAACAACCAGTTTTAGAAATGTATATTGATTGAAATACATCCACCCATATGAAATGACCAGTATCGGTATTGACAAAAAAGACCCCAAAAGTATCGGTATCGTATCGATTCCAAAAAATGTGGTATCGCCCATCCCTAGTTGGTTTCGTGCCTGACAGTTTCGGCTCCTGCTGTTTCCTTCCTTACGTGTCTGCTCAGCTGATTATATTATTTATGTGACAAAAAAATGACAAAAAAGTGACAAAAAAGTGACAAAAAAGACCAAAAAAAGACAAAAAATGACACAAAAAAATGTGACAAAAAAGGACAAAAAAATGTGACAAAAAAGACAAAAAATTTCAAAAAAATTGACAAAAAGTGACAAAAAATGTGACAAAAAAATTCAAACAAATTTCAAAACAAATTCAATAAAAAATCAAAAAAAAATTCTAAAAAATTTCTATTTTTCCCCCCCAAAATGACAAAAAATGACAAAAAAAATGACAAAATGTGACAAAATATGACAAAAAAAAGACAAAAAATGTGACAAAAAATTACAAAAAATTACAAAAAAATGACCAATTAATTATATAAAACAACCAGTTTTAGAAATGTATATTGATTGAAATACATTCACCCATATGAAATGACCAGTATCGGTATTGACAAAAAAGACCCCAAAAGTATCGGTATCGTATCGATTCCAAAAAATGTGATATCGCCCATAGTTGGTTTGGTGCCTGACAGTTTCGGCTCCTGCTGTTTCCTTCCTCACGTGTCTGCTCAGCTGATTATATTATTGATGTGACAAAAAAATGTCAAAAAATGACAAAAATTTGACACAAAAAGACAAAAGAAAAACAAAAAATGTGACAACAAAGTGACAAAAAAATGAAAAAAAGACACAAAAAAGACAAAAAATGACAAAAAAAATCCAAAAAAATGTGACAAAAAATGACAAAAAACCAACAGAAAATGGCCAAAAAATGTGACAAAAAATTACAAAAAAATTACAAAAAAATGACCAATTAATTATAGAAAACAACCAGTTTTAGAAATGTATATTGATTGAAATACATCCACCCATATGAAATGACCAGTATCGGTATCGACAAAAAAGACCCCAAAAGTATCGGTATCGTATCGATTCCAAAAAATGTGATATCGCCCATCCCTAGTCGGTTTGGTACCTGACAGTTTCGGCTCCTGCTGTTTCCTTCCTTACGTGTCTGCTCAGCTGATTATATTATTTATGTGACAAAAAAATGACAAAAAAGTGACAAAAAAGACCAAAAAAAGACAAAAAATGACACAAAAAAATGACAAAAAAGGACAAAAAAATGTGACAAAAAAGACAAAAAATTTCAAAAAAAATGACAAAAAGTGACAAAAAATGTGACAAAAAAATTCAAAAAATTTCTATTTTTTCCCCCCAAAAATGACAAAAAATGACAAAAAAATGACAAAATGTGACAAAATATGACAAAAAGGACAAAAAATGTGACAAAAAATTACTAAAAATTACAAAAAAATGACCAATTAATTATATAAAATAACCAGTTTTAGAAATGTATATTGATTGAAATACATCCACCCATATGAAATGACCAGTATCGGTATTGACAAAAAAGACCCAAAAGTATCGGTATTGTATCGATTCCAAAAAATGTGGTATCGCCCATAGTTGGTTTGGTGCCTGACAGTTTCGGCTCCTGCTGTTTCCTTCCTTACGTGTCTGCTCAGCTGATTATATTATTGATGTGACAAAAAAATGTCAAAAAATGACAAAAAATTTGACACAAAAAGACAAAAGAAAAACAAAAAATGTGACAACAAAGTGACAAAAAATGAAAAAAAGACACAAAAAAGACAAAAAATGACAAAAAAAATGTGACAAAAAATGACAAAAAACCAACAGAAAATGGCCAAAAAATGTGACAAAAAATTACAAAAAAATTACAAAAAAATGACCAATTAATTATAGAAAACAACCAGTTTTAGAAATGTATATTGATTGAAATACATCCACCCATATGAAATGACCAGTATCGGTATCGACAAAAAAGACCCCAAAAGTATCGGTATCGTATCGATTCCAAAAAATGTGGTATCGCCCATCCCTAGTCGGTTTGGTACCTGACAGTTTCGGCTCCTGCTGTTTCCTTCCTTACGTGTCTGCTCAGCTGATTATATTATTTATGTGACAAAAAAATGACAAAAAAGTGACAAAAAAGTGACAAAAAAGACCAAAAAAAGACAAAAAATGACACAAAAAAAATGTGACAAAAAAGGACAAAAAAATGTGACAAAAAAAGACAAAAAAAATCCAAAAAAATGACAAAAAGTGACAAAAAATGTGACAAAAAAATTCAAAAAAATGTCTAAACAAATTCAATAAAAAATAAAAAAAAAAATCTAAAAAATTTCTATTTTTTCCCCCCAAAAATGACAAAAAATGACAAAAAAATGACAAAATGTGACAAAATATGACAAAAAAAAGACAAAAAATGTGACAAAAAATTACTAAAAATTACAAAAAAAATGACCAATTAATTATATAAAATAACCAGTTTTAGAAATGTATATTGATTGAAATACATTCACCCATATGAAATGACCAGTATCGGTATTGACAAAAAAGACCCCAAAAGTATCGGTATCGTATCGATTCCAAAAAATGTGGTATCGCCCATAGTTGGTTTGGTGCCTGACAGTTTCGGCTCCTGCTGTTTCCTTCCTTACGTGTCTGCTCAGCTGATTATATTATTTATGTGACAAAAAAATGACAAAAAAGTGACAAAAAAGTGACAAAAAAGACAAAAAAAAGACAAAAAATGACACAAAAAAATGTGACAAAAAGTGACAAAAAATGTGACAAAAAAATTCACAAAAATGTCAAAACAAATTCAATAAAAAATCAAAAAAAAATTCAAAAAAATTTCTATTTTCCCCCCCCAAAAATGACAAAAAATGACAAAAAAATGACAAAATGTGACAAAATATGACAAAAAAGTGACAAAAAAGTGACAAAAAAGACAAAACATGACAAAAAAAATGTGACAAAAAAGGACAAAAAATTTCTAAAAAAATGACAAAAAGTGACAAAAAATGTGACAAAAAAATTCAAAAAAATTTCAAAACAAATTCAATAAAAATGTGACAAAATATGACAAAAAAAAGACAAAAAATGTGACAAAAAATTACTAAAAATTACAAAAAAATGACCAATTAATTATATAAAATAACCAGTTTTAGAAATGTATATTGATTGAAATACATTCACCCATATGAAATGACCAGTATCGGTATTGACAAAAAAGACCCCAAAAGTATCGGTATCGTATCGATTCCAAAAAATGTGGTATCGCCCATAGTTGGTTTGGTGCCTGACAGTTTCGGCTCCTGCTGTTTCCTTCCTTACGTGTCTGCTCAGCTGATTATATTATTTATGTTACATTTATGTCCAGATTTAGAATAATAATCACCTCAAAAGCCCCTCAAAGTGCACATCCCCATCTCAATCATGTCCCGCGCTCACCGGCAGCAGCAGCAGCAGGTTTCTCCGGGTGCAGCGCTGCCCTTTTATCCTTCAGCGCCGCGGCTCCCACAATGCACCGCTGCGCCTCACACTTCCTGCTCCATCAGAAGTGACAGAGAAGAAGAAGTCAAGGTTTTTGCAGCGCGCTGACGGATCCGACCTAACGCAGACTGGCAGCTCCTCTCCGGGAGTTTACAGCCTCCCACGTCAAGACGCCGGGAGTTTCAGGCTCAGACGGCGGACGGGACGACCACGGCGGCGGCGCCGGGAATCACAGCGGTGGCCAGGGGCGGACTGGCCATATGTCCGTTCTGGAAGAGCACAGAAGGGCCACTGGCTCGAGGGCCACCGGTCCCCGCCTCAACTGAGCTTTACCCAAATCTAAAAGCTAAAAAGAAAAGCATCAAAATAGCGAGAAAAAGAGGATGAAAACATGAGAAAAACACGGACAAAAAAACACAACAAAAAATGATGGACAAAAATTATTAAAAATTCAAGAAAAATGTGACAAAAATTCAAGAAAAAAGTGACAAAAATTCAACAAAAATTCAACAAAAATGTGACAAAAATTCAACAAAAATGTGACAAAAATTCAACAAAAATGTGACAAAAATTCAACAAAAATTCAACAAAAATTCAACAAAAATGTGACAAAAATGTGACAAAAATTCAACAAAAAAAACAAAACAAAAATCTTTTCCCTCGCATTGTTGCTGTGTTGTGTCACCATATGTAGGTTGTTTTCTTTGAATTTTACTCACATTTTTGTTGAATTTTTGCCACATTTGTGTTGAATTTTTGTCACATTTTGGTTGCATTTACATCCTTGTTTTCTTCTCATTTTTTGTGTCTATTTTGGTGCTTTGTCCCAAGAAGCTTTTTGATTAGGGTAAAGCCAACCTGGAGAAAATGGGATCCGTCCAGGTGGGAGTTAAGAGGTTAACCCCTTCACTCCCGCCTGAACCGAGAGGATCTTTTTCCTCACGTCATCAGATTTTTTTCCATCATTTTTTTGTTGGGTATTCAACTCATTTTTGTAACTTTTTTGTCACTTTTTTGTCACATTTCCATCATTGTTTTCGTCTCAGTTTTGTTGCTATTTTCTCACCTTTTTTCCAGAAGCTTTTGGATTGGGGTAAAGCCAAACTGGAGAAAATGTGCTCGGTTCAGGCGGGAGTTAAGGGGTTAAAATATCATTTTTTTGTTGGGTATTCAACTCATTTTTGTAACTTTTTGTAAAATTTGTGTTATTTTTTTTTCAAATTTTTTAGCACATTTTTGTCACATTTTTTGAAGCATTTTTGTCATTTTTTCTTCAATTTTTTTTGACACTTTTTTGTCATTTTATCGTCAATTTTTTATCACATTTTTGTCATTTTTTCTTCAATTTTTTGGCAATTCCTTGTGACATTTTTGTAGAATTTTTGTCACATTTTTGTTGAATTTTTATCACATTTTGCTATTTTTGTGCTTTTTTTTCCCCAAGAAGCTTTTTGATTAGGGTGAAGCCAAACCGGAGAAAATGGGATCCGTTCCGGTGGAAGTTAAGAGGCTAATATAAAAAACAAAAATCTAGAATATGATGATGTCATCGGGGGGCGGAGCCAGTTTTTCCTATCAACAGCATTACACTTTCACAAAAGCTAAAAAAAAAGCTAAAAAGAAAAAAATATGAATTAAAAAATGATCATTAATATCAGTCACTGGGTCCATGATCTCTCTGTACAAAACAACATATGTTTTCCTCTGTACTGTATAGGCCTTTAGACAGAGCCTTTAAGTGACAGCGCTGAAGTATTTGTTATTATTCTGTTTCCAGCGACGTTGCAGAAGCTTCTTAAAACAGTGAATGCGAAAGGCGTCCGACTGAATAATAGAACGAGTGACCTTTATTTTGCGGTGACTCTTTTCTTTTCTGGGTCAGGCAGTTTCTTCACATTTCCCCGTCTCTCTCTCGAACTTGCCAGTGTCTAAACTCTTTATAAAGTGTGATTTTCTTTCCCGAAATGACTCCGGTGGATTGGGCTCCTAATGACACTCCCCTTCAGCGCACGGTAAACACTTTTGGATTTAATTTTCGAGATCATTACGTTTATTTACCGTCGCGTTTTTATTCCTCCCCGTCTTTAATGACTGCGCAGACGCCACGCTTTCAAACTGTTCTCCGGGTCCATAAATAAATTAAAGGAGTTTGTTTTTTTCGGAGACAGTGTCGTCGCCCCGGCTCCTGACTCCGTCTGATTATGCAGAAAGAGCGGGAACTTTGGCGAACTTGCCCCGGCGAAGCTTAGGATGTGACAGACGGTGATGGTTCAGAAGCTCCGTTTAAGAGTTAGATGAGCTGTTAAATAAAGCTTTACCTGGTTTGACTTGAACTGCATGAGGACGTAAGCTCCTTCATTTAAATACTCATTTAGAGTAACTGCGTTTGAGGGTATCTAGAATACAGTTACTTTCTGAGAATCAAAGGAAACACATCACAGAACTCATTCATTAAATTTCATTTTCATATTCGCAACATTAATAAGTTCAGCTCGACGTCGTTCTGGGATTTTGCAAACAAAACGGACACGAAAACAATGAGGGAAATGTGACAAAAATGTGACAAAAAAATGACAAAAAAGTGACGAAAAAATGACTAAAAAATGACAAAAATGTGACAAAAAAATTAGAAAAATGTGACAAAAACAATGACAAAAATTTGACTAAAAAATTAGAAAAATGTGACAAAAACAATGACAAAAATTTGATTAAAAAAGGACTAAAAAATTACAAAAAAATGACAAAAATGTGACAAAAATGTGACGAAAAAACGACAAAAATGTGACAAAAAAGTGACAAAAAAATGACAAAAATGTGATAAAAACTTGACAAAAAAATGCCAAAAAGTTACAAAAATGAGTTGAATGCCCAACAAAAAAATGATGGAAAAAAAATCTGACGTGAGGAAAAAGATCCCCTCGGTTCAGGTGGGAGTTAAGAGGTTAAAAAACTCATTTAGAGTAACTGCGTTTGACGGTATCTAGAATACAGTTACTTTCTGAGAATCAAAGGAAACACATCACAGAACTCAATCATTAAATTTCTGTTTCATATTCGCAACATTAATAAGATAAAAAGATCAAAGTCGCCGGAGAAAATCTCAGCTCGACGTCGTTCTGGGATTTTGCAAAGTTTTCACATTCCTCGCTCATAATGAATAAGTTCTTAACAGGCGTGAAACAAGTTTAGCCAACATGTTATAATAATATGACACTTTTATGCTCGTCCTGGGTCTGTCTTTGCACCGACGTGGACCAGGGAGCACTGGGGGAAGGTTCAAGCCGGGACAGGAGGGAGAGAGTTCAGCCAGAGCCTCTTGGTTTACAAAGCTGTTGGACAGAGCGGAGGAAAAACCAGCCGTCTTTAAACGACCTGAGACGGTTTTACATAAATCCGCATCATGAGGCTTCTTTCCATCAAAAGCACTCACTCTTCCCCTCCTTGAGCCGCCACGTGGGGGAGGGTGACGAGTTCTTTAGGACCTGTCTGATCTTCACCTTCAGTCACGTAAACACAGCGCAGACGGCGTTAGCATTTAGCCTCTCCCTCTCTCCTCTATAGCTCCAAAACAGGTCAAGATAGAAGCTACCAAGCTCTTCCACGTTTTCCCTATTTAAATATGGTTACGTGAAGTGTTCCACTGCAAAGTATCCTTTCCTCACGTCATCAGATTTTTTTTCCAGCATTTTTTTGTTGGGTATTCAACTCATTTTTGTAACTTTTTTGTCATTTTTTGTCCCATTTTTGTCGTAAATTTTTGTAATTTTTTTATCACATTTTGTAATTTTTTTTGCTACATTTTTGCCATTTTTTTGTCTCATTTTGGTAATTTTTTTGTCACATTTTGTCTCATTTTTGTCATTTTTTGTCACTTTTTTCAACTTTTTTTCGTCAATTTTTTTTCCAATTTTTGTCATTTTTTGTCAAATTTTTGTCTTTTTTTTCATTTTTGTCTCCAATTTTTTTAATCAAATTTTTGTCATTTTTTGATCACATTTTGTAATTTTTTTGTTACATTTTTGTCATTTTTTTTCCATTTTTTGTCACTTTAAAAAAAAAAAATGTCAATTTTTTGTCAAATTTTTGTCATTTTTTTGCTACATTTTTTTTTATTTTTTCATTATTTTGGTAATTTTTTGGTCAAATTTTATCACTTTTTTTTATTTTTTTGTCACATTTTGTCTAATTTTTGTCAATTTCTCGTGACACTTTTGTAATTTTTCCGTCAAATTTTTATCACATTTTTGTCCTTTTTTTGTCAATTTCTTGTGACATTTTTGCCACTTTTTCATCAATTTTTCATCACTTTTTTGTCAATGTTTTGTTGTGTCAATTTCCATCATTGTTTTCGTCTCAGTTCTGTCGCTATTTCCTCACCGTTTTCCCAGAAGCTTTTTTGTTTGGGGTAAAGCCAAACTGGAAAAAACGTGCTCGGTTCAGGCGGGAGTTCAGGGCTTAATTAACAGCACGTGCACAACAAATGGAAAGTTGCGAGTACCCGGGAATGAGAGTATACCCTGTACATGCCCCTACATCCTGGTTACTGTGGGAGAATCCAGCTCTCATTACTGGGAAACTGCTATTTTCGGGGGGGAACAAAACCCAAACCTCTGGATCAGCGTGACCGCCCTGACCGACTGTACAAACACAACACAAACCCTCCAGTAACTCTTTTACGTGCTTTTTGTTTGAACAGCATTTAAATTCACCTTGACATTAATCCCGGATCCACAATAACGGCACATATTTGCTTTTCGACGGAGCTTTTTCTGTTGACATTTCCGAGCGGAGAGACCCGGACCCGGCGGAGCGGAGGCCCCCGAAAATGCAGATGACTGTGTTTAATGTAAATCCTGCACCTCCAGCACGAGGCCGTTTACGCTCGCGCTAATTATTCAGGCTACGCTAACGAATGGAAATGAGCGCTGCGCTGTTTTTATGAGCCCCGGCGCTCGGAGAGAGGAGGCCACTTTTATTTATAGCTCCGGCCTTGAGAATGGGATTATGGATTTTTTTTCCTTTTCTACTCGGTTTTTCTTCATGGAAATGGCGCAGGTTCTGTTTATGCCGGTTTGTGTCGTGGCTTTTCGGATTCTCCCACGTCCGAGTGTCTGATTGGCCCAACGGAGCCTGGATTATTGTCCGTGAACAGGTTCAGAAACTCGCAGTCGTGAAACATGAGACATAGACGACTTTCTTGTCAATGTTGCACCTTAGCTTTGACGAGTTCTTTATGACGTGTCTGATCTTCACCCGTGCCTTCAGTCACGTAATAACACCAGGAGTAGTTTGGCATAATTTGGCGCAGTAAAGTGAAGATTACTGCGCGGATTTCGAACTACTCCTGGTATTATTACGCCTTACAATATAGTTCCCCCTTTTATCCGCTTAGAAAATCCACATTGTTTAATTTTGTGTAATTATACTTTGTAGTGGAACACTTCACGTAACCATATTTAAATAGGGAAAACGTGGAAGAGCTTGGTAGCTTCTATCTTGACCTGTTTTGGAGCTATAGAGGAGAGAGGGAGAGGCTAAATGCTAACGCCGTCTGCGCTGTGTTTACGTGACTGAAGGCACGGGTGAAGATCAGACAGGTCCTAAAGAACTCGTCTAAGCTAAGGTAAGAACATTTCTCAGTGTGTAAAAAAGGTGGCCTGTTCCTTTAATCTCGACATCCATTACCACAGGCAGTGACGTGCACAGACATTTTGAGCGGCAGGTGCTCAACCGAGACAAAAGGGCACAACCGCCGACATTTTTTTTCTGTAACTAGTGACACTAACAGACCATTGATTAAGACAGCAATATAAAATGTCCAATTATGTGGACCTAGTAATAAACTAGATGTTCTTTAGAGGACGATGTAAGACTATCACAAGGCTGTGCACTTAAGTCTAGCACATATACAAATGAATGATGCAAAGGTACTATAGCCTACACTTAAAACATCTGGCTTGTCAATATCATTGCTTTGTCCATGTCAAAAGCGACAAAACAGAACCGCTGACTTGTTACCGCTGACTTTGTCCTGACGTCCTCGCCCTGTGAGGCCCTTTCCCTTTAATAATCCAGTCATGTCGCGCTGGCTCGTTCATAAAGTTATCGAATTTACAGTTTACTTTACTCCCGCGTCTTAGATGGGCTGTACCATCTTCTCAAACGGGGGAAACGCGGGGACGGCACAGCTGCTCTTTATTGATCAGGAGCGTCAGCGCCGCCGCGGCTCGAGAGGCGGAGGAGGAATGAAGCGCCATTTGAAGTTGCTGAACATTAAAACTGTATTTTCAGCACATGTTGGCTCAGTAGGGCAAATATCTAACAACAATAAAAGAAACAATAATTAATATTGGGGAGAAAAAAACAGGTCTTGAGAAGGGCACTCATAAGGGCACAGGGCAAAGGGGCAGGTGCTTGAGCACAGGGGTCCTCAAACTACGGCCCTCCAGGTGATTTAATCCGGCCCATGACTTGTAGAGCACAAATCCCTGAGTATGTCAAAATAAAAAAAGTAAGTCTCTAGCCCATTCCTGAGCAGAGATATGATTTTTTTTTTTTTATTCATTAAATTAAACCAGAATACTTATTCCAGCCACAAAATGTACATGAAAACACATGTTCAGACTCTTTATAATCAGAGCACAAAGTTATTACGAAATGTGCCACAAAACAAAGCCATGACTCGTCAATACAAGGAAGAAACATGTGATTTAAGCAGCGACAGAGGCCGGAGAGCGAAGCCCGGATCAGATCCTTTAGTTTAGTACCTCGCTCCACGTCTGGTTCCCTGGGACGGTCTGCAGCTCGATGTCCCGGAGCCTTCACACTTAAACATATCTCAGGGTCCACCAGCTTCAGTCCTGCTTCAGCCCAGTGCAAAGAGTAAAACTAACTGGGCCACAGTATGATCCCGCTCCATTTTGTAAACAAGACATGGAACAGGAAGAGGAGTTAAATCGACCAATCAGAGAAGAGTGTTCCTTCTCCACTGCTTTTCCCTGTAGCTGGTTTTGCTACAGCGCCCCCACAGGCTGCAGAGGAGCTGTGCATTTGTGAAGTGGGTGTGATTGACAAAAAAGACACGTGAATGTGACCTCAGATCAGTTTCGTGGTCTTAGCTTTCAAATGAGGCGTAACCCTGAGGCTGTAAACTCCAGTCAAGAAGCCTTTAGAGAGAAAGGTTTTAGGTTTTTTTTCCGAATGAATATTTAAAGTCTTACCACCCGCCTGAACCAAATGCATTCTGTCCTCTTTTGTCTGTGTAGCACCTCATTTGAAAGCTAAGACCCACAAAACTGACCTTTTTCCTCACGTTGTTGCTGTGTTTTATGTTTTTTTCATTTTTTTCATTTTTTTTTCATTTTTGTCACATTTTTGTTGATTTTTTGTCACATTTTTGTTGAATTTTTGTCACATTTTTGTTGAATTTTTGTCACTTTTTTGTCACATTTTTGTTGATTTTTTGTTGAATTTTTGTTGATTTTTTGTCACATTTTTGTTGATTTTTTGTCACATTTTTGTTGATTTTTTGTCACATTTTTGTTGAATTTTTGTTGAATTTTTGTCACTTTTTTGTCACATTTTTGTTGATTTTTTCTTGAATTTTTGTTGATTTTTTGTCACATTTTTGTTGATTTTTTGTCACATTTTTGTTGATTTTTTGTCACATTTTTGTTGATTTTTTGTTGAATTTTTGTCACTTTTTTGTCACATTTTTGTTGATTTTTTGTCACATTTTTGTTGATTTTTTGTCACATTTTTGTTGAATTTTTGTCAAATTTTTGTCAAATTTTTTTCACATTTTTGTTGATTTTTTGTCACATTTTTGTTGAATTTTTGTCAAATTTTTGTCACATTTTTGTTGATTTTTTGTCAAATTTTTGTTGATTTTTTTCACATTTTTGTTGATTTTTTGTCACATTTTTGTTGAATTTTTGTCACATTTTTGTTGATTTTTTGTCACATTTTTGTTGAATTTTTGTCACATTTTTGTTGAATTTTTGTCAAATTTTTGTCAAATTTTTGTCAAATTTTTGTCACATTTTGTCACATTTTTGTCACATTTTTGTCACATTTTTGTCACATTTTTGTCACATTTTTGTCACATTTTTGTCACATTTTTGTTGATTTTTTATCAAATTTTTATTGAATTTTTATCACATTTTTGTTGAATTTTATCACATTTTTGTTGCGTTTACATCCTTGTTTTCTTCTCATTTCTTTGTAGCAATTTTGGTGTTTTTTTCCCAAGAAGCTTTTTGATTAGGGCGAAGCCAAACTGGAGAAAATGGGCTCCGTTCAGGTGTGAGTGAAGAAGCTAAATAAACGCTCACATTATTCAAACCAACCCTCTCTAAAACTCCATTATCTTCTCCGCTTTCATCTCATTCATCTGACCACTGTGAGGCTTCATCTCCTCCCCCTCCCCGTGGTCAGCGCAGATGACCTGCTTTAGTCCTGATTGCGCCTCATCACGCTCCACAGGTGAAGCCGTGCTGTTGCTGTTGTTGTGTTTTTTTTTTTTTCCGGTGTGATTCATTTCCCGCCGTTTCATCTCGTTTCGCTCTGGTCGAGATAAACCCTCCAAATTGCATCATGTTTATGGTTTTTTTTCTCCCGCCTCGGTCCGCGCCGCCACAAACACTTTGAAATAATGGAATGATGAAAAACAAAAAGCGCAGTCGGCTCTGACGGCGCCGGGGTTTGAAGCCGTAATGAGGGAAATCTGGTGTTTAGAGGTAAGAGAAGTTCCTGTTTTCGCTCCGGTCCGGTGTAGATTAGATAAATTTGAGTCAGTCGTACTTGAGAGGGAGAGAAAGGTTCAGCCGCCTCCATTTTGCGGTTCGATTCGCGGCGCAGAATAACATTTTCATGCCGTTATTCCCCCAAAAAAGATGTTGCCTTTTGTTCAGATGTTTATTCAATGTTTGATTTAACCCCTTAACTCCCGCCTGAGCCGAGAGCATTTTCTCCAGTTTGGATTTACCCCAATCCAAAAGCTTCTGGAAAAAAGGGGGGGAAAATAGAGGCAGAACTGAGACGAAAACAATGATGGAAATGTGACAAAAAAGTGAGAAAACATTGGCAAAAAAGTGACGAAAAATTGATGAAAAAGTGGGAAAAATGACGCAAAAATGTCACAAGAAATGGACAAAAAAATGACCAAAAAAAATGACAACAAATTTTGAAAAAATGTGACCAAAAATACAAAAAATGTGACAAAAATGTGATACAAATTTGACAAAAAAATGACAAAAATATGACAAAAAATGACAAAAAAATGACAAAAAAGTTAAGAACATGAGCTTTACCCCAGTCCAAAAGCTTCTGGAAAAAAGCTGTGAAAATAGCAACAAAACTGAGACGAAAACAATGATGGAAATGTGACAAAAAAGTGATGAAAAAATGATGAAAAAGTGGCAAAAAATGACGTAAAAATGTCAGAAGAAATGGACAAAAATGTGACAAAAATGTGATACAAATTTGACAAAACATTTACAAAACTTGACGAAAAATGGACGAAAAAATGATAAAAAATGACCAAAATGTCCAAAAAAAAAAAGACAAAAGTTTGATAAAAAATTTACAAAAAAATTACAAAAATGTGATTAAAATGTGACAAAAAAAATTACAAAAAAATGACGAAAAAATTACAAAAATGTGACAAAAATGACAAAAAAAATGACAAAAAAGTTACAAAAATGAGCTTTACCCCAGTCCAAAAGCTTCTGGAAAAAAGGTGTGAAAATAGCAGGAAAACTGAGATGAAACAAGGATGAAAATGTGAAAAAAGGGAGAGAAAATGGATGAAAAACTGACAAAAAATGTAAAAAAAAATGACAAAAATGGACAAAAATTTGACAGAAAAGTGAAAACAAATTTACAAAAAATTGAGAAAAAATTGACAAACAAGTGATAAGAATATGCCAAAAAAAATTGAATAATTTGACGAAAAAGTGACAAAAAAATGACAAAAAATTTCCAAAAAAAATGACTAAAATGGACAAAAATTTGACAGAAAAGTGACAAAAAATTGCTGAAAAATTGAGAAAAAAAAGATATTGCCTTTTGTTCAGATATTTATTCAATGTTTGATTTAACCTCTTAACTCCCACCTGAACCGAGCACATTTTCTCCAGTTTGGCTTTACCCCAGTCCAAAAGCTTCTGGAAAAAAGCTGTGAAAATAGCAACAAAACTGAGGCGAAAAAAATGATGGAAATGTGACAAAAAAGTGAGAAAACATTGGCAAAAAAGTGACGGAAAATTGAGAAAAAATGGACGAACAAGTAATAAGAATTTGACAAAAAAATTTGAATAATTCGACGAAAAAGTGACAAAAGATGGACAAAAAATTGACAAAAAAAAAATTGAAAAATTTGACAAAAAAGTGACAAAAAAGTGAGAAAAAATTGACGAAAAATTGGATGAACAAGTGATAAGAATATGCCAAAAAAATTTGAATAATTTGACGAAAAAGTGACAAAAAATTTGCAAAAAAAATGACAAAAATGGACAAAAATTTGACAGAAAAGTGACAAAAAATTGCCGAAAAATTGAGAGAAAATGGACGAAAAAGTGACAAAAAATGTCAAAAATGTGAGAAGAATTTGACAAAATAATAACAAAAATTGACGAAAAAGTGACAAAAATGAGACGACTGCCCAACAAAAAAAGTGCTGGAAAAAAAATCTGATGATGTGAGGAAAAAGATCAATTTAGTTTTGCAGGTCTTAGCTTTCAAACGAGGCGTTACACTGGCCTACAGGATTTGGGTAAAGCTGACCTGGAGGAAAAGCTCTCGGTTCAGGCGGGAGTTAAGAGGTTAAAATGTCCACACGTGTCTGCTTCATCTGCAGCGGCTCCATGTCCTGACCGCGCTCCGCTTCATCTTTTTCAGATGGGCTGTGAGGCGTTCGGGCTCCGTGGGGAAACAACAGCGCTCGGTGAAGACGGAGGAAGCTAATTAGGCTTTTATTAGCGCCACACAAGCGGGTCTCCCTGTGGAGCGCGGGCTGTGAGCCGGCATCCCAAATCCTCATCTGCACCACTGATACCAGAGATCCACCGGGCTCTGCTGACTCAGGCCGGGCTGAAGGCTTCAAGTCCTCCACTGGACTGGGCTGTTTCACACGCGTTTATTTTAAAAAAACTGTATTAAAATCTATTTAAAAAGACTCTTTAAACAATGAATGAACAATTTCTGAAGATTTTTCCTCTGTCTTTCAAACTGTATTATATAAAGTATAAAGGGATATTTCAGGATTTCTGACATAGGGCCTCATTTCTTAAGGTCAGCTCACACTACACGACTTTTATGCCCGATTTCGCTCGTGTCGTGTGGGCGGCACAAAGACGCGACGAGACTCCAGTCGTAGGAAATCAAACATGTTTGATTTTTAAGCCCGATTTTGGACGCACGGGAGAAACGTGGGTGATTTTACCGACACAAATGTGAATGACAGAGAGATATAAAGACAGGAAAACTTCACTTCTCTGTTAAACCAGCGGCACAAACGACTCATTTCATGGCCACAGCCCCACACACGAAACAGCACAGCTTTATATCAGCAAAAGTTCACCACAACCACCTTTTCCAGCTACATTTCAACCACGAACAGAGTTTAGCGGCACTTACTGAGTTTGGAGACGAACTGTTTAGCTTCACCTCGCCGCTAACGGCCGCTAACAGCGGCTAGCCTCCCCGCTGTCTCCTCCATCTCGAGGCTGAGGTCCGTCTCCATTTGACAGAACTTTAGCCCAGTTGAAGCTTGGTAGTAGCAGTAAGCTAGTGCTGCGGTGTTGTGACATTGTTGACACCGTTGACCAATCGGGACACACACGTTATCCCGCGCTCACAAACACAGGCCTGTCTTTGTGGATTTGGGGTCAGTTTTGAAGCCGTAGAGACGACAGACTCGCTGTGTTATAAAACATCAGCTGTTTGTCAGAATCGTGTGTCGCTCTGACGATTCTCAGTCGTTAAGTGTGAACCCCCAGACGTTCGAAAATCGCACTGAATCCAGTCGTGTAGTGTGGACCCCCCATTCTATATATAATCGTTTACGACTAGAAAAATCGTGCAGTGTGTGCTGACCTTTAGTTATCCATAGAGTTTGGAATATAACTGATCTGCATCACATGAATGATCGCATTTTGAGGGACTACTTTCTTGCAGATCACTCCGCCGCCGCGTAGCTTATTTTAAATGCAAAATGTTTAAAATGACTCTATGGACACAGACGTTTATATGGTCTGGTGTTATAAGTGATTTGCCTCAGGTGCTCTGTGGAGCGGGTCAGACTGTTTTTAATGCAGGCTAGCTGATACCATAGACATGCACTAGCCTTACATTAGCCTATCACAGGAAAAAGTAAACAGTGTCCGCTTAAACGAATACCACCCAAACATTTACTTTTGATCATACTTTTATTGACCATAACATGTAAACATTCACAGGATAGAGTGGAATAAGTAAGTGCACCCCCTGAATCTCACTGAACACATGACGTTGTGTGTTCCTCCCGAACTATTCCACTTTGGGTCCAACAGTCCAGTCGTGCTGTGGAGCCTGTAAGAGCTCTTTCACAAACCGAAGTGGAATAGTTTGGGAGGAACACACAACGTCATGTGAGGAGGACAAATGAAGCAGCAACATCTACACCTTCTCCTCACTGTGAGTCTGGAGCAGGAGCATCAGGGTGTGGGGCTGTTTTGTTTCCTCAGGGCCTGGACAACGTGATCATCAATGGAAGAATTAATTCACAAGTTTATCAAGATGTTTTGCAGAAACACCTGAGACATTCACAACATGCATGGAGTAAATGAACCCCTGTGTTAAACATCTGCTGATCCTTCCTTTTCTTACAGATCAGACTCACAACGATCAGGATGAATCTTGGATGATCCTCTTTCTAAACTGCTGCTGTACTTACTTATTCCACGCTCTCCTGTGAATGTTTACATGTTCTGGCCAATAAAAATATGATCAAATGTAAATGTTTGAGTGGTATTAGTTCAAGCAGACACGGTTTATTCATTCTTATGATTTAGATGAAGATCAGACAACATTTTATGACCAATTTAAGCAGAAATGTGAGTAATTCCACACAGTGTACTGCAAAAAGTAAATAACTAGGTTAGTATAAACATCTCAATTTGAGCATAAAAATCAAATTGTAGTTGTTTTGACGAGTTAAGAAGTTCTTGGGCATTTGTCCCAGATTATTTCACTTGTTCTGAGATGTTTCTGACTCGTTTCGATACATTTCGTCCTTATTTCAGGTCATTTTCTTTGCCAATGGGGAAAGAAAAGCGGTCTTATCTCATTGGCAATTTTACTTTCTTATTTCGAGTGAGATTTACCCTAGAACTGGTGTGAAATGTCCTCAAACAAGCAAAGTAAACTTGGTCCGATCAGGAAAAGTGTCTAAATGAGTGAAAACCGCTCAAAACAAGACACATTTCCTCAATTCCTCAAATCCACTCTGGATAACTGGGAAATGAGGCCCTGTGTCAAAACCCCTGAAACATCCCTTTAAGAACAAGCCGGTTATGAAAAACACAATATAACATAAGCAGTAACACAGTCCTGGCAAAAGCCTAAACAAAGCCTGAACCTGCTTCCCTGTGACAGGCCCGGCGTGGGTCGGTCCGGCCTAATGAGCCGCTATACTGTCTCCTTTTACATCGGCAAAGTTTGCAGAAAAATAACACAATGAAAAGTTTTTTTTTGGGGGGGGGGGGGGAGAAGACACAACAAAAGAGCCGGTTATTAGGGCTCCGGGCTGAGGGTGACACGGGCGGACGCGGCGCCGCTTGTTAGCGACGCGGCGTAGCTCCTTTGTGTTTCAGAATCATCCCGCCTTAATCCGAGCGTTTAGCCTCCGTTTAATGACACACGTTATTGGGGAAGTTTGAAAAATTTAGACTGAAATTTGGGGAAAATAACACAGAAAGAGACAGAGAGAGAGAGAGTGGAAACTTTTTTTTTTCGTGCGAGACTCGCGGCATCATTACCGCGGATTGTTACTGTGCTGCCGCCAGTTGATTAAAACTGGATTTCGGGGGAAGTCAGGCGGCTTTTTCATCAAGAAAAAAGTTTGTGTGCACAAGTTTGGAGGCACAAGTTAGTTTGGGAGGAAAAGCCAAACAGCTGTAGCACTTAGAGGAGGGAAAAACAGGCAGGATGGGAACTTTCTCACAGGAGTCTGAGAGTGGACTGTGAAAGTGTGGTTTCATGTCGGGATCGCGTTTCCTTTGGGGAGGTAGAGCTCAGTGTTGGTGTTAATCAGAGCTTCAGACGCAGTTTTATCATGACGTTGTTTTGTTCTAAAACAGAAAAACTGTCATTAAAGGAATAGGCCACCGCTTTTACATACTGAGATATGTTCTTACCTGAGCTTTCACGAGTTCTTTAGGACCTGTCTGATCTTCAGTCACGTAAACACAGCGCAGACGGCGTTAGCGTTTAGCCTCTCCCTCTCTCCTCTATAGCTCCAAAACAGGTCAAGATAGAAGCTACCAAGCTCTTCCACGTTTTCCCTATTTAAATATGGTTACGTGAAGTGTTCCACTACAAAGTATAATTACACAAAATTAAACAATGTGGATTTTCTAAGCGGATAAAAGGGGGGACTATATTGTAAGGCGTAATAATACCAGGAGTAATTTGGCATCCGCACAGTAAAGTGAAGATTACTGCGCGGATTTCGAACTACTCCTGGTGTTATTACCAGGGACCACCACCCCGGTCTGCCAATCCAGGGACGCGACCCTCTCGTCCACCGGGGTGAACTCCAACACGTGGCGGCTGAGCTGGGGGGATATGAGCAAACCCACGTCGTCCCTTCGGGCTGGGCCCGGCCGGGCCCCGTGGGCAGAGGCCCGGCCACCAGACGCTCGCGTTCGGGCCCCAACCCCAGGTCTGGCTCCAGGGTGGGGCCCCGGCTGTGCCATGCCGGGCGACGTCACGGTCCTTGATCTTTCACTGTCCATAGAAGTCTTGTGAGCTGCTCTTCGTCTGACCCGTCACCTCGGACCTGTTTGCCATGGGAGACCCTACCAGGGGCACAAAGCCCCGGACAACAGAGCTCCTCGGGTCATTCGGGCACTCAAACAACCCCACCACGTTAAGGTGGCAGCTCACGGGGTTGATACCTGATCATAGTTTACATTTAATCTTCTTTATGCATGCCCTCATAGCAGTTTCTTTAGGGGCCACATTATTGTTCCTGACGGTGATGGGGGGGCCGGGCCGGGTCGGCTGTAACTAGACTTGTATGACTCAGAGCAAAACGCCTCATTGTGAAGTAGAGATCACTCGCCTGCACAGTCACGACTACATCCACAACATCAACACTGGAGTCAGGCACATGTTTGTTTCACTGTAGTGGTCTTAATACTGTCTTAATTTAAAATACCACAGGTTTTCCATTTATTGAGTAATGTGACCAATGTAATAAAGGCTTACACTTGTATTGCGCTTGACAGGCCTGTGTTATTTAATAGTAAGACATTTCTACATTGATTAGAGGCTTATGGTAAAATGTTAGCATTCACGAGAAGAGCATGATGTTCATTACACATTATGACTAATTCATGGTATGTAATATTCATTATAAGACGTAGCAAAGTGTTATTTAGGCCGGCTTTGGTTCAGTTGCCCTGTTCTTCTAATTAGTCTCAATGTTTAATGACTCGTGTGTGTTTGATGCGACGCGGCCCTGGTTCTCCCGACTTATTTACATCGTTTTCTGAAGCTAAAGCTAAAATATAGGTTAATTGTTGCCTGAGCTGCGGATAACGAGCTCTGCCTCTCGTCCAAACGTGTCACACTCGCAGCCAAAAGTCCTACTAACCCGCGCCTCTGTTCTCCCCCACTTTACTCTTATTTTATTATTTACAAACTTTTTGGTGTGGAGGAACGAGACGATGGAAGCTCATTAGCGCCGACAAAGCCCACGGCGAGCCAACCGGTTCATGAGAGTGTGTGTTCGGGGAAGAGAGGTCCCGCGGTAGAGCAATCGTTGCCTTTTGTTTCGACCACATCGGCCTAATCACGCTCGTGCTTCATCGTGTTGTTGTACATGTTTTGGAGAAGTCGAGCTGAGATTACAGTGGCTCGTTAGCCTCTCGAACAAACACGTGGGAACGTCTCAAAATGCTTTTCGGACGTGCTTCTGGAACAGTTCCCGATCCGTGGGTCTAAAGTGGAAAATTAGTGCTGCGTCCGAAACGAGCAGCTTGGTAAGAGCTCTTACGCCAAACCGGATGTGGGTCAGTGTCCGCCATGATAAGTTGCTTCCGAATTGGGCTGTCAGTTAGGAAGTAGTTAAGAAAAGGAGCCTCAATGCTAACTATCATAGCCACTTTAGCAAAGGGATCTCTGATGCTAACTATCATAGCCACTTTAGCAAAGGGATCTCTGGTGCTAACTATCATAGCCACTTAAGCAAAGGGACCTCTGATGCTAACTATCATAGCCACTTTAGCATAGGGACCTCAGGTGCTAACTATCATAGCCACTTTAGCAAAGGGATCTCTGGTGCTAACTATCATAGCCACTTAAGCATAGGGACCTCTGATGCTAACTATCATAGCCACTTTAGCATAGGGACCTCTGATGCTAACTATCATAGCCACTTTAGCAAAGGGATCTCTGGTGCTAACTATCATAGCCACTTAAGCAAAGGGACCTCTGATGCTAACTATCATAGCCACTTTAGCATAGGGACCTCAGGTGCTAACTATCATAGCCACTTTAGCAAAGGGATCTCTGGTGCTAACTATCATAGCCACTTAAGCATAGGGACCTCTGATGCTAACTATCATAGCCACTTTAGCAAAGGGACCTCTGATGCTAACTATCATAGCCACTTTAGCATAGGAGCCTCTTGTGCTAACTATCATAGCCACTTTAGCATAGGGACCTCTGATGCTAACTATCATAGCCACTTTAGCATAGGGACCTCTGATGCTAACTATCATAGCCACTTTAGCATAGTGACCTCTGATGCTAACTATCATAGCCACTTTAGCATAGGGACCTCTGATGCTAACTATCATAGCCACTTTAGCATAGTGACCTCTGATGCTAACTATCATAGCCACTTTAGCATAGGGACCTCTGATGCTAACTATCATAGCCACTTTAGCATAGGGACCTCTGATGCTAACTATCATAGCCACTTTAGCATAGGGACCCTTGATGCTAACTATCATAGCCACTTTAGCATAGGGACCTCTGGTGCTAACTATCATAGCCACTTTAGCATAGAGACCTCTGATGCTAACTATCATAGCCACTTTAGCATAGGGGCCTCTGGTGCTAACTATCATAGCCACTTTAGCAAAGGGACCTCTGGTGCTAACTATCATAGCCACTTTAGCATAGGGACCTTTGATGCTAACTATCATAGCCACTTTAGCATAGGGGCCTCTGGTGCTAACTATCATAGCCACTTTAGCATAGGGACCTCTGGTGCTAACTATCATAGCCACTTTAGCATAGGGGCCTCTGGTGCTAGCTAACTATCATAGCCACTTTAGCATAGGGACCTTTGATGCTAACTATCATAGCCACTTTAGCATAGGGGCCTCTGGTGCTAACTATCATAGCCACTTTAGCATAGGGACCTATAATGCTAACTAACCGGTGATTAGGAGCTATGTGCCGTCCCATAAGCCACCGCGCCAATTCAGTTGGTGATGTCACTTCCCCTTCCCCTGGGTAAGGACGGTCGGATTGGGCAAACAGCTCTGAAGCTCTAGTTCACTAACTGCACAGATCTAACAGTCGACCCATGAAAGGTTTAGGAGTTAGTTGCTCGTGTTAGAGCTTAGAGGCGACAATTTGATGGTTTCAGACGCAGCCGAAGACGATCCTCTGAAACCCACTGATAGTTTAAGCCAAACTGCAGAACAATCCAGGATCCAGGCAACAAGACTGAAGCAAAAATGTGGTTCTTAACAACAGAGTGATACAGACCATGCAAACACCCACACTGATTTGTATGCAGTGGTCGAGAGGGGTCTTGTCGGAGACCCGGCCCCTGTCGGAGACCCGGCCCCTGTCGGAGACCCGGCCCCTGTCGGAGACCCGGCCCCTGTCGGAGACCCGGCCCCTGTCGGAGACCCGGCCCCTGTCGGAGACCCGGCCCCTGTCGGAGACCCGGCCCCTGTCGGAGACCCGGCTGCTAATGAAATACAGGCCAATATTAGAGAATTTACGGTTTTCATACAGTATGTGAGGACCAGACATTGACTCGACTCAGACATTGTTTCTGACCTTGTTTACCGCTTTAGAACATCACTGCTTTCCTTCGGGTTTGTCGCTCGTTTAGCCGCGACTCTAACGATCAAACACGTCGTCCTCTGCTCCTCCTCTTGTCCGGCCGCCTCGCTCTCCTCGCCGCCACACATCCCCCTCGCCCTCGCCGCCCTCTCCCCCGTTACTCCCTCATATTTCCTGCATTATTTTGCCGTTGTAGGAACACGACTACAGCGGCTCATTAGCCCGGACAAACCCGCGCCCGGCCTGTCACATTACCCGCTCACACGCGCCGCGCGCCACACACCGTATCTTTAATTCATGCGGCGGAGGGAGCGCCGCGGCCGCTGCTGGGACGGCGTTCAAAGGCGGCTAGCTTAATGAGTCAGAGCTAGCGAGCGCGGCTAATTTATTCCGTTACATCTCATTTGAGTGTAAACAAGTGCTATTGTCATCTGGCGGCGTGGAGGTTGTCCCCGGTGGAGCGAGCGCTAATATTTCATGATTAACAGACCCACTTTCTGAGCAAACGGCGCCGGCTCCGGGACAGTTTCCTCCGACAGCCGTTTCTAATGAAGAGTTTCCCCGGGTTTGCGCCTCATAATTAATCACAATCCAGCGCTTTTTTTTTTTTTTTTTTCTCTCCGTCTTTCTGGCGGCGTGAAAAGTTGTGTTGAAAATACCACCGGAAAAAAATTGCAGCAGAGAGACGGCGAGGAGAGAGTGTAGTTTTACACCAGGCAAAGTTACATGAAACTACAGGCCGATGAAGTCAATCCATAAAACAACAACAGGTCGTTATTCGTTGAGACCAGAGAGTGACCTATTGCGCTGCGTGTGGTTAATACCAGTGATGTCATTGAACGAAACCATGAACACGTTCATTCTGGTGGCTGTGAACGGCATTCCCGTTCTATTCACGTTCGTTCAATATGGAGCCAGATTTCTTATATCAGTGAATATAAAACCTCGCCGCGCCGTCAGAGTTTACCAGCGGTTCTGAACTCTGGCGGGTCCACGGTGTAGCTCGCGCTTACTCCGCTCCGCCCCCGCGCCAACGCCCCGACTGTGTCCAGGTCTGAGGCGCTGAACTGCTGTTTATGGCCCTGGCACCGGTAACCAGCGGGTCCGCACGGTGCCTCAGCAGCCACAGAGTGAGGCTACGGAGCGAGTTTCCCTTGTGTAACTTCTGTGGCTTGTTATGGCATTTTAGTATTAGTATTTAGTTAGTTAAATTGGTGACCACACTGGCGTCCTGTCTTGGGTCCCCTGCTGGGCCTTTGACTAAACCAGGTAGAGAGACCGGCCTTTCCTGGATCCCAGACGAGGCCCTCGCACCTTTAGACAAAGGTCCCAAATGGCCCATCTCCCCAACAGCACAAGATCTCCTTCTGCCTCCAAACGCCACCATGATTTCATTCCCATGCAAAGTGCCTTTTGGTGGCTGCATTAACATCTCCAACTGTATTACCATTTCTCTGTGTTTCTGGGCTTCCCTTTGTTGTGCATGACCCCTGTCCTGCTGCTCTGTCTGTGGCGCTCACCTATAAAGGTAGTGCCAGGGCTGAGCAGGGCAGAGCTTAAACATGAACTCGTGTCATGGGTAACTTCTCCGCAATGCATTGTGTAATAAACTTCACATCTTGACTAGACAAACATCTCTTGAGCTTTATTAAGCAAGAAAATCCACGACAGGCTCCAAACTCCTCTGCTCCGCGGTGCCACTCATTTACATAAAGACACAAAGCGGAGTTTTTTAACTTCAAATAAGCTCCTAAAACAATCTTATTCACATGATTTATTTACCAATATAACACAAATGCAATTGAATATTTGTAGCTTCATTTTCCACTAAGAATTTAACAATTAAACTTAAAAAAATAATAATAAAATATAAAATATGATTAGCAAAGATCCAAAATCCACTTATAAAACAGTGACATGAAAGAGCTTTAACACTAAGTGAGGCCATAATATTTTTGACTCATGGCTAAAGTCAACTTTCTCCAGCTCTACCAAGGTTGGCAAAAATGCATCTCAAAATACTTCAGATTGTTGCTTTAAGATACGGAATTTAAAATATTTCCCTGAGAGGGAAAATATGCTTCTCACCTTTTTCACCCCTGACCTGTTTTCATGCCTGAATAACAGCTCGCAGCAAAATAAAATAAATAAATAAATAAATAAAAAAGAATTATGAACTAGTTCATTTTTGGAACTATGAACAAACTATTTACTATAAACAGTTATGAACTATGAACGAACTAGTTCATTTTGAAATTTGTGAACTGAACTTTGATCTAGTTCATGTAGAAAATGAACTTTCCCAACACTGGTTAATACTAACTCTCTTCCATTCATTCTCAATGGTAAATATGGATGCAGTACAGTTTTTGGCCACCAGCGTCAAATTGGGGGCGCTGTTTCACTCCTTTCGCAAAGTTAAGGAAACACTGTTGTGTCTTGGTGTTTATCAATTACAGAGCGTTGTAGCAGCAACTTTCACAGTTTTCCAACTTTAATTGCTGTGAGCGTGAAGAGAGAAGAGCCGTCCTCGCTTCCACAGAGACAAACTGAGCGCGAGCAGGGCCGTAGCCAGGATTTAAAAAACAGTGAGGTCCGGATAATTTTTTAAACCGGGGGGTCTGGGGGTCCTCCCCCAGGAATTTTTTAAAGATTCAGATATAATTTCCTGTATTTTAAGTGATCAAAAACACTTTTGTCTCATCCTTGAGCCATTTTCAAAAATTGCTTTTTGTTGCACCGTTTGGGACCAGGAGCCTGAGTGAATGTGTGAGTGAGTGGATGGTGGTCGGACATGCAGATGGAGCAGACTGGCCTCACTTCCATCAGTCGACCCATGGGCAGTGGGTGCAGCCGTGAACCCCCTGAAGAGTTAGGTGACGAGTCACGTACCCCATACTTTGACATGATGAATATCACAAAACAAAATATCTATTTAATATCTATTTCATCCATTATTACTGTGAAGCAGGTTTTCCAAACAGTTTTACTCGCCTGAGTGAGAGGCAATAAGAATGTCTTGTCCTAAATAAATACTGAAATGTTAAATGAAAATTGTTTTGAAAACGAGGCTGTGGGTGTGAATGGGTAAAGCTGAGGGTTCTGCTTTGGCTCATTCTGAACATCAGACTCTGGTTTGGACACTGCGCTCTGGCCCCGCCCCCTCTGCGTCGCCCTCACTGTCAAACCACTGGAGCTACAAAGGTAAATGCGCTGGTTTAAGCTCTCATTAAAGCGAAGATCATTTACACGCAGGACATTCTTTGCATGAGACAGAAACAAAGTCAGTAGCAGAGGAGGAGGCGATGATGAGGCACAGACGCTTCTCCTTCTCCTCTCGCTCCTCAGATCAGAATGAGGAAAACTCCTGTTGTAAATCGAGGTCACCGTGACGACGCGCGCACTGGCTCCTCTCTCTTTATGACAGAGAGCATAGAAATTGCATCTCAATCAAACTTTGGCGCGGTTCATGCGCTGCTGTTGTAGTGAGGCTGACGCACAGCCGCGCCTCCGCCTCCGCGGAGTTTTACGCACTCGGGTCCAAAGCGGCTCATGAGGTTCGGTTTCAGAGTGGACACGTTTAGGTTCAGAACAAGCTCATCCACGTCTTAACTAGAGTCTCTTCCGCCTGTAGAAGCGCGTGTTTACAACATTCATTTGCGCAGGATTCAATGTGTAAAAAAAAAAAAAAAAAAAAGCTAAAATTTTACCGAGGTCCGGACCTCGGTGACCTCAATGGTAGATACGGCCATGAGCGCGAGAACATCAGCTCACAAAAAGCAGAAACTTGAACGTGAGCATTTGGGCCTTTAGCTTAGAGGACACTTTTATGCTAATTTGTGTCTAAGGTAAAACTTCCTAAAAGTCTGTACATTCATGAATGAGGCATTGACCCCCTAAACATGGATGATGTGTTGACAACAGCTGAAAACATCTGTGGTTCCTCATTTGCGATGTTTGGCTAATGCTAACGGCTATAGGAAAAACACATTGAGCCGGCTAATGGAATCTGAAAAGTCTCCCAGACTAGCTCGCTTGCTAACTGTCCGCATATGAAAGTGCCCACATAAATGTTACTTTCATATATTTTCTCTGGCGACAGAAACAGATCTTTCGGTGGATGTTTCTCTCCTGTCGAGCTAACTGCTGATTAGCCTTTAGCTCCTCGGAGATTTTAACTTCAAAAGTGTTTTGAAAAGATTCCCGGAGCAGCCGACTTGTTCACTGTCCTCACACGTTAGGACTGAACGTCATTTCTCCTTTTTATTTCTGTTTGTAGAGGTTTTATTTCACACTTTTGGCTGTAGAGAAACAGTTAAGTGCGTTACCGCGGCAACACCACACTCTGCTCTTCCCCACAGTCTGCTGCTGCTGTGTGAAGCTAACGCCTGGGATTTAATCATTTTAGACACGGAGCAGGTGAGTCAATGTGTTCAGTTTGTGTTAGTGATGTTTCATAAGGATGTTTTACACCTTTTTAGGGATTTGTTTTCATGATTGTCGGCCTTAATCCTGATGAAGTTGAAGCTAAAATCTCTCAGGAGCTAAAGGCTAGTTAGCAGTTAGCTCGACAGGAGAGAAACAGCCACAGAAAAGTCCAGGCTCAGCTTTAGCTCTATGTGACAGGAGAGTAAGATGTAAATGATGGGCTGAAACCTCCTGGTTTCCTCTGTCGTCTCTGTTTAGGGCTGTTTGTAAAAATGTGTGAAGGCCAAACGTTCAGAGCTTTTGTGAACGAGCGTCTGGCTGCGGCGGCTGGAGAGACACGTGCGCTGTTTGAAAGGACGACAGCGGAGTGTGAGGAGGAACTGCGTCGCTCCCAAGACGAGAACCGGAGGAAACAGCGGCTCCTGGAGCAGATACTGAGCCCGAGAGTCGTACTGGTCAGAGCGAGGGTCCAGACGCCCCCAACAAGGATTAAAGAGGAGCCAGAGGAGCAGAGGATCAAACAGGAGGAAGAGCAGCTGCCAGTGTAGGCTCACACACTTTCAAACACGTCTCAGTCACATTATTGTTCACTTTATTCATATTTAAATCATGTTTCAGGTGTTTCCCAGAGTCCAGTGCTGTGAGCGTGAAGAGAGAAGAGCCCTCCCCGCTTCCACAGAGACAAACTGAGCGCGGGAACATCAGCTCAGAGCCACATTTCCGCTCAGAGACGGAGGGACACACTGAGCACTCGTCTGACACTGACGACGATGATGAAGAACCTCCATTCAGCCGCTCAGACGCACAGATGGAGACAGAGGCTGATGGAGATCACCACAACCAGGTCCAGAGCAGAGACAGAAGCACCAAAGTCTCCGCCCAAAACAAGTCTGACTCAGAGACGAGCGCGACGGTCGACAACGGAGAGACGTCTGGAGCTGACGGAGGAGACGAGAAGAAGAAGCACCGCTGTCATGTTTGTGACAAGACATTTGGACAAAAACATCATTTAACAACACACATGAGAGTGCACACAGGAGAGAAGCCTTTTAGTTGTTCATACTGTGAGAAAACATTTGCCCATGAATATAGTCTAGATGTTCATAGAAGAACACACACAGGGGAGAGGCCTTACAGCTGTCAGGTCTGTGAGAAAAAGTTCACACAACTCTCTAACCTCAAGACACATGAACGAACACACACTGGAGAGAAACCACACGGCTGTTCAATCTGTGATAAAACATTTGCCCTAAAGTGTAACTTAGATGATCATAGAAGAACACACACAGGAGAGAGGCCTCACAGCTGCTCAGTCTGTCAGAAAACATTCACCCAGAGACATCATCTAAAAACACACATGAAAACTCACAGTGTTTAAAGCACATTTCAAATATTTTTCTAGTTTTCTGAAGAAATGAATTTACATTTCGTTTAACACAGAGTTCTAAGATTGTTCTTATGTTCGTCATTAACAAAAGACACTTGTTTTTGGTCTTGTGAAAACAATTCATTTTACAAGTGATTGATTTAGTTTGAATCAACTTTTTTCTGGAAAAACCTTTTAAACAAACCTGAAATATGTTTGTTTTTTCTTAAACATTTTGTTTGTTTATGAAGTTCTGTAAATGTTAAATGAGTTTTAATCAGAAATGTTTGCATTAATCTAAAAACACATGAACATTAAGACAACACTTAAAACATTTTCTTTATTTCTAAAGTTGTCTGTACTTGTCGTTTATCACAAACCTTTTAAGATTCTTCTTTTTGACCTTTTGAAAACAATTAATTGTATAATTACAAGTGATTTGTTTTATTTGAATTGACTTTTTTAATTCTGCTTCTGGAAAAACCTTTTGAATCACCTTGAATTTTATTTTCTCTCCTTAATAAATTAATGTGTTTCTTATTGAAATGCTGTATATAAGTTAAATGAGTTATAATCAGACATGTTTGCATTGATTTGATCTCACTGTTCAGTCTTTATAAACTCTTGTTTCTGACAATAGTTTTCACCTGTTTTCCATTTTGATTCTTTATTTTTAAATTGTAAATAAACTGTTTAAATCCTCATCTCTGCGTCTGTTATGAACTTTTACTTTTGCCACTGAACAATAAGAGACACTTTCTGTGGTTCCTCACACTCGGCCCTGTGACCAGTGTTGGGAAGATCACTGTAAAAAAGTCATTAGTTACAGTTACTTGTTACTTCTTCTTGTTTGCTGGGACTGCGATTAAAAACTAGCTTTGGAGCTAAAATTGTCACATTTAGAGATGTTGATTGTTGTGCACTGTCCCTGCTCTAATAAATTAATAAAATACATGATCGTGTTTTAGCCTCAAAATCACCAAAGCTTCAGAACCAGCGTTTACTTTCTCAGCTCAGCCACGACACAACAGCAAACACTGAGGCAAAACTACAAGAACGACCTGCAGAAAAACACCTTTCAGCCGCCGACAATCGACACACGACACATTTACTAAACACACACTGACATCAGGACATATTCAGGCTGGTGATTTAGCTACAAACGCATGAAAAACGTATCTGTCCAAATTAAAATCACAACTGCTCTTCAATAATTAGGAGTATAAATACAGATCCTTTCCAAAAATCAGAATATCATGGAAAAGTTTATTTATTTTCATAATTTCATTCAAAACGTTAAACTTCCATAGATTATAGACTCAGGGCCTAAAAAGGAATAATAACGCGAGCCATGTTGATGTGAAGGCTGCCACCTACTGTTTGTATGGGTCAAATACAGGTCAATTACAGCTTGTTCGATAAAAACTTCATAAAATATATATATGATTTTAAAATGTGGCAAGAATACTGCAAAAATATCAAACTGTGATTAGCATCAATCCTTAATCCTTATGCTCAGACTTGCATTTGTTGTTCTGATGGGTTTTACCAGAACCAACAGTCATTATGCCAGTTCCATTACATTACACTGGCTGCATAATAACATATGTCGGACCAAGATGGCGGCGTGGCGTCCGTATTACAACAATGGAACGAAGCCACTAAGGACATCAGCTCACAAAAAGCAGAAACTTGAACGTGAGCATTTGGGCATTTAGCTTAGAGGACACTTTTATGCTAATTTGTATCTAAGGTAAAACTTCCTAAAAGTCTGTACATTCATGAATGAGGCATTGACCCCCTAAACATGGATGATGTGTTGACAACAGCTGAAAACATCTGTGGTTCATCATTTGCGATGTTTGGCTAATGCTAACGGCTATAGGAAAAACACATTGAGCCGGCTAATGGAATCTGAAAAGTCTCCCGGACTAGCTCGCTTGCTAACTGTCCGCATATGAAAGTGCCCACATAAATGTCACTTTCATATATTTTCTCTGGCGACAGAAACAGATCTTTCGGTGGATGTTTCTCTCCTGTCGAGCTAACTGCTGATTAGCCTTTAGCTCCTCGGAGATTTTAACTTCAAAAGTGTTTTGAAAAGATTCCCGGAGCAGCCGACTCGTTCACTGTCCTCACACGTTAGGACTGAACGTCATTTCTCCTTTTTATTTCTGTTTGTAGAGGTTTTATTTCACACTTTTGGCTGTAGAGAAACAGTTAAGTGCGTTACCGCGGCAACACCACACTCTGCTCTTCCCCACAGTCTGCTGCTGCTGTGTGAAGCTAACGCCTGGGATTTAATCATTTTAGACACGGAACAGGTGAGTCAATGTGTTCAGTTTGTGTCAGTAATGTTTCATAAGGAGGTTTTACACCTTTTTAGGGATTTGTTTTCATGATTGTCTGCCTTAATCCTGATGAAGTTGAAGCTAAAATCTCTCAGGAGCTAAAGGCTAGTTAGCAGTTAGCTCAACAGGAGAGAAACAGCCACAGAAAAGTCCAGGCTCAGCTTTAGCTCTATGTGACAGGAGAGTAAGATGTAAATGATGGGCTGAAACCTCCTGGTTTCCTCTGTCGTCTCTGTTTAGGGCTGTTTGTAAAAATGTGTGAAGGCCAAACGTTCAGAGCTTTTGTGAACGAGCGTCTGGCTGCGGCGGCTGGAGAGACACGTGCGCTGTTTGAAAGGACGACAGCGGAGTGTGAGGAGGAACTGCGTCGCTCCCAAGACGAGAACCGGAGGAAACAGCGGCTCCTGGAGCAGATACTGAGCCCGAGAGTCGTACTGGTCAGAGCGAGGGTCCAGACGCCCCCAACCAGGATTAAAGAGGAGCCAGAGGAGCAGAGGATCAAACAGGAGGAAGAGCAGCTGCCAGTGTAGGCTCACACACTTTCAAACACGTCTCAGCCACATTATTGTTCACTTTATTCATATTTAAATCATGTTTCAGGTGTTTCCCAGAGTCCAGTGCTGTGAGCGTGAAGAGAGAAGAGCCCTCCCCGCTTCCACAGAGACAAACTGAGCGCGGGAACATCAGCTCAGAGCCACATTTCCGCTCAGAGACGGAGGGACACACTGAGCACTCGTCTGACACTGACCACGATGATGAAGAACCTCCATTCAGCCGCTCAGACGCACAGATGGAGACAGAGGCTGATGGAGATCACCACAACCAGGTCCAGAGCAGAGACAGAAGCACCAAAGTCTCCGCCCAAAACAAGTCTGACCCAGAGACGAGCGCGACGGTCGACAACGGAGAGACGTCTGGAGCTGACGGAGGAGACGAGAAGAAGAAGCACCGCTGCCATGTTTGTGACAAGACATTTGGACAAAAACATGATTTAACAAGACACATGAGAGTGCACACAGGAGAGAAGCCTTTTAGTTGTTCAGACTGTGAGAAAACATTTGCCTGTGAATATAGTCTAGATGTTCATAGAAGAACACACACAGGGGAGAGGCCTTACAGCTGTCAGGTCTGTGAGAAAAAGTTCACAGACCTCTCTAACCTCAAGAGACATGAACGAACACACACTGGAGAGAAACCACACGGCTGTTCAATCTGTGATAAAACATTTGCCCTAAAGTGTAACTTAGATGTTCATAGAAGAACACACACAGGAGAGAGGCCTCACAGCTGTTCAGTCTGTCAGAAAACATTCACCCAGAGACATAATCTAAAAACACACATGAAAACTCACAGTGTTTAAAGCACATTTCAAATATTTTTCTAGTTTTCTGAAGAAATGAATTTACATTTCGTTTAACACAGAGTTCTAAGATTGTTCTTATGTTCGTCATTAACAAAAGACACTTGTTTTTGGTCTTGTGAAAACAATTCATTTTACAAGTGATTGATTTAATTTGAATCAACTTTTTTCTGGAAAAACCTTTTAAACAAACCTGAAATATGTTTGTTTTTTCTTAAACATTTTGTTTGTTTATGAAGTTCTGTAAATGTTAAATGAGTTTTAATCAGAAATGTTTGCATTAATCTAAAAACACATGAACATTAAGACAACACTTAAAACATTTTCTTTATTTCTAAAGTTGTCTGTACTTGTCGTTTATCACAAACCTTTTAAGATTCTTCTTTTTGACCTTTTGAAAACAATTAATTGTATAATTACAAGTGATTTGTTTTATTTGAATTGACTTTTTTAATTCTGCTTCTGGAAAAACCATTTTAATCACCTTGAATTTTATTTTCTCTCCTTAATAAATTAATGTGTTTCTTATTGAAATCCTGTATATAAGTTAAATGAGTTATAATCAGACATGTTTGCATTGATTTGATCTCACTGTTCAGTCTTTATAAACTCTTGTTTCTGACAATAGTTTTCACCTGTTTTCCATTTTGATTCTTTATTTTTAAATTGTAAATAAACTGTTTAAATCCTCATCTCTGCGTCTGTTATGAACTTTTACTTTTGCCACTGAACAATAAGAGACACTTTCTGTGGTTCCTCACACTCGGCCCTGTGACCAGTGTTGGGAAGATTACTGTAAAAAAGTCATTAGTTACAGTTACTTGTTACTTCTTCTTGTTTGCTGGGACTGCGATTAAAAACTAGCTTTGGAGCTAAAATTGTCACATTTAGAGATGTTGATTGTTGTGCACTGTCCCTGTTCTAATAAATTAATAAAATACATCTTCCTGTTTTAGCCTTAAACTGTTTTTTGAAATAATGAATGGAACTGCTCCTCTTAAGATCATCGTTGAGATCGTTCCACAAGTCGACCCCTTTGACCGAAATGGTGTCATTTTAAAGTTTGTTTGGACCATTTGTTTTTTAAACATATTTTCTCCTCTCAGGTTATATTTCTGGTCCCTGTTTGCAAACAGACTGTTAGAGGATAACATTAAATCACTATTTATCCCACTGGGTCAGGCTGTACAGTCGTACTATCTCTGTCAGAGCCTTGACTGTGGTGCTCAGACTCTCAGCCACTGAATGCTTGTGTATCAGTCTGACGCTCCGAGAGGGTATTTATCCCTCTTCTGTGGAAGCACAGACAGACTTGAATGGTAGGACTAGTGCAATGTCACGAGTTCATGTCTCCGGGTCCCGCACCGATGGTAAATAAACTTCTCCTTCATAAGACATCCAGACTGCTGCCTGTTCTTCATCTATCCTCTCCAACACCATTGTTATTTCTCTAACACAGACAAAGTATATTGTCAGGCAGTATTTTCCTCTGGACTTTGTACATAAAGACAGCGGTGTTCAGACTGACTCGGTCACAGAATTTAATTGTTTTAAATTTGCAGAATATTGCGTTTGTTGGTTCATTATATGGAGAATGATTGACTATCCTCATCGCTTTCTTTTGTGAAATAAAAACAGGTTTTTTGTTTGTAGTGTAGGCGCCCCCATATTTCAACACAACAGGTAATGTATGGAGCAATAAGAGGGGAATACACCATATACAGAGAGGGTGTATTTAGAAAATATTTGGCTTTATGTAATATAGCTTTTGTTTTGGACAGTTTGGATTGAACATGAGCGATGTGGGGTTTCCAGGGTCATTCATCATCTAATATTATACCAAGACATTTGTTTTCATTCACCCTTTCTAGCTCCACATCATCAATCTTTCGGCTCATGCTAGTTTTAATTTGTCGATTACTGAATATAATACATTTGGTTTTACTTAGATTAAAAGATAGTTTATTTTGATCAAACCATTGCTTGATTCTAGATAGTTCTCTGGTCAAATCAGTGATTAGTTGGTGAAGATTGTCCCCAGATACAGTGTTGTGTCATCTGCGAATGAAACACATTTTAACAAATCGGATACTTACACATGTCATTAATGTATAAGATGAACAACTTTGGACCAATCAGGGATCCCTGGGGCACCCCACAAGCTACTATACACATTTCTGATTGGTGATCATTAAAATGTACATACTGGTATCTATTGTCAAGATAACTTTTAACCATGAGTGAGCACGTCCTCTAAAACCAAACTGCTCTAGTTTGTTCATGAACAGTTTATGATCTATGGTATCGAAGGCTTTCTTGAGGTCGACAAAAACACCCAAAGTAAAATGCTCATTCATGAATGATTCTTACTGAGGCATTGACCCCCTAAACATGGATGACGTGTTGACAACAGCTGAAAACATCTGTGGTTCATCATTTGCGATGTTTGGCTAATGCTAACGGCTATAGGAAAAACACATTGAGCCGGCTAATGGAATCTGAAAAGTCTCCCAGACTAGCTCGCTTGCTAACTGTCCGCATATGAAAGCGCCCACATAAATGTTACTTTCATATATTTTCTCTGGCGACAGAAACAGATCTTTCGGTGGATGTTTCTCTCCTGTCGAGCTAACTGCTGATTAGCCTTTAGCTCCTCGGAGATTTTAACTTCAAAAGTGTTTTGAAAAGATTCCCGGAGCAGCCGACTTGTTCACTGTCCTCACACGTTAGGACTGAACGTCATTTCTCCTTTTTATTTCTGTTTGTAGAGGTTTTATTTCACACTTTTGGCTGTAGAGAAACAGTTAAGTGCGTTACCGCGGCAACACCACACTCTGCTCTTTCCCACAGTCTGCTGCTGCTGTGTGAAGCTAACGCCTGGGATTTAATCATTTTAGACACGGAACAGGTGAGTCAATGTGTTCAGTTTGTGTCAGTAATGTTTCATAAGGATGTTTTACACCTTTTTAGGGATTTGTTTTCATGATTGTCGGCCTTAATCCTGATGAAGTTGAAGCTAAAATCTCTCAGGAGCTAAAGGCTAGTTAGCAGTTAGCTCGACAGGAGAGAAACAGCCACAGAAAAGTCCAGGCTCAGCTTTAGCTCTATGTGACAGGAGAGTAAGATGTAAATGATGGGCTGAAACCTCCTGGTTTCCTCTGTGGTCTCTGTTTAGGGCTGTTTGTAAAAATGTGTGAAGGCCAAACGTTCAGAGCTTTTGTGAACGAGCGTCTGGCTGCGGCGGCTGGAGAGACACGTGCGCTGTTTGAAAGGACGACAGCGGAGTGTGAGGAGGAACTGCGTCGCTCCCAAGACGAGAACCGGAGGAAACAGCGGCTCCTGGAGCAGATACTGAGCCCGAGAGTCGTACTGGTCAGAGCGAGGGTCCAGACGCCCCCAACCAGGATTAAAGAGGAGCCAGAGGAGCAGAGGATCAAACAGGAGGAAGAGCAGCTGCCAGTGTAGGCTCACACACTTTCAAACACGTCTCAGTCACATTATTGTTCACTTTATTCATATTTAACTCATGTTTCAGGTGTTTCCCAGAGTCCAGTGCTGTGAGCGTGAAGAGAGAAGAGCCCTCCCCGCTTCCACAGAGACAAACTGAGCGCGGGAACATCAGCTCAGAGCCACATTTCCGCTCAGAGACGGAGGGACACACTGAGCACTCGTCTGACACTGACCACGATGATGAAGAACCTCCATTCAGCCGCTCAGACGCACAGATGGAGACAGAGGCTGATGGAGATCACCACGACCAGGTCCAGAGCAGAGACAGAAGCTCCAAAGTCTCCGCCCAAAACAAGTCTGACCCAGAGACGAGCGCGACGGTCGACAACGGAGAGACGTCTGGAGCTGACGGAGGAGACGAGAAGAAGAAGCACCGCTGTCATGTTTGTGACAAGACATTTAGACATAAACATGATTTAATAAGACACATGAGAGTGCACACAGGAGAGAGGCCTTTTAGTTGTTCATACTGTGAGAAAACATTTGCCTGTAATCATAGTCTAGATGTTCATAGAAGAACACACACAGGGGAGAGGCCTTACAGCTGTCAGGTCTGTGAGAAAAAGTTCACACAACTCTCTAACCTCAAGAGACACAGACGAACACACACTGGAGAGAAACCACACGGCTGTTCAATCTGTGATAAAACATTTGCTCTAAAGTGTAGCTTAAATGTTCATAGAAGAACACACACAGGAGAGAGGCCTCACAGCTGCTCAGTCTGTCAGAAAACATTCACCCAGAGACATCATCTAAAAACACACATGAAAACTCACAGTGTTTAAAGCACATTTCCACATTTCAACATTTAACATTTTTCTGTTTTTCTGAAGAAATCAATTCACAAGTCGCTTCATCAAAAGTTTCAAGATTGTTCTTAATATGTACATGATTTAGAAAAGACATTTAGCTTTGGCTTTTTGAAAAAGGTTCATTTTACAAGTGATTTATTTAGTTTGAATTGACTTCACAAATCTTTGACTTTTTAAAGACTGGAAATACCTTTTAAACCAGTTTTAAATGTGTTCATTTTGTTCTTAAAAACATGTGTTTGTTTGTGAAATACTGTAAATATGTTGATGGAGTTTTAATCACAAATGTTAGTATTGATTGGAGACAGACAGAGCGAGCATCACCCCCGCCCACAGGTGGAGGAGAGGATGAGGGCGTCACAATCTAAAAACACACATGAAAACTCACAGTGTTTCAAGGACTTTTCAATTCACAACATTGTCAATAGTTCGATTTCATTTCCAAAGTTGTCTCTTATTCCCAGTTACATATAAAATTAATTCACTTTTTACTCAACACAAACTTTTAATGTTTAATTCACTGTTTGAATGAAATATGCATTTGGAAATGTTTTTAGTGTGAATTGACTTAACGCAGACAAACAACCTTTAAATGTTTTCAGTTTGTCTTAATCCTTTTTAAATGACTGTAAATATTTGAGTTTGAGTTAATCAGTAACGTTTGCATAATCGTTCATTATAAACTCTGCTTTTGACGATCATCATTGTTTTCCTGTTTTGTCTCTTCGTTTTTCAGGTGTCAATAAAACCGTCTAAAATCTCAGTCTTTTATGTTTTTCCCACAAACGGAGAAACAATTTGAAATGTTTCTCTTGTCGATCCAAACGGAGCCAGTTTGTGAATCTCATGCAGCGCAGAACAGAGTTTCAACACATTTTAAAGCTTGTAATTCACTGAAAATAGTATTTATAATAGTTTGCAGCATTAGGACGTCATATTTACTGAAATCAACAGATGTTTCAACCCAAAAAGTCTTAACAGGTCAAGTTATATTTGAACATAGTTGGCAGTGACGCATGTGGAGGAGAAGAAGGACTCACGAAGACATCAATGGTGAGTAATGCTTTGGTGTCGCTGTTGTTGTGAGTAAAATGGCGATAACCTATAGCTTACACACATATATAATATAATATGGGAGCGGTAAATTGTGGCTGCTGCGCTTGGAGAGCCTTTGGCACAGCTGGACGTTCAGTTCCTCCACAGATGTGTCAGGGCTGAACATCTGGGGCTGATATTTGCCTGAACATATGTTGCAATTGGGGCTAATTTTGCAAGTTTGTGATTCATTTCTTTGCGTTTGACTTTCGGACTCGTCGTCACAGTTGGTCAGATACACTACATAAAATAAAGTCGTTTCTGACTCGGGTTAAATGTAATGCACATACCCTCAATGGGAGCTTGGGGGCGCTGTTTTAGTAGACGTCTTATATGGTCGTAATTCAGGGATGAGACAAACGACCACTTGTGTCGTTTTCTATTGGACGACAGTCTCGTTTCTTCACATAAACGTGCGTCTCTGGGGCTTTTTTTTACTGTTTTCTTCTTGAACAATGATTACGAGTTCATTAAAATGCCACTGTCGATCAGTCGTCTTTCTTTTATATCCTGAGTAGAGATATAGTTACATGTTGTAGTACTGCATGAATCTACTTCGGTATTCAAAATGGCCGCCATAACAACAAGTCACATGACTGAAAAGCATGTATAAAGTCTCTAAAAGCATCAGCTACATTTAAAGTGGCTTTTAAAGTAGTGCTGTGCTTATTGAATGTGTGGTTTATTACACAATTATCACCAACAGAGCCGTAGCACATCGTAGCATAGCATCGGTGCATTTGTCCTCGGAAGTTGGAATTTCTGACCCCCCAGTGGGAAAGTGGAACGATCCTCACAAGCCCCGAATCAGGAAAAACAACTTAGCGACGCACAGTGTTAGCAGCAAAAACACCCGACTTCAATACTTGTACATTTCTTGTGTTCTTAACTCTTTAGTTGTTCCTCTACTGCCCCCTGCTGTCTGTCACTCAGCTCCTGCACTGGAGCTGAGCCTCTACGGTTATAAATGGACTGTTAGCTTTGCGATGCTAATGTCGCTAACGTCCACCGTGGGCTCATGACATCAAGCGTTTACTAAGCTCTTTAAATGATTTGTGACTTTATTTAGTAGATTATGAATCGGACCAAACAGTTGTTGTTTTTATCTTTAATTAAGGTCATATTTTGTGTCTGATTTTTTACCAGCTTTGTTGCTTAAATTCTTTGTACTTGTTTCACTGTCATTAAAGGGACTATACAGAGTTTAAAAATGTAAAAACTATGTATTTTCCTCCCCCTACATGTTCCAGCCATGTCCTAATGAATGTTTATGTTAATTTGTATCTAAGGTAAAACTTCATAAAAGTCTGTACATTCATGAATGAGGCATTGACCCCCTAAACATGGATGATGTGTTGACAACAGCTGAAAACATTTGTGGTTCATCATTTGCGATGTTTGGCTAATGCTAACGGCTATAGGAAAAACACATTGAGCCGGCTAATGGAATCTGAAAAGTCTCCCAGACTAGCTCGCTTGCTAACTGTCCGCATATGAAAGCGCCCACATAAATGTTACTTTCATATATTTTCTCTGGCGACAGAAACAGATCTTTCGGTGGATGTTTCTCTCCTGTCGAGCTAACTGCTGATTAGCCTTTAGCTCCTCGGAGATTTTAACTTCAAAAGTGTTTTGAAAAGATTCCCGGAGCAGCCGACTTGTTCACTGTCCTCACACGTTAGGACTGAACGTCATTTCTCCTTTTTATTTCTGTTTGTAGAGGTTTTATTTCACACTTTTGGCTGTAGAGAAACAGTTAAGTGCGTTACCGCGGCAACACCACACTCTGCTCTTCCCCACAGTCTGCTGCTGCTGTGTGAAGCTAACGCCTGGGATTTAATCATTTTAGACACGGAACAGGTGAGTCAATGTGTTCAGTTTGTGTTAGTAATGTTTCATAAGGATGTTTTACACCTTTTTAGGGATTTGTTTTCATGATTGTCGGCCTTAATCCTGATGAAGTTGGAGCTAAAATATCTCAGGAGCTAAAGGCTAGTTAGCAGTTAGCTCGACAGGAGAGAAACAGCCACAGAAAAGTCCAGGCTCAGCGTTTAGCTCTATGTGACAGGAGAGTAAGATGTAAATGATGGGCTGAAACCTCCTGGTTTCCTCTGTCGTCTCTGTTTAGGGCTGTTTGTAAAAATGTGTGAAGGCCAAACGTTCAGAGCTTTTGTGAACGAGCGTCTGGCGGCGGCGGCTGGAGAGACACGTGCGCTGTTTGAAAGGACGACAGCGGAGTGTGAGGAGGAACTGCGTCGCTCCCAAGACGAGAACCGGAGGAAACAGCGGCTCCTGGAGCAGATCCTGAGCCCGAGAGTCGTACTGGTCAGAGCGAGGGTCCAGACGCCCCCAACCAGGATTAAAGAGGAGCCAGAGGAGCAGAGGATCAAACAGGAGGAAGAGCAGCTGCCAGTGTAGGCTCACACACTTTCAAACACGTCTCAGCCACATTATTGTTCACTTTATTCATATTTAAATCATGTTTCAGGTGTTTCCCAGAGTCCAGTGCTGTGAGCGTGAAGAGAGAAGAGCCCTCCCCGCTTCCACAGAGACAAACTGAGCGCGGGAACATCAGCTCAGAGCCACATTTCCGCTCAGAGACGGAGGGACACACTGAGCACTCGTCTGACACTGACGACGATGATGAAGAACCTCCATTCAGCCGCTCAGACGCACAGATGGAGACAGAGGCTGATGGAGATCACCACAACCAGGTCCAGAGCAGAGACAGAAGCACCAAAGTCTCCGCCCAAAACAAGTCTGACCCAGAGACGAGCGCGACGGTCGACAACAGAGAGACGTCTGGAGCTGACGGAGGAGACGAGAAGAAGAAGCACCGCTGTCATGTTTGTGACAAGACATTTAGAGATAAACGTGATTTAACAAGACACATGAGAGTGCACACAGGAGAGAAGCCTTTTAGTTGTTCATACTGTGAGAAAACATTTGCCCATGAATGTAGTTTAGTTGCACATAGAAGAACACATACAGGGGAGAGGCCTTACAGCTGTCAGGTCTGTGAGAAAAAGTTCACAGTCCTCTCTCACCTCAAGAGACATGAACGAACACACACAGGAGAGAAACCACACGGCTGTTCAATCTGTGATAAAACATTTGCCCGAAAGTGTAACTTAGATGATCATAGAAGAACACACACAGGAGAGAGGCCTCACAGCTGCTCAGTCTGTCAGAAAACATTCGCCCAGAGAAGTTCTCTAAAAAAACACACGAAAACTCACAGTGTTTAAAGCACATTTCAAATATTTTTCTAGTTTTCTGAAGAAATTAATTCACATTTCGTTTAACACAGAGTTCTAAGATTGTTCTTATGTTCGTCATTAACAAAAGACACTTGTTTTTGGTCTTGTGAAAACAATTCATTTTACAAGTGATTGATTTAATTTGAATCAACTTTTTTCTGGAAAAACCTTTTAAACAAACCTGAAATATGTTTGTTTTTTCTTAAACATTTTGTTTGTTTATGAAGTTCTGTAAATGTTAAATGAGTTTTAATCAGAAATGTTTGCATTAATCTAAAAACACACATGAACATTAAGACAACACTTAAAACATTTTCTTTATTTCTAAAGTTGTCTGTACTTGTCGTTTATTACAAACCTTTTAAGATTCTTCTTTTTGACCTTTTGAAAACAATTAATTGTATAATTACAAGTGATTTGTTTTATTTGAATTGACTTTTTTAATTCTGCTTCTGGAAAAACCTTTTGAATCACCTTGAATTTTATTTTCTCTCCTTAATAAATTAATGTGTTTCTTATTGAAATCCTGTATATAAGTTAAATGAGTTATAATCAGACATGTTTGCATTGATTTGATCTCACTGTTCAGTCTTTATAAACTCTTGTTTCTGACAATAGTTTTCACCTGTTTTCCATTTTGATTCTTTATTTTTAAATTGTAAATAAACTGTTTAAATCCTCATCTCTGCGTCTGTTATGAACTTTTACTTTTGCCACTGAACAATAAGAGACACTTTCTGTGGTTCCTCACACTCGGCCCTGTCACCAGTGTTGGGAAGATCACTGTAAAAAAGTCATTAGTTACAGTTACTTGTTACTTCTTCTTGTTTGCTGGGACTGCGATTAAAAACTAGCTTTGGAGCTAAACTTGGCACATTTAGAGATGTTGATTGTTGTGCACTGTCCCTGTTCTAATAAATTAATAAAATACATAATCGTGTTTTAGCTTCAAAATCACCAAAGCTTCAGAACCAGCGTTTACTTTCTCAGCTCAGCCACGACACAACAGCAAACACTGAGGCAAAACTACAAGAACGACCTGCAGAAAAACACCTTTCAGCCGCCGACAATCGACACACAACACATTTACTAAACACACACTGACATCAGGACATATTCAGGCTGGGGATTTAGCTACAAACGCATGAAAAAAGTCTCTATCCAAATTAAAATTGCAACTGCTCGTTCCCAGTGACATCACGCATAGTTCCGGCGGCCATTTTGAATACCGAAGTAGAATTATGCAGTTCTACAACATGCAACAATCTCTCTACTCTGGATATAAACGAAAGACAACTGACTGACAGTGGCATTTTTATTTACTCGTAATCATTGTTCAAAAAGAAAACAGTAAAAACTCGGCCCCAGAGACGCACGTTTATGTGATAGAACCAGCAAATGTGGCTCAGACGTAGCAGCTCTGTCTGTGGAGCTACAGCAGGATTTACTAAAGATCTGCTTCACTCTGAAGACTAAACTAACACATCAAAGAGAGAACACAAAACCTTTCTCTGTGATTTTTACAGTTTGTCGTGTCAACAGAGTCTCAGTCTGAGTCAGTGTTTAAGCTGCTCAAGACGTTAGCATGCTAGCGGTTAGCAACTGTCAACGGCTTCAACACGGTAAACACGTGTGTGGCTCATCTGTGACACTGAGGAAATACTACAGTAACAGCTCAGCTCCTCTGTCACATGTTTGGAGTGTGTGGTTCAGGGCTTTCTCTTGGAGAGGTCAGAGCTGAGCAGTTGAAGCTAAATGCTAACCGGTAGCATGCTTATTTATTTATTTATTTATTTTTGCAAGGACCGTGCATATTAACATAACAGCTCAACTGTAAAGTCTGCCAGAGTTGCCAAAAGGCTGGTTTTCATCTGTCGTCCTCGGCCAGATGTACAGTCGGCACCCTGGAAATGGGTAAAACAAGTTATCACAAAAATATCACATGGCAAAATACAACAAACATCACATTTGCTGCAGCAGCAGGAAAAAGACACCAAAACAAACATGCAAGAAAGAGTTCATGCGCGACAGAGCTGAAGTGAGAATGCAGGAGGAGACATGAGGAAGCACAAGCAGGAGTTCATCAACAACTAGAGTCAGTTAGATACAGTCAATACAGATTAAAGATACAGTCAATAACATTACTCAGTTATAATAGAAGGTGTAGAAAAGAAAGTAATCATTAAAATGCAGCAGTATTGGGATCAGAAAAGAAGGACATGCAAGACGACTAAAGGAAGCGGCGGCGGACGTTCAGCGCTGGCATGTTTGAAGCTCAGGAGCCAACGTTTTAATGATGAACGGAACATGTTATAACTACTGGTTTCTCTGGTTGTTGTTGGGATGTTGTTCCAATCTTTTGAAGCTTTAAAAGAGAAGGCTGACTGACTAAACGCAGTTTTCCTGAGTGGAATAACACAGTCTCCTCTGGATGTTCCTCTCGTGAGGCGACTGGTGTCGGACCTTACACTCAGACATTCACTAAGAGGTGGAGGAGCCAGGCCATGAAGGACTTTATATGATAAACACATATTTGTGAACTTGATGAGATTTTCCCAAGTTAATAAATTGTTTTTTGACAGAACATTGCAGTGATGAAAATGACGTGGCTTCTAATCCAGAACTGTAAGTGTTTGTTTGTTTAGGGACTGTATTGGTTTCATAGTGGTGTGGTTGGCCTGGGACCAGCTGCTGAGGCAGGAAGTCATATACGAGAAGATCATTGAATGCATAAACACTTTGGCTGCTCGGGTGGACATTGAGCTTCTGATAAATCGAAAATTGGCTAAATTAAATGTTACTTTCTTGACAGTTTTGGTGACATGAGAATTAAAGTTGAGTTTGGAGTCGATGAGAATACCGAGATACTTAAATTCAGTAACTATTTGAAGTTTTTCAGCAGATACTACAATGTCCGGATTTGCAGTGGAGTTGGTAGTTTTGGTTAAAAAAATACCGACTGTCTTGGAGACATTTAACTGAAGCTACTCTGATTTAGCCGCTCACTGACCTTGACCATAGCGTTTGTGAGTTTCGTTGCCACTGCTGTTTTTGAAGGCCCATGTATGTATAGAACCGTATCGTCTGCGTACGTTTGAATATTTACTTCTGGGCACACAAGTGGTTGGTCATTAATATACATGCAGAACAGAAGAGGGCCCAGGACTGACCCTTGGGGCACTCCAGTGGACAAATGAAGGGGTTCAGACTGAGAGCGGCCAATACTGACAGTTTGTGATCGGTGGTAAAGATAAGATGCTACACACTTTATCACATTATCTGAAAAGTTGAAATTAGAAAGTTTGGAGAGTTAGATCTTATGATTAACAGAGTCAAAAGCTTTCCTGAGATCTAAAAAGACGGCTCCAACAACGCTGTTCTTGTCAAGCAATGACTTATTTTTTTCAATGAAAAAGCACTTAGCTGTCTCTGTGGAATGGTTAGGCCGAACATCTTAAACACTGACTCACTGGTTTCTTCACATAAACGTGCGTCTCTGGGGCTTTTTTTTACTGTTTTCTTCTTGAACAATGATTACGAGTTCATTAAAAAGCCACTGTCGATCAGTCGTCTTTCTTTTATATCCAGAGTAGAGATATTGTTACATGTTGTAGTACTGCATAAATCTACTTCGGTATTAAAAATGGCCGCCATAACAACAAGTCACATGACTGAAAAGCATGTATAAAGTCTCTAAAAGCATCAGCTACATTTAAAGTGGCTTTTAAAGTAGTGCTGTGCTTATTGAATGTGTGGTTTATTACACAATTATCACCAACAGAGCCGTAGCACATCGTAGCATAGCATCGGTGCATTTGTCCTCGGAAGTTGGAATTTCTGACCCCCCAGTGGGAAAGTGGAACGATCCTCACAAGCCCCGAATCAGGAAAAACAACTTAGCGACGCACAGTGTTAGCAGCAAAAACACCCGACTTCAATATTTGTACATTTCTTGTGTTCTTAACTCTTTAGTTGTTCCTCTACTGCCCCCTGCTGTCTGTCACTCAGCTCCTGCACTGGAGCTGAGCCTCTACGGTTATAAATGGACTGTTAGTTTTGCGATGCTAATGTCGCTAACGTCCACCGTGGGCTCATGACATCAAGCGTTTACTAAGCTCTTTAAATGATTTGTGACTTTATTTAGTAGATTATGAATCGGACCAAGCAGTTGTTGTTTTTATCTTTAATTAAGGTCATATTTTGTGTCTGATTTTTTACCAGCTTTGTTGCTTAAATTCTTTGTACTTGTTTCACTGTCATTAAAGGGACTATAAGGAGTTTAAAAATGTCAAAACTATGTATTTTCCTCCCCCTATATGTTCCAGCCATGTCCTAATGAATGTTTATGCTAATTTGTATCTAAGGTAAAACTTCATAAAAGTCTGTACATTCATGAATGAGGCATTGACCCCCTAAACATGGATGATGTGTTGACAACAGCTGAAAACATCTGTGGTTCATCATTTGCGATGTTTGGCTAATGCTAACGGCTATAGGAAAAACACATTGAGCCGGCTAATGGAATCTGAAAAGTCTCCCAGACTAGCTCGCTTGCTAACTGTCCGCATATGAAAGCGCCCACATAAATGTTACTTTCATATATTTTCTCTGGCGACAGAAACAGATCTTTCGGTGGATGTTTCTCTCCTGTCGAGCTAACTGCTGATTAGCCTTTAGCTCCTCGGAGATTTTAACTTCAAAAGTGTTTTGAAAAGATTCCCGGAGCAGCCGACTTGTTCACTGTCCTCACACGTTAGGACTGAACGTCATTTCTCCTTTTTATTTCTGTTTGTAGAGGTTTTATTTCACACTTTTGGCTGTAGAGAAACAGTTAAGTGCGTTACCGCGGCAACACCACACTCTGCTCTTCCCCACAGTCTGCTGCTGCTGTGTGAAGCTAACGCCTGGGATTTAATCATTTTAGACACGGAACAGGTGAGTCAATGTGTTCAGTTTGTGTCAGTAATGTTTCATAAGGAGGTTTTACACCTTTTTAGGGATTTGTTTTCATGATTGTCGGCCTTAATCCTGATGAAGTTGAAGCTAAAATCTCTCAGGAGCTAAAGGCTAGTTAGCAGTTAGCTCGACAGGAGAGAAACAGCCACAGAAAAGTCCAGGCTCAGCTTTAGCTCTATGTGACAGGAGAGTAAGATGTAAATGATGGGCTGAAACCTCCTGGTTTCCTCTGTGGTCTCTGTTTAGGGCTGTTTGTAAAAATGTGTGAAGGCCAAACGTTCAGAGCTTTTGTGAACGAGCGTCTGGCTGCGGCGGCTGGAGAGACACGTGCGCTGTTTGAAAGGACGACAGCGGAGTGTGAGGAGGAACTGCGTCGCTCCCAAGACGAGAACCGGAGGAAACAGCGGCTCCTGGAGCAGATACTGAGCCCGAGAGTCGTACTGGTCAGAGCGAGGGTCCAGACGCCCCCAACCAGGATTAAAGAGGAGCCAGAGGAGCAGAGGATCAAACAGGAGGAAGAGCAGCTGCCAGTGTAGGCTCACACACTTTCAAACACGTCTCAGTCACATTATTGTTCACTTTATTCATATTTAAATCATGTTTCAGGTGTTTCCCAGAGTCCAGTGCTGTGAGCGTGAAGAGAGAAGAGCCCTCCCCGCTTCCACAGAGACAAACTGAGCGCGGGAACATCAGCTCAGAGCCACATTTCCGCTCAGAGACGGAGGGACACACTGAGCACTCGTCTGACACTGACCACGATGATGAAGAACCTCCATTCAGCCGCTCAGACGCACAGATGGAGACAGAGGCTGATGGAGATCACCACAACCAGGTCCAGAGCAGAGACAGAAGCACCAAAGTCTCCGCCCAAAACAAGTCTGACCCAGAGACGAGCGCGACGGTCGACAACGGAGAGACGTCTGGAGCTGACGGAGGAGACGAGAAGAAGAAGCACCGCTGTCATGTTTGTGACAAGACATTTAGTCGAAAATATCATTTAACAAGACACATTAGAGTGCACACAGGAGAGAGGCCTTTTAGTTGTTCATACTGTGAGAAAACATTTGCCCGTGAATATAGTTTAGATGTTCATAGAAGAACACACACAGGGGAGAGGCCTTACAGCTGTCAGGTCTGTGAGAAAAAGTTCACACAACTCTCTGACCTCAAGAAACATGGACGAACACACACTGGAGAGAAACCACACGGCTGTTCAATCTGTGATAAAACATTTTCCCGAAAGTTTAACTTAGATGTTCATAGAAGAACACACACAGGAGAGAGGCCTCACAGCTGCTCAGTCTGTCAGAAAACATTCACCCAGAGACATCATCTAAAAACACACATGAAAACTCACAGTGTTTAAAGCACATTTCCACATTTCAACATTTAACATGTTTCTGTTTTTCTGAAGAAATCAATTCACAAGTCGCTTCATAACAAGTTTCAAGATTGTTCTTAATATGTACATAATTTAGAAAAGACATTTAGCTTTGGCTTTTTGAAAAAGGTTCATTTTACAAGTGATTTATTTAGTTTGAATTGACTTCACAAATCTTTGACTTTTTAAAGACTGGAAATACCTTTTAAACCAGTTTTAAATGTGTTCATTTTGTTCTTAAAAACATGTGTTTGTTTATGAAATACTGTAAATATGTTGGAGTTTTAATCACAAATGTTAGTATTGATTGGAGACAGACAGAGCGAGCATCACCCCCGCCCACAGGTGGAGGAGAGGATGAGGGCGTCACAATCTAAAAACACACATGAAAACTCACAGTGTTTAAAGGACTTTTCAATTCACAACATTGTCAATAGTTCGATTTCATTTCCAAAGTTGTCTCTTATTCCCAGTTACATATAAAATTAATTCACTTTTTACTCAACACAAACTTTTAATGTTTAATTTACTGTTTGAATGAAATATGCATTTGGAAATGTTTTTAGTGTGAATTGACTTAACGCAGACAAACAACCTTTAAATGTTTTCAGTTTGTCTTAATCCTTTTTAAATGACTGTAAATATTTGAGTTTGAGTTAATCAGTAATGTTTGCATAATCGTTCATTATAAACTCTGCTTTTGACGATCATCATTGTTTTCCTCTTTTGTCTCTTCGTTTTTCAGTTGTCAATAAAACCGTCTAAAATCTCAGTCTTTTATGTTTTTCCCACAAACGGAGAAACAATTTGAAATGTTTCTCTTGTCGATCCAAACGGAGCAAGTTTGTAAATCTCATGCAGCGCAGAACAGAGTTTCAACACATTTTAAAGCTTGTAATTCACTGAAAATAGTATTTATAATAGTTTGCAGCATTAGGACGTCATATTTACTGAAATCAACAGATATTTCAACCAAAAACATCTGAACAGGTGAAGTTATATTTGAACATAGTTGGCAGTGACGCATGTGGAGGAGAAGAAGGACTCACGAAGACATCAATGGTGAGAAATGCTTTGGTGTCGCTGTTGTTGTGAGTAAAATGGCGATAACCTATAGCTTACACATGTATAATATAATATGGGAGCGGTAAATTGTGGCTGCTGCGCTTGGAGAGCCTTTGGCACAGCTGGACGTTCAGTTCCTCCACAGATGTGTCAGGGCTGAACATCTGGGGCTGATATTTGCCTGAACATATGTTGCAATTGGGGCTAATTTTGCAAGTTTGTGATTCGTTTCTTTGCGTTTGACTTTCGGACTCGTCGTCACAGTTGGTCAGATACACTACGTGAAATAAAGTAGTTTCTGAATCGGGTTAAATGTAATGTACATACCCTCAATGGGAGCTTGGGGGCGCTGTTTTAGTAGACGTCTTATATGGTCGTAATTCAGGGATGAGACAAACGACCACTTGTGTCGTTTTCTATTGGACGACAGTCTCGTTTCTTCACATAAACGTGCGTCTCTGGGGCTTTTTTTTTACGGTTTTCTTCTTGAACAATGATTACGAGTTCATTAAAATGCCACTGTCGATCAGTCGTCTTTCTTTTATATCCTGAGTAGAGATATTGTTACATGTTGTAGTACTGCATAAATCTACTTCGGTATTCAAAATGGCCGCCATAACAACAAGTCACATGACTGAAAAGCATCTATAAAGTCTCTAAAAGCATCAGCTACATTTAAAGTGGCTTTTAAAGCAGTGCTGTGCTTATTGAATGTGTGGTTTATTACACAATTATCACCAACAGAGCCGTAGCACATCGTAGCATAGCATCGGTGCATTTGTCCTCGGAAGTTGGAATTTCTGACCCCCCAGTGGGAAAGTCGGACGATCCTCACAAGCCCCGAATCAGGAAAAACAACTTAGCGGCGCACAGTGTTAGCAGCAAAAACACCCGACTTCAATATTTGTACATTTCTTGTGTTCTTAACTCTTTAGTTGTTCCTCTACTGCCCCCTGCTGTCTGTCACTCAGCTCCTGCACTGGAGCTGAGCCTCTACGGTTATAAATGGACTGTTAGCTTTGCGATGCTAATGTCGCTAACGTCCACCGTGGGCTCATGACATCAAGCGTTTACTAAGCTCTTTAAATGATTTGTGACTTTATTTAGTAGATCATGAATCGGACCACACAGTTGTTGTTTTTATCTTTAATTAAGGTCATATTTTGTGTCTGATTTTTTACCAGCTTTGTTGCTTAAATTCTTTGTACTTGTTTCACTGTCATTAAAGGGACTATAAGGAGTTTAAAAATGTCAAAACTATGTGTTTTCCTCCCCTACATGTTCCAGCCATGTCCTAATGAATGTTTATGCTAATTTGTATCTAAGGTAAAACTTCCTAAAAGTCTGTACATTCATGAATGAGGCATTGACCCCCTAAACATGGATGATGTGTTGACAACAGCTGAAAACATCTGTGGTTCCTCATTTGCGATGTTTGGCTAATGCTAACGGCTATAGGAAAAACACATTGAGCCGGCTAATGGAATCTGAAAGGTCTCCCGGACTAGCTCGCTTGCTAACTGTCCGCATATGAAAGCGCCCACATAAATGTTACTTTCATATATTTTCTCTGGCGACAGAAACAGATCTTTCGGTGGATGTTTCTCTCCTGTCGAGCTAACTGCTGATTAGCCTTTAGCTCCTCGGAGATTTTAACTTCAAAAGTGTTTTGAAAAGATTCCCGGAGCAGCCGACTTGTTCACTGTCCTCACACGTTAGGACTGAACGTCATTTCTCCTTTTTATTTCTGTTTGTAGAGGTTTTATTTCACACTTTTGGCTGTAGAGAAACAGTTAAGTGCGTTACCGCGGCAACACCACACTCTGCTCTTCCCCACAGTCTGCTGCTGCTGTGTGAAGCTAACGCCTGGGATTTAATCATTTTAGACACGGAACAGGTGAGTCAATGTGTTCAGTTTGTGTTAGTAATGTTTCATAAGGAGGTTTTACACCTTTTTAGGGATTTGTTTTCATGATTGTCGGCCTTAATCCTGATGAAGTTGAAGCTAAAATCTCTCAGGAGCTAAAGGCTAGTTAGCAGTTAGCTCGACAGGAGAGAAACAGCCACAGAAAAGTCCAGGCTCAGCTTTAGCTCTATGTGACAGGAGAGTAAGATGTAAATGATGGGCTGAAACCTCCTGGTTTCCTCTGTGGTCTCTGTTTAGGGCTGTTTGTAAAAATGTGTGAAGGCCAAACGTTCAGAGCTTTTGTGAACGAGCGTCTGGCTGCGGCGGCTGGAGAGACACGTGCGCTGTTTGAAAGGACGACAGCGGAGTGTGAGGAGGAACTGCGTCGCTCCCAAGACGAGAACCGGAGGAAACAGCGGCTCCTGGAGCAGATACTGAGCCCGAGAGTCGTACTGGTCAGAGCGAGGGTCCAGACGCCCCCAACCAGGATTAAAGAGGAGCCAGAGGAGCAGAGGATCAAACAGGAGGAAGAGCAGCTGCCAGTGTAGGCTCACACACTTTCAAACACGTCTCAGTCACATTATTGTTCACTTTATCCATGTTTAAATCATGTTTCAGGTGTTTCCCAGAGTCCAGTGCTGTGAGCGTGAAGAGAGAAGAGCCCTCCCCGCTTCCACAGAGACAAACTGAGCGCGGGAACATCAGCTCAGAGCCACATTTCCGCTCAGAGACGGAGGGACACACTGAGCACTCGTCTGACACTGACCACGATGATGAAGAACCTCCATTCAGCCGCTCAGACGCACAGATGGAGACAGAGGCTGATGGAGATCACCACAACCAGGTCCAGAGCAGAGACAGAAGCACCAAAGTCTCCGCCCAAAACAAGTCTGACCCAGAGACGAGCGCGACGGTCGACAACGGAGAGACGTCTGGAGCTGACGGAGGAGACGAGAAGAAGAAGCACCGCTGTCATGTTTGTGACAAGACATTTAGACAAAAACATCATTTAACAACACACATGAGAGTGCACACAGGAGAGAGGCCTTTTAGTTGTTCATACTGTGAGAAAACATTTGCCTGTGAATATAGTCTAGATGTTCATAGAAGAACACACACAGGGGAGAGGCCTTACAGCTGTCAGGTCTGTGGGAAAAAGTTCACACAACTCTCTAACCTCAAGAGACATGAACGAACACACACTGGAGAGAAACCACACGGCTGTTCAATCTGTGATAAAACATTTGCCCTAAAGTGTAACTTAGATGATCATAGAAGAACACACACAGGAGAGAGGCCTCACAGCTGCTCAGTCTGTCAGAAAACATTCACCCAGAGACATAATCTAAAAACACACATGAAAACTCACAGTGTTTAAAGCACATTTCAAATATTTTTCTAGTTTTCTGAAGAAATGAATTTACATTTCGTTTAACACAGAGTTCTAAGATTGTTCTTATGTTCGTCATTAACAAAAGACACTTGTTTTTGGTCTTGTGAAAACAATTCATTTTACAAGTGATTGATTTAGTTTGAATCAACTTTTTTCTGGAAAAACCTTTTAAACAAACCTGAAATATGTTTGTTTTTTCTTAAACATTTTGTTTGTTTATGAAGTTCTGTAAATGTTAAATGAGTTTTAATCAGAAATGTTTGCATTAATCTAAACACATGAACATTAAGACAACACTTAAAACATTTTCTTTATTTCTAAAGTTGTCTGTACTTGTCGTTTAACACAAACCTTTTAAGATTCTTCTTTTTGACCTTTTGAAAACAATTAATTGTATAATTACAAGTGATTTGTTTTATTTGAATTGACTTTTTTAATTCTGCTTCTGGAAAAACCTTTTGAATCACCTTGAATTTTATTTTCTCTCCTTAATAAATTAATGTGTTTCTTATTGAAATCCTGTATATAAGTTAAATGAGTTATAATCAGACATGTTTGCATTGATTTGATCTCACTGTTCAGTCTTTATAAACTCTTGTTTCTGACAATAGTTTTCACCTGTTTTCCATTTTGATTCTTTATTTTTAAATTGTAAATAAACTGTTTAAATCCTCATCTCTGCGTCTGTTATGAACTTTTACTTTTGCCACTGAACAATAAGAGACACTTTCTGTGGTTCCTCACACTCGGCCTTGTGACCAGTGTTGGGAAGATCACTGTAAAAAAGTCATTAGTTACAGTTACTTGTTACTTCTTCTTGTTTGCTGGGACTGCGATTAAAAACTAGCTTTGGAGCTAAACTTGGCACATTTAGAGATGTTGATTGTTGTGCACTGTCCCTGTTCTAATAAATTAATAAAATACATAATCGTGTTTTAGCTTCAAAATCACCAAAGCTTCAGAACCAGCGTTTACTTTCTCAGCTAAGCCACGACACAACAGCAAACACTGAGGCAAAACTACAAGAACGACCTGCAGAAAAACACCTTTCAGCCGCCGACAATCGACACACAACACATTTACTAAACACACACTGACATCAGGACATATTCAGGCTGGGGATTTAGCTACAAACGCATGAAAAAAGTATCTGTCCAAATTAAAAACGCAACTGCTCTTCAATAATTAGGAATATAAATACAGATCCTTTCCAAAAATCAGAATATTATGGAAAAGTTTATATGTTTTCATAATTTCATTCAAAACGTTAAACTTCCATAGATTATAGATTCAGGGCCCAAAAAGGAATAACAACACAAGCCATGTTGATGTGAAGGCTGCCACCTACTGTTTGTATGGGTCAAATACAGGTCAATTACAGCTTGTTCCATAAAAACTTCAGAAAATATATATATAATTTTAAAATGTGGCAAGAATACTGCAAAAATATCAAACTGTGATTAGTATCAATCCTTAATCCTTGTGATCAGACTTGCATTTGTTGTTCTGATGGGTTTTATCAGAACCAACAGTCATTATGCCAGTTCCATCACATTACACTGGCTGCATAATAACATATGTCGGACCAAGATGGCGGCGTGGCGTCCGCATTACAACAATGGAACGAAGCCACTGAGGACATCAGCTCACAAAAAGCAGAAACTTGAACGTGAGCATTTGGGCATTTAGCTTAGAGGACACTTTTATGCTAATTTGTATCTAGGGTTAAACTTCATAAAAGTCTGTACATTCATGAATGAGGCATTGACCCCCTAAACATGGATGATGTGTTGACAACAGCTGAAAACATCTGTGGTTCATCATTAGCGATGTTTGGCTAATGCTAACGGCTATAGGAAAAACACATTGAGCCGGCTAATGGAATCTGAAAAGTCTCCCAGACTAGCTCGCTTGCTAACTGTCCGCATATGAAAGCGCCCACATAAATGTTACTTTCATATATTTTCTCTGGCGACAGAAACAGATCTTTCGGTGGATGTTTCTCTCCTGTCGAGCTAACTGCTGATTAGCCTTTAGCTCCTCGGAGATTTCAACTTCAAAAGTGTTTTGAAAAGATTCCCGGAGCAGCCGACTTGTTCACTGTCCTCACACGTTAGGACTGAACGTCATTTCTCCTTTTTATTTCTGTTTGTAGAGGTTTTATTTCACACTTTTGGCTGTAGAGAAACAGTTAAGTGCGTTACCGCGGCAACACCACACTCTGCTCTTTCCCACAGTCTGCTGCTGCTGTGTGAAGCTAACGCCTGGGATTTAATCATTTTAGACACGGAACAGGTGAGTCAATGTGTTCAGTTTGTGTTAGTAATGTTTCATAAGGAGGTTTTACAACTTTTTAGGGATTTGTTTTCATGATTGTCGGCCTTAATCCTGATGAAGTTGAAGCTAAAATCTCTCAGGAGCTAAAGGCTAGTTAGCAGTTAGCTCGACAGGAGAGAAACAGCCACAGAAAAGTCCGGGCTCAGCTTTAGCTCTATGTGACAGGAGAGTAAGATGTAAATGATGGACTGAAACCTCCTGGTTTCCTCTGTCGTCTCTGTTTAGGGCTGTTTGTAAAAATGTGTGAAGGCCAAACGTTCAGAGCGTTTGTGAACGAGCGTCTGGCTGCGGCGGCTGGAGAGACACGTGCGCTGTTTGAAAGGACGACAGCGGAGTGTGAGGAGGAACTGCGTCGCTCCCAAGACGAGAACCGGAGGAAACAGCGGCTCCTGGAGCAGATACTGAGCCCGAGAGTCGTACTGGTCAGAGCGAGGGTCCAGACGCCCCCAACCAGGATTAAAGAGGAGCCAGAGGAGCAGAGGATCAAACAGGAGGAAGAGCAGCTGCCAGTGTAGGCTCACACACTTTCAAACACGTCTCAGTCACATTATTGTTCACTTTATTCATATTTAAATCATGTTTCAGGCGTTTCCCAGAGTCCAGTGCTGTGAGCGTGAAGAGAGAAGAGCCCTCCCCGCTTCCACAGAGACAAACTGAGCGCGGGAACATCAGCTCAGAGCCACATTTCCGCTCAGAGACGGAGGGACACACTGAGCACTCGTCTGACACTGACGACGATGATGAAGAACCTCCATTCAGCCGCTCAGACGCACAGATGGAGACAGAGGCTGATGGAGATCACCACAACCAGGTCCAGAGCAGAGACAGAAGCACCAAAGTCTCCGCCCAAAACAAGTCTGACCCAGAGACGAGCGCGACGGTCGACAACGGAGAGACGTCTGGAGCTGACGGAGGAGACGAGAAGAAGAAGCACCGCTGCCATGTTTGTGACAAGACATTTGGACAAAAACATGTTTTAACAAATCACATTAGAGTGCACACAGGAGAGAGGCCTTTTAGTTGTTCAGACTGTGAGAAAACATTTGCCCGTGAATATAGTTTAGATGTTCATAGAAGAACACACACAGGGGAGAGGCCTTACAGCTGTCAGGTCTGTGAGAAAAAGTTCACAGACCTCTCTAACCTCAAGACACATGAACGAACACACACTGGAGAGAAACCACACGGCTGTTCAATCTGTGATAAAACATTTGTCCAAAAGTCTACTTTAGATGTTCATAGAAGAACACACACAGGAGAGAGGCCTCACAGCTGCTCAGTCTGTCAGAAAACATTCACCCAGAGAGTTAATCTAAAAAGACACATGAAAACTCACAGTGTTTAAAGCACATTTCAAATATTTTTCTAGTTTTCTGAGGAAATGAATTTACATTTCGTTTAACACAGAGTTCTAAGATTGTTCTTATGTTCGTCATTAACAAAAGACACTTGTTTTTGGTCTTGTGAAAACGATTCATTTTACAAGTGATTGATTTAGTTTGAATCAACTTTTTCTGGAAATACCTTTTAAACAAACCTGAAATATGTTTGTTTTTTCTTAAACATTTTGTTTGTTTATGAAGTTCTGTAAATGTTAAATGAGTTTTAATCAGAAATGTTTGCATTAATCTAAAAACACATGAACATTAAGACAACACTTAAAACATTTTCTTTATTTCTAAAGTTGTCTGTACTTGTCGTTTATCACAAACATTTTAAGATTCTTCTTTTTGACCTTTTGAAAACAATTAATTGTATAATTACAAGTGATTTGTTTTATTTGAATTGACTTTTTTAATTCTGCTTCTGGAAAAACCTTTTGAATCACCTTGAATTTTATTTTCTCTCCTTAATAAATTAATGTGTTTCTTATTGAAATCCTGTATATAAGTTAAATGAGTTAAAATCAGACATGTTTGCATTGATTTGATCTCACTGTTCAGTCTTTATAAACTCTTGTTTCTGACAATAGTTTTCTCCTGTTTTCCATTTTGATTCTTTATTTTTAAATTGTAAATAAACTGTTTAAATCCTCATCTCTGCGTCTGTTATGAACTTTTACTTTTGCCACTGAACAATAAGAGACACTTTCTGTGGTTCCTCACACTCGGCCCTGTGACCAGTGTTGGGAAGATTACTGTAAAAAAGTCATTAGTTACAGTTACTTGTTACTTCTTCTTGTTTGTCAAAAAGGAATAATAACGCGAGCCATGTTGATGTGAAGGCTGCCACCTACTGTTTGTATGGGTCAAATACAGCTTGTTTGATAAAAACTTCATAAAATATATATATATAATTTTAAAATGTGGCAAGAATACTGCAAAAATATCACACTGTGATTAGTATCAATCCTTAATCCTTATGATCAGACTTGCATTTGTTGTTCTGATGGGTTTTATCAGAACCAACAGTCATTATGCCAGTTCCATTACATTACACTGGCTGCATAATAACATATGTCGGACCAAGATGGCGGCGTGGCGTCCGTATTACAACAATGGAACGAAGCCACTAAAGACATCAGCTCACAAAAAGCAGAAACTTGAACGTGAGCATTTGGGCATTTAGCTTAGAGGACACTTTTATGCTAATTTGTATCTAAGGTAAAACTTCATAAAAGTCTGTACATTCATGAATGAGGCATTGACCCCCTAAACATGGATGATGTGTCGACAACAGCTGAAAACATCTATGGTTCATCATTTGCGATGTTTGGCTAATGCTAACGGCTATAGGAAAAACACATTGAGCCGGCTAATGGAATCTGAAAAGTCTCCCAGACTAGCTCGCTTGCTAACTGTCCGCATATGAAAGTGCCCACATAAATGTTACTTTCATATATTTTCTCTGGCGACAGAAACAGATCTTTCGGTGGATGTTTCTCTCCTGTCGAGCTAACTGCTGATTAGCCTTTAGCTCCTCGGAGATTTTAACTTCAAAAGTGTTTTGAAAAGATTCCCGGAGCAGCCGACTTGTTCACTGTCCTCACACGTTAGGACTGAACGTCATTTCTCCTTTTTATTTCTGTTTGTAGAGGTTTTATTTCACACTTTTGGCTGTAGAGAAACAGTTAAGTGCGTTACCGCGGCAACACCACACTCTGCTCTTCCCCACAGTCTGCTGCTGCTGTGTGAAGCTAACGCCTGGGATTTAATCATTTTAGACACGGAACAGGTGAGTCAATGTGTTCAGTTTGTGTTAGTAATGTTTCATAAGGAGGTTTTACACCTTTTTAGGGATTTGTTTTCATGATTGTCGGCCTTAATCCTGATGAAGTTGAAGCTAAAATCTCTCAGGAGCTAAAGGCTAGTTAGCAGTTAGCTCGACAGGAGAGAAACAGCCACAGAAAAGTCCAGGCTCAGCTTTAGCTCTATGTGACAGGAGAGTAAGATGTAAATGATGGGCTGAAACCTCCTGGTTTCCTCTGTCGTCTCTGTTTAGGGCTGTTTGTAAAAATGTGTGAAGGCCAAACGTTCAGAGCGTTTGTGAACGAGCGTCTGGCTGCGGCGGCTGGAGAGACACGTGCGCTGTTTGAAAGGACGACAGCGGAGTGTGAGGAGGAACTGCGTCGCTCCCAAGACGAGAACCGGAGGAAACAGCGGCTCCTGGAGCAGATACTGAGCCCGAGAGTCGTACTGGTCAGAGCGAGGGTCCAGACGCCCCCAACCAGGATTAAAGAGGAGCCAGAGGAGCAGAGGATCAAACAGGAGGAAGAGCAGCTGCCAGTGTAGGCTCACACACTTTCAAACACGTCTCAGTCACATTATTGTTCACTTTATTCATATTTAAATCATGTTTCAGGTGTTTCCCAGAGTCCAGTGCTGTGAGCGTGAAGAGAGAAGAGCCCTCCCCGCTTCCACAGAGACAAACTGAGCGCGGGAACATCAGCTCAGAGCCACATTTCCGCTCAGAGACGGAGGGACACACTGAGCACTCGTCTGACACTGACCACGATGATGAAGAACCTCCATTCAGCCGCTCAGACGCACAGATGGAGACAGAGGCTGATGGAGATCACCACAACCAGGTCCAGAGCAGAGACCGAAGCACCAAAGTCTCCGCCCAAAACAAGTCTGACCCAGAGACGAGCGCGACGGTCGACAACGGAGAGACGTCTGGAGCTGACGGAGGAGACGAGAAGAAGAAGCACCGCTGTCATGTTTGTGACAAGACATTTAGTCGAAAAGATCATTTAACAACACACATTAGAGTGCACACAGGAGAGAAACCTTTTAGTTGTTCAGACTGTGAGAAAACATTTGCCCATGAATGTAGTTTAGTGAAACATAGAAGAACACACACAGGGGAGAGGCCTTACAGCTGTCAGGTCTGTGAGAAAAAGTTCACACACCTCTCTAGCCTCAAGACACATGAACGAACACACACTGGAGAGAAACCACACGGCTGTTCAATCTGTGATAAAACATTTGCCTTAAAGTCTACTTTAGATGATCATAGAAGAACACACACAGGAGAGAGGCTTTACAGCTGCTCAGTCTGTCAGAAAACATTCACCCGGAGACATCATCTAAAAACACACATGAAAACTCACAGTGTTTAAAGCACATTTCAAATATTTTTCTAGTTTTTACTGAAGAAATGAATTTACATTTCGTTTAACACAGAGTTCTAAGATTGTTCTTATGTTCGTCATTAACAAAAGACACTTGTTTTGGGTCAACAATTAAAACAATTAATTGTATAATTACAAGTGATTTGTTTTATTTGAATTGACTTTTTTAATTCTGCTTCTGGAAAAACCTTTTGAATCACCTTGAATTTTATTTTCTCTCCTTAATAAATTAATGTGTTTCTTATTGAAATCCTGTATATAAGTTAAATGAGTTATAATCAGACATGTTTGCATTGATTTGATCTCACTGTTCAGTCTTTATAAACTCTTGTTTCTGACAATAGTTTTCACCTGTTTTCCATTTTGATTCTTTATTTTTAAATTGTAAATAAACTGTTTAAATCCCCACCAAGGACGGGGCCTTTCTGTGTGGAGTTTGCATGTTCTCCCCGTGTCTGCGTAGGTTTCCTCCGGGTACTCCGGTTTCCCCTACCACTACAAACATGTACAATAGGCCAGGATGTATGAGAGTGTGTTTGAGAGTGCGCATGGGGGACGACGGATGAAAATTAGCCTAAGGCTACAATCCGGTGTGGCTTGTTCATTAACTTGCACTGTCCCTACCAAATAAACCATAAATAAATAAATCCTCATCTCTGCGTCTGTTATGGACTTTTACTTTTGCCACTGAACAATAAGAGACACTTTCTGTGGTTCCTCACACTCGGCCCTGTGACCAGTGTTGGGAAGATTACTGTAAAAAAGTCATTAGTTACAGTTACTTGTTACTTCTTCTTGTTTGCTGGGACTGCGATTAAAAACTAGCTTTGGAGCTAAAATTGGCACATTTAGAGATGTTGATTGTTGTGCACTGTCCCTGTTCTAATAAATTAATAAATTAATCAAATACATATTTTTGTTTTAGCCTTAAACTGTTTTTTGAAATAATGAATGGAACTGCTCCTCTAAAGATCATCGTTGAATTCGTTCCACAAGTCGACCCCTTTGACCGAAATGGTGTCATTTTAAAGTTTGTTTGGACCATTTGTTTTTTAAACATATTTTCTCCTCTCAGGTTATATTTCTGGTTCCTAGTATATTGTCAGGCAGTATTTTCCTCTGGACTTTGTACATAAAGACAGCGGTGTTCAGACTGACTCGGTCACAGAATTTAATTGCTTTAAATTTGCAGAATATTGCGTTTGTTGGTTCATTATACGGAGAATGATTGACTATCCTCATCGCTTTTTTTGTCAAATAAAAACAGGTTTTTTGTAAGTAGTGTAGGCGCCCCCATATTTCAACACAATTAAATGATCCCAAGCTCAACTGTATATGTAGTATGAGAACAGTGCATTCATTCACTGTGAACACACAATGTTATAACGGGCTCATAACTAAGCCTTGTAGATCTCGCATTGTATTCGTCTACAGCATTTTGTGCAACCTCAGAATAAGAACGTGTTGCAGTTCAGACAAGAAAAGTAAAAGTAGCTCCACCAAACTCACCCACGCTTTTCTTTTTGGAAACATATCTCCCTCCGTTTATCCTCGCAACCCGCTTGATTGGTTGGTTGTTGTGACTGTGCTCGTGCCATAGCCGCTCCTAACTCTCAGCAGGTGTTTTCTGATGGCTGCACTCCAGCCTTATGCACATTAAACTAGGGGTCTTTTTACGAATGGGGCAACGCATTGCGTCCTCACACCTCTCCCAGTGCCGCAGCCTGTGCTTCGGCATCAGACGCTCCGAGAGGCACAACTGCGGCCACTGAGCAATGACGTTGAACTGTATTTGCGCCGCTGTTTTTTGACATAACAACGATCCATGTATTAAATGAGAACCCTGAGGAAGAGCAGCAAAGGAAAACAGATCGGGGCTTATGGCACAATTACGCGGCACCGCAGGTGGACCTGTGAACACCCACTTTTGTCCTTAGCCCACCCCACGGTTCTGATCATTCAGTGTTCACTGCCTCAGGACAGAGACATCTGTGCGGTCTGCACCTCTGTCTGCAGGACGTGCACATCTGGCTGTACCGGGCCGGCGCTGTGGTAGTGAAGAGAGCTACAGCAGGACTGTCGGGCGCATGAAGACGCGCAGCAATAACATGTCTATGAGCGAGACCCGCAGTCGGGGAACACCGGCCGCCTCCGGCGTTCGGAAGGTCCAGGTGACCCCGTTATAACGTTGTGTGTTCAGAGTGAATGAATGAATGCACTGTTCTCACATACACAGTTGAGCTTGGGATCATTTAATGTTGTTGAATGTTTTAGGAGAAACAACAGCTCAATGTCCAATGCTAAGTGGTTCATGTAAACCAATGGTCTCCGCTAGGCTAGGCTAACCCATTGAAATGAGTGAGCGCTAAGCTAACACGCATATTCGTAAGTTTCTATAAAAACGCTGCTCCTTTCAACCTGGTCCAGCACCAGTGATCAGATCCCAGGCTTGAATGAAATGAATGCATTTAGTTTTACAATTTTATTCTGGCTTTAAGTGAGAACTTTTAACTCTAGTTTGACGTTTGGATGCAGCCAGTTTCCTCCTTGGCTGCGCTCTGGGAGCTCACGATCTGATTGGCTGCTCATCAGCTGTTTTTCGCAGCTTTTTTTCAACAGCGAAAAAAAATACACTGATTTTTTTTCAATATGGTGGTGAAATACGGATGCAAAAAGTTCAGATACATAAATTCAGTGTATAAAAAACACCTTGATAATAAAAACACAAATGAACCTTCATACACGTCCTATAAAACCAAACTGCTCTAGTTTGTTCATGAACAGTTTATGATCTATGGTATCGAAGGCTTTCTTGAGGTCGACAAAAACACCCAGAGTAAAATGCTCATTCATGAATGATTCTTACGGAGGCATTGACCCCCTAAACATGGATGATGTGTTGACAACAGCTGAAAACATCTGTGGTTCATCATTTGCGATGTTTGGCTAATGCTAACGGCTATAGGAAAAACACATTGAGCCGGCTAATGGAATCTGAAAAGTCTCCCAGACTAGCTCGCTTGCTAACTGTCCGCATATGAAAGCGCCCACATAAATGTTACTTTCATATATTTTCTCTGGCGACAGAAACAGATCTTTCGGTGGATGTTTCTCTCCTGTCGAGCTAACTGCTGATTAGCCTTTAGCTCCTCGGAGATTTTAACTTCAAAAGTGTTTTGAAAAGATTCCCGGAGCAGCCGACTTGTTCACTGTCCTCACACGTTAGGACTGAACGTCATTTCTCCTTTTTATTTCTGTTTGTAGAGGTTTTATTTCACACTTTTGGCTGTAGAGAAACAGTTAAGTGTGTTACCGCGGCAACACCACACTCTGCTCTTTCCCACAGTCTGCTGCTGCTGTGTGAAGCTAACGCCTGGGATTTAATCATTTTAGACACGGAACAGGTGAGTCAATGTGTTCAGTTTGTGTTAGTGATGTTTCATAAGGATGTTTTACACCTTTTTAGGGATTTGTTTTCATGATTGTCGGCCTTAATCCTGATGAAGTTGAAGCTAAAATCTCTCAGGAGCTAAAGGCTAGTTAGCAGTTAGCTCGACAGGAGAGAAACAGCCACAGAAAAGTCCAGGCTCAGCTTTAGCTCTATGTGACAGGAGAGTAAGATGTAAATGATGGGCTGAAACCACCTGGTTTCCTCTGTCGTCTCTGTTTAGGGCTGTTTGTAAAAATGTGTGAAGGCCAAACGTTCAGAGCGTTTGTGAACGAGCGTCTGGCTGCGGCGGCTGGAGAGACACGTGCGCTGTTTGAAAGGACGACAGCGGAGTGTGAGGAGGAACTGCGTCGCTCCCAAGACGAGAACCGGAGGAAACAGCGGCTCCTGGAGCAGATACTGAGCCCGAGAGTCGTACTGGTCAGAGCGAGGGTCCAGACGCCCCCAACCAGGATTAAAGAGGAGCCAGAGGAGCAGAGGATCAAACAGGAGGAAGAGCAGCTGCCAGTGTAGGCTCACACACTTTCAAACACGTCTCAGTCACATTATTGTTCACTTTATTTATATTTAAATCATGTTTCAGGTGTTTCCCAGAGTCCAGTGCTGTGAGCGTGAAGAGAGAAGAGCCCTCCCCGCTTCCACAGAGACAAACTGAGCGCGGGAACATCAGCTCAGAGCCAAATTTCCGCTCAGAGACGGAGGGACACACTGAGCACTCGTCTGACACTGACCACGATGATGAAGAACCTCCATTCAGCCGCTCAGACGCACAGATGGAGACAGAGGCTGATGGAGATCACCACAACCAGGTCCAGAGCAGAGACAGAAGCACCAAAGTCTCCGCCCAAAACAAGTCTGACCCAGAGACGAGCGCGACGGTCGACAACGGAGAGACGTCTGGAGCTGACGGAGGAGACGAGAAGAAGAAGCACCGCTGTCATGTTTGTGACAAGACATTTAGACATAAACATGTTTTAACAACACACATTAGAGTGCACACAGGAGAGAGGCCTTTTAGTTGTTCATACTGTGAGAAAACATTTGCCTGTAAATGTAGTTTAGTTGAACATAGAAGAACACACACAGGGGAGAGGCCTTACAGCTGTCAGGTCTGTGAGAAAAAGTTCACACAACTCTCTAACCTCAAGAGACATGAACGAACACACACAGGAGAGAAACCACACGGCTGTTCAATCTGTGATAAAACATTTGCCCTTAAGTGTAACTTAGATGTTCATAGAAGAACACACACAGGAGAGAGGCCTCACAGCTGCTCAGTCTGTCAGAAAACATTCACCCAGAGAGTTAATCTAAAAACACACATGAAAACTCACAGTCTTTAAAGCACATTTCCAAATTTCAACATTGAACATTTTTCTGTTTTTCTGAAGAAATCAATTCACAAGTCGCTTCATAAAAAGTTTCAAGATTGTTCTTAATATGTACATAATTTAGAAAAGACATTTAGCTTTGGCTTTTTGAAAAAGGTTCATTTTACAAGTGATTTATTTAGTTTGAATTGACTTCACAAATCTTTGACTTTTTAAAGACTGGAAATACCTTTTAAACCAGTTTCAAACGTGTTAATTTTGTTCTTAAAAACATGTGTTTGTTTATGAAATACTGTAAATATGTTGATGGAGTTTTAATCACAAATGTTAGTATTGATTGGAGACAGACAGAGCGAGCATCACCCCCGCCCACAGGTGGAGGAGAGGATGAGGGCGTCACAATCTAAAAACACACATGAAAACTCACAGTGTTTAAAGGACTTTTCAATTCACAACATTGTCAATAGTTCGATTTCATTTCCAAAGTTGTCTCTTATTCACAGTTACTTATAAAATTAATTCACTTTTTACTCAACACAAACTTTTAATGTTTAATTCACTGTTTGAATGAAATATGCATTTGGAAATGTTTTTAGTGTGAATTGACTTAACGCAGACAAACAACCTTTAAATGTTTTCATTTTGTCTTAATCCTTTTTAAATGACTGTAAATATTTGAGTTTGAGTTAATCAGTAATGTTTGCATAATCGTTCATTATAAACTCTGCTTTTGACGATCATCATTGTTTTCCTGTTTTGTCTCTTCGTTTTTCAGTCGTCAATAAAACCGTCTAAAATCTCAGTCTTTTATGTTTTTCCCAGAAACGGAGAAACAATTTGAAATGTTTCTCTTGTCGATCCAAACGGAGCAAGTTTGTAAATCTCATGCAGCGCAGAACAGAGTTTCAACAGAGTTTCTGCTTGGATTTGTTTGCAGAATGTTAGAATTTTTGCTTGAGGCTCCAAAGGTTCTCAATAGGGTTGAGGTCAGGGGAGGAGGGGGTCCACATCATGAGTTTCTCTCCTTTTATGCCCATAGCAGCCAGTGATGCAGAGGTTTTCTTTACAGCAGGACATGGTGCGTTGTCATGATGAAGATGAAAACACGGCTCTTCTTTTTGTACCATAGAAGAAAGTGGTCAGTCAGAAAGAGGTCATTTTCACACCTTCAGGGATCCTAAAGGTTTAATCGTTGCAACAAACTTAAAGGAACAGGCCACCGTTTTTCCATACTGTGATATGGGCTGTGTCTGAATGTCCACACTATTCCCTATATAGTGACTATATAGTGATTATATAGTGGTCACTTGTTGTAGGGGTGTCTGAATGTCCAGAGAGAAAAAAGTCGTCCACTCGAAATTTCCCACAATGCATCTGGAAAAGTAGTGAGCATCGATGGTCACTAAACGGGTCAATATAGACCACAATGCATTGCGAGAGTGGGAGAAGAGCCTGACAGAGACAGGTCTGTGAACTAAACAACACGACTGAAGTAAATCAGCTGTTTCAGTTGAGTGTTTGTGTTTCTCATAAATATATATATATAATAAATAAAACGACCTAAATATAAACGGTTACGGTGAAAAGATGCTAACGTTAGCTGCTAACCTTTAGCTTGCGCTGTTAAATGACCGACAGCTTCTTCTGGAATAATCCAAGCCATTCATGTAAAATCCATGTGAAATATAAAGTATCTGACTCGTATTTATCCATAATTATTCCACTGTCTCTGAGTTTGTTTTTTATCACAGAAATACTTTATTCCCGGAGTTTAGTGACTTTTAGCAGATGTCGTCACTCAATCTGCTGGTGTTTGGACACCGAGCTCTGACTGACTTTTGGCACGGCTTTGAGCTCACACTTTTTTTTTTGTGATGATATTATATTTTTATTTTTATTTAAATGACAAATAAAATGCCTGTAAAAGTGCCAAAACAGTCGTTCTGTTTCATAACATAAACGTTTGTAACAATAAATAAATTCAGATAAAAAAATTAAAAAAACACATCTGCAGCTGCAGCGCGCGTGACGTCACGCAGCTCGGAGAAAGTGACTATAGAATCAGTGTCTATATTATTATTATCATTATTTATTGAAACAGGGACAATGTACAGAACCATTAGTCTTTACAAGAGGAGATGGTTGTAAATCTGGTACAAACCATCTCCTCTTGTAAAGACTAATGGTTCTGTACATTGTCTCTGTTTCAATAAATAAATAAAATAAAATAAAATAAATACCAGATTTAGCTCAGCAGCTCTTTTCCATCCGCAGTCCCTGGACATCTACAATAAAATCACTGTATAAAATACAGTAATAACACAATAATATAGTGACTATACAGTGCGGCCTATGTAGTCAATGAGGGGTTAGGGACGAGGGTGGACATTCGGACACAGCCAAGGTCTTTGTGCCCCTGGAAGAGCTCGGTCGCTTCCAACTTCACCCCCGTTTGGAGCCATAGGAATTTGCTGGGAGAGGCTAAATGCTAACAACATCTTTGGTCGTTGTACATGACTGAGCGTACGCACAAAGACCAGACAGGTGCACATCAACTCGTCTAAGCTCAGGTAAGAACATATCTCAGCCTCACCTGCAGCGTCTCGTCTTGAATGAATCTGCAGAAGTTTCCCCAGTGAGGAAACTCCATGGACGCACATGCACATTTACTTTGAACATCTTTATATATTTCATGTCTCTTCGTAAAGTCCCGGTTTTATCCGCCTTGGTTTTTAAATTAAAAGTTCATGCATTTTTCAGCGCGCTGTCACGAGGAGGCGGCGGCTGTTAAATTAAACTTTTACCGGTCTTCAGATTAAACTCTTGGAAGCGCTGTCTCATATAATATCCATGCCGTGTCAGAAATGTGTTGTGGAATTCTCTCTTTTTCTCTCACTGGGAGACAACATCCACATCCAGGCAGTAAAGCTCTGCTCTGAGGTCTTTGTTGGACCGAACCGGGAGAAAACCTGATTTATATTCCAGTGGGAGCAACATGAGTACAGTGTTGTCAATCTGGAGCAGCTCCTCTTTCCATTGTAGGAGAAGAAGACGGACTTTTCGACATGTTTTTCTATATTGTCAGGACTTTAAGAATCCTCAGAAGGAAAAAAAACACTTCCTACACTTAAAGGAACAGGCCACCGTTTTCCACACTGAGATATGTTCTTACCTGAGCTTAGAGGAGCTTATTTTCTGTGGGTCCTGAAAAACCTCTGGCAGTGGGACTTGTGCCTCATCGGTGTAAATGAGGCATAAGTCTCGTATGTTTTCCATTTACCCCTTAACTCCCACCTGAACTGAGCACATTTTCTCCAGTTTGGCTTTACCCCAATCCAAAAGCTTCAGGAAAAAAGGTGAGAGAATAGCGACAGAACTGAGACGAAAACAATGATGAAGATGTGACAAAAAAGTGAGAAAACTTAGACAAAAAACTGACTAAAAATTGACAAAAATTGACGAAAAAATGATGAAAAAGTGGCAAAAATGTCACAAAAAATTGACCAAAAAATGACAAAAAATGACAAAAAAATGACAAAGTGACAAAAAAATGACGAAAAATGTAAAAAAAAAAATGGACGAAAAAATGATGAAAAAGTGGCAAAAATTGACAAAAAATTGACAAAAATTTGATTAAAAAAATTATGAGAAAGTGGCAAAAATGTCACAAAAACGTAGACAAAAAACTGACTAAAAATTGACAAAAATTGACGAAAAAATGATGAAAAAGTGGCAAAAATGTCCCAAAAAATTGACGAAAAAATTGACAACAAAGGACAAAAAAATGACGGAAAATGTACAAAAAATGGACGAAAAAATGACAAAAAAATGTACAAAAAAAATCGAAAAAATTATGAAAAAGTGGCAAAAATGTCACAAAAACTTAGACAAAAAACGGACTAAAAATTGACAAAAAATGACAAAAAAATTATGAAAAAAATTATGAAAAAATTATGAAAAAATTATGAACATGTGACAAAAAGTGACAAAAAGTTTACAATTTCACAAAAAAAATTACAAAAAAGATACAAAAATGAGTTAAACCCCCCCCCCCAAAAAAAAATGATGGAAAAAAAATCTGATGACGTGAGGAAAAAGATCCATTTAGATGAGTTTTGTACATCTTAGCTTTCAAATGAGGCGTTACACTGGCCCACAGGACTTGAACTGGAGAAAATGCTCTCGGTTCAGGCAGGAGTTAAGAGGTTAAATTGGATTTTCCGTTTGGGTTCTGGTTTTTTCTCGCTCTGTCGACAAAACATCTCACAAAAACAGCCGCCGGTTTCCATGTTTGTCTCTGTCATGTTTCTGTAAATGACGAGCGTTTCTGAAGCACTAATGTTTCTTACTTTTTCTGACGTTTATTTGCGTTTGAGACGAGACCCGGCTGCTACAGGAAGTTCTTTTATTCTTATGTATAAATAATGAAAAGATGAATTCTGCGTGAAGCCATTTTCGATGTTTCTGAGGGAGAAATGATGAGAGGAAGGAGGAAAACCCTCAGACAAACAGACTTCTGAGCCGCAGAGTTATTCACCACACGATCAATGAGGGAATCCTCCTCCCCCCTCCCTCCTCCCCTCCCCCCCCTCGTTCGCCCCTCGCTCGCTCACCCTCGTTCCCTGAAATTGGCTCGGTCTTGAGCCCAAGAAGCCTGTGATTACCCAAACGCGCGGCTCTGATTGGAGATTGATCGATGTTGAAATTAAACAGTCTTTTTTTTTTTTTTTTTTTTTTCAGGGGGCTGATTCTGTGGAAAAGCTCGAGATGAGAGAAAAAAGGGGGGGAACGTCCCGAGAATATGGTGCGAATCACACAGAGATATATCCAAAATCGTCCATCTGGAGGTGATGGGATTGGAATCGAAGTGGACGAAGTGGACGGGGGTAATGTCGAGATTCTGCTGAAATATGAGAGTTTCTGAAAGTCTGTGTGTGTTCTTGTACTTACGACATTGTGAGGACCAGTGTGAGTTTTAAACCAAAATAGTGGGGACATTTTAGGTGGTCCTCACTTGTTTGAAGGTCAAGATGTGGTTTTAGGGTTAGGGTCATACATTATGTCTACGAGTGTCCTTGCTAAGATAGAAGTACAATATCGTGTGTGTGGATCTTAGGGCTGCTCGATTATTGAAACAATGATAATCACGATTATTCAAACGATTATTTCTTTTCTGAACAGTAATAAAAGCACAAATGATTTCAAGTTTGCCTGGATTAAGGAGAGGTCTCTGTTTCACACCTGCCCCCTGCTGGCCGGTCCTCACACCTGCGCAAGTAAACTGAGTAGCGCGGCCTGATGACGTCATCACACAGCGCCGTTTGTTTTTATGTCGGGCAAAAGCACGAGCCGTGGCACGAGAAATGTGAAGGGAAAATAATCCCAGTGGCCTGAAATAATGCAAGTCTGCTTTGCAAAAAAAGAAAAATTGAAAAAAAAAAAAAATGTGAAAAAAAAAAATGTATAAATTGAAAAAAAAAAAAGAAAAATATATATATATATATTTTTTCTATTTTACGTTTTTTTCTATTTTCTAAATTTCTAATTAAATAAAAAACAAATTATAATCTTTCTTTGCGATTATGCTAATGTTGTAATCGTTTAGTGTAGTAATCAAAATCGAATATCGATTAACCTCTTAACTCCCACCTGAACATGTTTTCTCCAAATTCTCCAAATCTAAAAGCTTCTTCAAAACAGAGGCAAAAAATGAGGATGTAAACGCAACAAAAAAAGCTAAAAAGTGACCAAAAAAGCGACAAAAATGACAAAAACTCAACAAAATGTGACAAAAATCCAGCAAAAAAAAGATAAAAATCCAGCAAAAAATAAATAAAAATCCAGCAAAAAAAAGATAAAAATCCAGCAAAAAATAAATAAAAATCCAGCAAAAAAGGACGAAAATCCAGCAAAAAAAAGATAAAAATCCAGCAAAAAAGGACGAAAATCCAGCAAAAACTAAATAAAAATCCAGCAAAAAAAGACAAAAATCCAGCAAAAAAAAGATAAAAATCCAGCAAAAAATAAATAAAATTCCAGCAAAAAAAGACAAAAATCCAGCAAAAAAGTGACAGAAGAGCAGCAAAAAAGTAATAAAAAAGTGACAAAAACACATAAGGGAAATAAAAAGTGACGACAATGGCAAAGAGGAGAGAATGGATTTGGTTTTGGGGGGTAAGAGGTTATCTGCACAGCCCAAGTGGATCTTAAAGCTTTTATACCTGAGTGTTTTTCTAGTAGTGGGAAAAGAAGAAACTTGAAGAAAAAATACACTGTATGGAATGATAAAGCTGTCAGTTTCATGAGCTTGTAGAGTTTCTCACACGTCTGTGACAGTAAAGCTGAAAAGCGACACTACATTTGTGAATCATGCTTAATATAAACTCGTCCCTGTTAAGATTTGCGATGTTAAAACGTGTTCAGAAGCTCAGAACGAGTTTGGACAAACCGTGAGCAGTGAAAGAGCTGTTGCCTAAACTCGTTTCTAGCTCTCACAGACCCTCCACATTCACATTATTATCATTAGAAGCCCCTCTCAGTCCATATTGAAGAGCTGAGACGTGAACAGGAAAACTAAATCCCCTCACACTTCCTGATTCGGGCTGGAGGAAAACACAACTGAAAAAAGAATAATCATTTTAAGGAAGAAATGTAATGAAACCACTGGAATGAAGAGCTCAAGTCTAAAGTTTGAGTAGATTTGGTTTGGTCTGAGATCAGATCTAACGTCTCCTTAACGATGGAACAAGCACAGTCTGTTTAATTGATATTTTGTCTTATTTCAGGTGAAAATCTTTTTAAAAAGTAATATTTCGAGTGGTGTTTCCGCTCGTTCCATTGACATTTTTATCTTATCTTAGATTAGTTCAAACCGAGGGATTTTGGATCTTTTCGTTTTTTTAATAAGCTTTTTTCATATTTCGCTGAAGTCTTTTGGGTTCAAAGCTACATGTGTGAGGCTGGAATTGGATATTTAAAAATCCCTGTGGAAAAAAATAACTTGTTTGGAGTCGGAGCTGCTGAAGTGGAGACGTTGGAAACCATTGATTTAAGCAGCGACAGAGGCAAAGCCCTGATTAAAGGAACAGTTCACCGTTTTTCCATTCTGAGGTCTGTTCTTACCTATGGCAGATCTCAGGATGGAAAAATGGTGGCCTGTTCCTTTAAATCGTTTTGTTCCTCACTCCGCGTCTCCCTCGGACAGTCTGTGGTTTTCGACGTCTCCGCAGAATCATGTTTGGAATAAAACTGACCTGCATCACATGAATGATCGCATTTTGAGGGACTATTTTCTCGCAGATCACTCCGCCGCCGCGTAGCTTATACAACCACGAAGCTGATGCTGCTCAAATATAACTTATTTTAACCCCTTAACTCCCGCCTGAACCGAGCACATTTTCTCCAGTTTGGCTTTACCCCAATCCAAAAGCTGAAAAGGTGAGAAAATAGCGACAGAACTGAGACCAAAACAATGATGAAGATGTGACAAAAAAGTGAGAAAACTAAGACAAAAAACTGACAAAAAATTGACAAAAAAAATAAAGAAAAATGTACAAAAAATTGACCAAAAAATTATGAAAAAGTGGCAAAAATGTGATTTAAAAACTGACAAAAATTTGACCAAAAAAAGGACAAATGTGACAAAAAGTGACAAGAAAATGTGATAAAAATTTGACAAAAATGTGATTAAAATTTGACAAAAAACAAAACAAAAATTTGACAAAAAAAAGAAAAAAAAGACAGAAATGTGTCAAAATGTGACTAAAAAGGGAGAAAAATTCGATAAAAAATTGACCAAAAAAATGTCCAAAATTTGACAAAAAACGGAGAAAAACGTGATAAAAAATTGACAAAAAAATACAAAAATGTGATAAAAATTTTGACAAAAATGTGGCAAAAAATTGACGAAAAAATGACAAAAATGTGACATTTTTTTCTACAAAAATGTGTCAAAATGTGACAAAAAACGGAGAAAAATGTGATAAAAATTTGACCAAAAAAAAATGACGAAGAAAATGACAAAAATGTGACAAAAAAAATATCTCCATCAGCAACACTCTGGATAACTAGGACATGACGCCCTGTGTCAAACATCCTGAAATATCCCTTTAATGATGATTAAATAAACAAACCCTAAAGTCGGTTTAACGTTGATCCTCCTCATACCCCGGAGGAGCTTCACCTCGTGACATCATCAGGTGGGGGGACTCTGCCTCCCGCTCCTTCACCTCCACAGCGTTTGAAAATAAACCCCGGCCCGATGACTCAATCTGAAATGTAAATCCACATTAGCATGAGCCGGCTTCCATATTCATAAAGTGCCGCACTTATGTAAATACGGCGAGGACGGAGCGAGGACGGAGCGCGATCCGGCGGCGCCCGCTCTGCGGCGCCCGCTCCACGCCGCCCGCTCCACGCCGCCCGCTCGGCGCCGCCGCCGCAGACACACGACGCCTTCGCTCGACACGTTTTTGTCCGTTGATAAATTTGAGCACATTTGTATAATCTAAACGTGGATTACAGTCGGGGCCGGCGCTTCCTCCGTGTTTTCCATATATTACGCTCGTTATCGGCGGATACAAAACGAGCGCCGCACGTTTTTAAAGAGGGGGTATTATGCTTTTTTCAGCCACATAGCACCAGTCTATGGCACACTACAATGATGACGAAACCTTCTGTTGGTCTGTAAATGCAGTAAATTAGAATAACTGCCTTGTATAAAATTGCTCTTTCAAAATGGCGTTAGCGAATGACTTGAAATAGGCCTCTGTCTCTTTAAGAACCTCTGACCCTTTGCGACACGCCCCCTCCACACGCTGTCTGTGGCATCACAACACTTTCTCCACAGTATTGAAACTACGATCGGTGCATTTTAATTTTTATTGTTGGAAAGGAGCTACTGTTTATCACTTTGTGAACAATGGCCACACAGGATATTATTTGGAAACGAACCTTCCACACCGGACGCTTGGAAGGGGCTCTTGCCTGAAAAATAACTGCTGTTTGGAGGCTCTCTCTTTGCATCTGCCATGCCCTATGGATCTCTAACTATACCCCCATGGACGACACCAGGATCTGCAGGAGCCCATACGATTCAAAAGACGGACATTATCTGTGCAGGTGGACAGTGGTTTTTCGAGGTTACCCGTTAGCTTGTTATAATGACTACAGCTCATTGTTGATGAAAAGTCTGTAATAAACCACAAATGTGTAAAGCCAGGCTCATTGTGTGATCATCGTAAAGGCTGCTTCAAGTAGTTGCTGCTTTATTGACGTTATTTGTGCATAATATGCTGCCTGTTTTCAATGAATGTTGTGAAGGTGAAGGTTGTTAGCTTGTCGTGGCTAATAGTGCCTTAGCTCCGGGAGAAAACCACTCGGCTAAGACTCACTGTAGATGAAATGTGAGCAATAAACTACGAAATCAACAAGCCAAGCTCCGTGTGTGATCGTCATAAAGGCTGCTTCAAGCAGTTGCCTGTTTTAGTGACGTTTTCAATGCATAATATGCTGCTTGTATTCAGTGAATTTTCCCGTTAGCTTGTCGGCTAGCTTGTTAGCTCCGGGAGAAAACCACTCGTCTATGACCCATTGTAGATGAAATGTGAGCAATAAACTTCCAAATCAACAAGCCTGGCTCCGTGTGTGATCATTGTTAAACGGTTCTTTATGTGTGTGGTGGTTTTATTGACTTTATTTGTGCATATTTCTCGTTTTCACGTGATGACTCGAGGTTTAGCTTAGCATTAGCTTTCTCCGGAGGCTCTGTGCATCATCAAGGCCCAGCGCAGAACCAGACACTGAAATAAGTGTTCTTGTCACCGGTTTGAATCCTGGGTGTTTCGGTAACAGAAACACTGATGTGTCTTTGTAAAAGTCTGCTGTAGCTCCGGTTCACAACTTCACAACACATGAAGCTAATCCTCCATGATGACTCTGTTTACATCTTAGGGATAGACACTGCGGGGAGGGGGTTCTGCTGAGGAGCAGTGGTTGGTTACTCGGCTGGTGACGAAAGGTCGGAGGCGTATCCTGGAGGTCGGAGGCGTTTCCTGAAGGAATCAGGCGTTTTATCCCTAAAATGGCCGCCATCAGAGTTTCTACAGATTACTCGAAAATACGTGAATGTGCTAAGGCAACACTTCAGGCATGGTTTTAATGAGGGAATGACTTAATAACATGATGTAAAGCTTGAAAAAGTCGATTTTGCATAATACCCCCCCTTTAATGATTTATGAGACAAACCGCGCTCGTCCTCGCTGAGAATCCGCACGACTCGACCGTCACTGTTTCCTCTTTCTCTGTTCGCGCTCGAGGAGGAAAACTATCGCAGTGATCGATCACGTAAACATGCACTTAATGAAAAAGTCATTTGGAAATAATGAAAGTTTTACTGATGAATCTTTATTGTTTTTCTTAATGAAAGTCTCTCGTTTATTTGTTATGATTTGTTGCTGATGGTTCCTTGTTTTTCATCATACCGTCTACGCACTGTTATGGGATGGATTTGGATGGTTTTTCTGACAGATGTTGTGATTTTATTTGCACAGTATCCAAGGCCGGATTTAAGCAGGGGCCGAGCCCAGGGGCCCGGCAGGCTGAGGGGCCCCTGGGCATAAGGTGTGTGTGCTCAGTGCGGGCTGTGAATGAGTTAGTTCCCTCTCTCTCTGCAGACTCCCTCACATTTATCAGATGATTTTTTCTTTTTTTTTCGTCCGAAAATAAACCAAGACTAAACCAGTTCTTTACAAGGTCTGAGCCATTTTCATTGACTTGACCCTGGGAAAAAAATATGTACCTATTGGTTTGTTAAAATGCATGAAAAAGCACCATTAAAATAACAAAGAGCTCTGTGGGAGGCCCCCCAGGCCCCCCTTTCAAGTGTCCCCCCCCACCAATCTGGAAGTACCAAAGGTTCTTCCGCGAGGGCCACGAAGTTCAAATTGGGATCCATCCATCCTTCTATCCATTTTCTGCCACTTTTCCGTTTCCGGGTGGTGGGGGCAGATGTTGGAACACATTGCGCCAGCCCCTTATGGCGCCCCCTGCAGGTGGTGGTTCCACAGAAGGACGGCCTCATGGTTCTGACCGGGCCTGTCGGTCTAACATAAGGAGTTTCCGCTCTTTGTCTGACTGGGGCGCTCAAACCCCTCCACCACTTTAAGGTGGCGGTTCCAGGAGGGGTGAAATTGAGCTACAGGCCAGGGGCGGATCAGAGGAGGGGGCTCAGTGGGCAGCCCCCAACCCCCCCCCCACACACACACACACACACACACACACACACACTCCGGCTTTAAAATAAAAATAAAACATCTAATTCTGTCCCAGTCAGAGCAGAACAAAATATAAATAATATAAATTTATTTCAATCTTGGTGAGGAGGAAAACCATTAAATCTAATACAATTATTGAAAAGAATAAGGCATAAAGTTATAGTTTATTAATCACAATAAACTCCCGCCCCTGGATCTCGCTAACGATCGGTGCCTTTGTGGCTCTTCACAGGATCAAGGTTGAACATTTGGGCTCTTGGTCTCTCGTTGGCCACCTCTGCTCCAGCGCATCGTGAGAGCAGCGGAGAACATCTGTGGAGCCCCTCTCTCCCTCGGAGTCCACGGGCCAGGTCCAGTCGACTGAAGAACAGTTTCATACACCAGGCTTCCCTCTTTTTCTCTCACCTCAACAACAAAACGCGACCTTATATTACAAATCAAAACTGTTTTCAATGAAGAGTTCTGTTTTTTTTGTCTTGAGACCTCAGTGCTCACGACCCTCTCTCTGTGAACCCCTGGATGATCCTACTGTGCATGTTTTGGCTCGATGGGAGTAGCCCGGAGTAAACCCACTCTGTCTCTCTTAATAAAAGCCCAGGCCGCCTGTGACGTGGCCGGCTCTTGACAGGGACGGCGTATTGCTCGTCTCTCTCCCGGCGTTTTGAGCTCGGGCTGAATACAGTCGCTCCGGGGGAAAGAGAATGAGGAGCGGCTGACCTCGCTTCACTGGGCGCCCGGTCCCAAAGTCACTGCCCATCAGCCGAGAGACGCCGGAGTGCTGCTGGAGTGGAGCACTTAAAGCAGACACGTACTGCATTATTCAGGCTTTGTAAATGACTTTCGGACACTTTAGCATCGACAGTCCAGCCTCTGGCTCGTGTTAGAAACGACTTCACTGTGAAGGAGTTCATTCATAAGAAACAGACGTGGAGCTCAGCCTGTTTCATTCATGTCGGTGAAGTGATCCTGCCACCACGTTCCACCTGCTGATGTCATGAGGTGGTGAACGTGAGGTAAAGGTTAACCCCTTAACTCCCGCCTGAACCGAGTACGTTTTCTCCAGTTTGGCTTTACCCCAATCCAAAAGCTTCTGGAAAAAAGGTGGGAAAATAGCAACAGAACTGAGACGAAAACATTGACAAAAATGTGACGAAAAATGCATGAAAAAATGACCAAAATGTGACAAAAAAAATGACAAAAATGTGACAAAAATATGACAAAAAATATGACAAAAAATTGCTAAAAAAATGACGAAAAAATGATACAGATTTGACGAAAATAAAGAAGATAAAAAAGACAGAAATGTGACAAAAATGACAAAAAAAATGTCCAAAATGTGACAAAAAAATGAGAAAAATGTGACAAAATATGACAAAAAATTGATAAAAAATGGACCAAAAAATGACAAAAATGTGATTAAAATTTGACAAAAAAAAGAAGAAAAAAAAGACAGAAATGTGACAAAAAAGTGAGAAAACGTTGACAGAAAAGTGACGAAAAATGCATGAAAAAATGACCAAAATGTGACAAAATGACAAAAAATTGCCAAAAAATTACAAAAAATTGACGAAAAAAAGAAGAAAAAAAAGACAGAAATGTGACAAAAAATGACAAAAAACATGTCCAAAATGTGACAAAAAACTGAGAAAAATGTAATAAAAATTTGACAAAAAAAACCAAAAAATTGACAAAAAAAAGACAGAAATGTGACAAAAAATGACCCAAAAAAATGTCCAAAATGTGTCAAAACGTTGACAAAAAAGTGACGAAAAATGTGACAAAAAATGACAAAAAATGTGACAAAAAATGACAAAAAATAACGAAAATTTGACGAAAAAAAAAGACAGAAATGTGACAAAAAACGGACAAAAATGTGATAAACATTTGACAAAAAAATAACAAAAATCTGACAAAAAAAAATTGACGAAAAATTACAAAAACGTGACAAAAATTTGACAAAAAATGACAAAAAAATGACGAATAAAGATACAAAAATGAGTTGAATACCCAACAAAAAAATGATGGAAAAAAAATCTGATGACGTGAGGAAAACGATCCTCTCGGTTCAGGCGGGAGTTCAAACAACATTTTAAAGGGACTATAAGGAGTTTAAAAATGTTTAAATTAAGTATTTTCCTCCACCTACATGTTCCTCCATGTCCTAATGTGTAGAATGAGCTCAGACCTGTTCACCACAACTGCCTCTAAAATCCTGTACGGTCACTCAAAAATGTGTCACTTCTGCCCGAATTGCCGTCATGCACGAGCTTAATATAGAAGGTGCAGTTACACATATGGCCTGAGGTGGCAGTAGTGAGTATAAAATGGCGAACTTGCTTCCAGCCCCTTTAAAAAATGTTGTCAAAATGAACACTGGTGCACACACTTCTCGCTCGCAGGCTGATTTTACTGAATTGGAAAAAAACTCTTTACCTCCCTCTCATTCGCAGTGGATCAAAGACATTCTACATTTCTTCAAAACTGAGAAGATCAGACACACCCTTAAAGGCAGTGACGCATCTTTTTCAGAAATCTGGCAACTCTTTTTGAAACATGCTGAGGAAAAACTTTTTTGTGAATTTGACTTGTGTCTTTGTGTGTATGTTTCAAGGGGAGGGCTTGACTTGAAGTTTACACCTGTATTGATTGAGCGGTTTAAAGCGGTTGTGGGTTGGACTCCCGGTTGCCCCCCTGCCCCCTGCATGACTCCAGATGAAGCTCACGCACTTCTCATTTCCTCCATTCAGGCCCTGTGTTTACGCCGACGCTGACGGCTGTAAACGCCCCACATTCATTAAAGATGAAGCCAGTCTTGCCTGTGCACTTAGAGCCTCTCCATAACGGCTCGTAATGAGGGGTGTCCCGTGGGTGATTAACCTCCGAGTGCCCCGCAGAACCCCCGTGTTTACACTGGATCCCACTCGCGGCGCCATCAACTATTCATGACAGCGACGGCGATGCTCGGAGTGACGGGAACGCGCTCGGATCAGCGTCACTCAGGTCCAATAACGCGGCGTTTCATCAAACATCTGCTGCATCTGCTGCTGTGAGATTTTAACCCTGTTATCAGGTTGATCCTGAACGTTCCTGGAGGAGAATCTCACTACAACTTCATAGTTTTGAGTAATCCTGTTCACTCATGGTCGTATCATCTCCTCGTGCTGAAGGTTCGATCTATGTTTCCTGGATTTTGTTGTGTCAGGGAAGAATCTGTCCATATTTGTAAAGCCAATAATGAAACACAGGACCTGCTCTGAAACGTTTAAGCTCAGACAGTCCCAAATCCAACTCAAAAGCATCAATGCTGAGGTTTTCAAAAGGACATTTTAAAACTTGTCTCTTTCTACAATTTTGATCTTTTTTTTCATGTCAATAACCAATGAAAGAATGAAGAACTTTATTGTCATTGTACAATTATCAATCAATCAATCAATCTTTATTTATAAAGCGCTTTTCATACCAAAGGTTTCACAAAGTGCTTTACAGCTACAACATTTAAAACAATGCACCTGCACAACCTCCCATATATATATATTTTATATATTAGGACAAAATAAATAGATTAATCAGTTAAAAGCTAAGCTAAAAAGGCGGGTCTTGAGCTGCTCTTAAAAACATGAACGTTCTGAGCTCCTCCTCAGCCCTGAGCTCCTCCTCAGCCCTGAGCTCCTTCTCAGGTCTGAGCTCCTCCTCAGGCCTCAGCTCCTCCTCAGGCCTGAGCTCCTCCTCAGGTCTGAGCTCCTCCTCAGGTCTGAGCTCCTCCTCAGGCCTCAGCTCCTCCTCAGGCCTGAGCTCCTCCTCAGGTCTGAGCTCCTCCTCAGGTCTGAGCTCCTCCTCAGCCCTGAGCTCCTCCTCAGGTAGTTCCAGAGGCGAGGGCCGTAATATTGGGGGTGGCCTCACAGTCCCCCGCCTGGCTCCAAAAAGTTCAAGTTCTTGAGGGGATTATTTGTAACCCTGCTGTCTTTTCTTCTCTTGATTTGAGCTTTGAGATGAGTTTTTAAATCGGTTTTATTTGCACCTCCAGGCAGAAGGCAGAACCTCACACTCCGCACGAGGGGTCCTTAAAGGGGAGGTGTTATGCAAAATCGACTTTTTCAAGGTTTACATCATGTTATTATATCACTCCCTCATAAACCTCTTAACCCCTGCCTGAACCTCAAATCATCAGATTTTTTTTCCATAATTTTTTTGTTGGGTATTCAACTCTTTTTTGTAACTTTGTCATTTTTTCTGTCATTTTTTGTCACATTTTTATTATTTTTTTGTCCCATTTTTGTCATTTTTTCATCAATTTTCCATCAATTTTTTTAATTTTTTTATCACATTTTGTCACATTTCCATCATTGTTTTCGTCTCAGTTTTGATGCTTTTTCACAGCTTTTTTCCAAAAGCTTTTGGATTAGGGTAAAGCCAAACTGGAGAAAATGTGCTCGGTTCAGGCGGGAGTTAAGGGGTTAAAAACATGGCTGAAGTGTTGCCTTGGCACATTCATGTATTTTTGAGTAATCTGTAAAAACTCTGATGGCGGCCATTTTAGGGATAGGTTTGCCTGAGTCCTCCTAGGAACGCCCCCACCTCCTGGAGACGCCTCCGAGCTTTCGTCACCAGCCGAGTAACCAACCACTGCTCCTCAGCAGAACCCCCTCCCCACTGATGCCACAGACAGCGTGTGGAGGGGGCGTGTCGGAAAGGGTCGGAGGCGGGGGCGGACTGGGACTGAAAAACAAGCCCAGGACTCTGACCAGCCTGGCCCAACCACCCGCCTTAACGGAGCGCATTTTCTCCAGTTCGGCTTTACCCAAATCTAAAAGCTTCTCGACTGGAGAGCGACAATGTAACGGCTCATTTGAAAGCTAAGACCTGAAAACGTGATTGTAACATTTTGTCATATTTTTGTTGTTTTTTCATTACTTTTTTGTGGCTTTTTATTGTGTTTGTGTCACTTTTTTCTATCATTTTTTCTGTTTTTTGTCACTTTTTTCTATCATTTTTTCTGTTTTTTGTCACATTTTTCCATCATTTTTTATTGCGTTTTTGTCACTTTTTTCTATCATTTTTTGTTGTGTTTTTGTCACGTTTTTTCTATCATTTTTTGCAGTTTTTTGTCACTTTTTTCCATCATTTTTTGTTGTGTTTTTGTCACGTTTTTTCTATCATTTTTTGCTGTTTTTTGTCACTTTTTTCCATCATTTTTTGCTGTTTTTTGTCACTTTTTTCTATCATTTTTTGCTGTTTTTTGTCAATTTTTTCTTTCATTTTTTGCTGTTTTTTGTCACTTTTTTATATCATTTTTTGTTGTTTTTTGTCACTTTTTTCTTTCATTTTTTGTTGTTTTTTGTCACTTTTTTCTTTCATTTTTTGCTGTTTTTTGTCACTTTTTTCCATCATTTTTTGCTGTTTTTTGTCACTTTTTTCCATCATTTTTTGTTGTTTTTTGTCACTTTTTTTCCATCATCTTTCATTGCGTTTTCGTCACGTTCTTGTTTGCTTCGTTCCTCGCTTTATTGTCGTGTTTTTCTTGACTTTTCACCACATTTTTCATCACTTTTTGTGCTGCTTTCCCGGCACATTTTTGCTTTTCTTTCCATCCTCTTTTTCTCTTTTGCTATTTTGATGCTTTTCTTTTTAGCTTTTAGATTTGGGCAAAGCTCGGTTAAGGCGGGACCGGCGGCCCTAGAGCCAGTGCTCAGAGCTTCTTAAAGAGACAGAGGCCTATTTCAAGACATTCACTACAGCCATTTTGAGAGAGACATTTCATACAAGGCAGTTATTCTAATGTACTGCATTTACAGACCAACAGAAGGTTTGTCATCATTGTAGTGTGATATAGACTGGTGCTATGGGATTGAAAAAAGCAGAACACCCCCTCTTTAACAATTTGCCGAGCCTCCCTGACGCCTCAGACCTGCTGGTTTTCTCCAGTCACTCCGCCTCTCTTTACTGCAGTCCTCACCAGGTTTGAAAGTCCACTCGCTCCTCCTCGAGTGAAAGCCTCGTCCAGGTTGACATCTCTACAACTCGCTCGCTCTGTCTCTGAAGGCCAGTCCACTCGAGCGCCCTCCACCCGCACCCCCACCCCCCCCTACTCCCATCTCTGCTCCCATCTCGGCCCCGTTGTTCCTCATGTTTGTTTAATACTCCGCAGACCCGTCCTCCCCCCCCCGTCTCCTCCGCTGCCAGATTTCCAATAGATCTCGAAGGCCCGGAGGAAAATTGGTGGAGAAAAAGCCGCCCATTTACTGGGACTGGGCTCGGACGGGGGCTGAAAAGAGGTGGTGCGGTTTGGGAGACGAGAGAAAGGTTTCGATTTCGAAGCATCGCGGCGAGGTGGAGGTTTGGAGCAATTACTGGGGAACACGCCGGGCTGGAAGGTGCACGTAACATGCATAATTCTGACTCGCAAACACGCGGTCGGGCCACCATCGATTCTCCCGTGTTTTTAAACCTGAAATAACGTCTGTGTTTGGGAGAGGATCGAGCAGCTCGCGCTTCACAAGTGCAGAGGAGACGGACGCACTTTGAACTGTGCTCAGATGAGCCTTAAAGGGAAAGTTCAGGATGTTAGAGAAGCCTTAAAGGGATAGTTAAGGATGTTTGACACACGGCTTCTAGTTATCCAGAGTGTTGCTGATTTCTGGAGATATTTTTTTTAAATATATAATTCATGCAGTTCTTATATTTGAAGAGTTTCGTGGTGCTAGGCTAGTGCATGTCTATGGTATCAGCGAGCCTGCATTAACCTGTTAACTCCCACCTGAACATGTTTTATCTAAATTCTCCAAATGAGGAATGTAGGATGTAAACGCAACAAAAAAAGCTAAAAAGTGACCAAAAGAAGCGACAAAAAATCCAGCAAAAAAGTGACAAAAATCCAGCAAAAAAGTGACAAAAATCCAGCAGAAAAATAAAAAAAATCCAGCAAAAAAAAGATAAAAATCCAGCAAAAAAAAAGATAAAAATCCAGCAAAAAAAAAGACAAAAATCCAGCAAATGTTTTTTTTTTAAATCCAGCAGAAAAAATTACAAAAACACATAAGGGAAATAAAAAGTGATCATAATTTCAGTCTTGTCACAAAAGTCACAAAAACGTGTGTGGAAAATACAATATTTTATACGATATCTGACAAATTACAGTTTTGTTTGGGGTCATCCTGGTGCAATGTTAGTGGGTCTATGCAGAGGAGAGAATGGGTTTGGCTTTGGCGGGAGGTAAGAGGTTAAAAACAGTGTGACCCGCTCCACAGAGCACCTGAGTCACTTATAACACCAGACTAACCATATACATGTGTCCATAGAGTTTGGAATATAACTGACCTGTATCACATGAAAGATCACATTTTGAGGGACTATTTTCTAGCAGATCACTCCGCCGCCGCGTAGCTTATACAACCACGAAGCTGATGCTGCTCAAATATAAGGTATTTTAAATGACTCTTTGGACACAGACATTTATATGGTTAGTCTGGTGTTATAAGTGATTTGCCTCAGGTGCTCTGTGGAGCGGGTCACACTGTTTTTAATGCAGGCTAGCTGATACCATAGACATGCACTAGCCTTGCACTAGCCTAGCGCCACGAAACTCTTCAAACAAAAGAACTGCATGAATTACAAAAAAAAATATCTCCAGGAATCAGTAACACTCTGGATAACGAGGAAATGAGGCCCTGTGTCAAACATCCTGAAATATCCCTTTAAGTTTTTGATTCTAAGCTAATTCTCAGAGGTATGTTTTGAGCTGGGAGTTTATTCCATGAAACTGGAGCTTGGAGCTAAAAGCTCTGCCTCCTACAGTGATTTGAGACTCGAGGAATCACTAGTAGCCCTGAGTTTTGAGAGCGGAGTCTCTGGTTGGCTGATACGGAATGTGATGTGGCTAAACATGAAGTCAGTCTCCAAAATGTTTGCTATATCGTGACTGACACGTTTTATAATAGTTTGAAGTCAAATGGCTCGTTTTATTTCGGTCAGTCCTTGTCTGTTTTGGCTGCGGAAAAAAGGGGGCGTGGCTGTTCGGCAGCAACACGTCTTGTGGAGAATGAAATGTCAGAGCTCAGACAGACTTTGTTCTCGTTCTTTTTGTGGAGGACGAAGAGGCCTGTGTGTAACGGGTGGTACCTCAGGGTGTCGCCGTTTCCCTTCGGGCCGGTGACAGCTTAAATAGGAAGTGGCCTGGCTGTAGCGATGTGCTAGTTTCCGTGGGCGACCAGGAAGATTGCTGGGCTCTCGCTGTGCTCACCCACGCCAGGTGTGAGGGCTGAAGTTGTTTGGTGAGTGATTTTTAGAATGTATAGGTTGTGTGATGCATGGTAGCAACAACGCTTGATTTTAATTGTTTATTTTAATGGCAGAATCGATCAAAGCCGATGGATGACCAGCGGCGTGGGGGTTGTTGAGCAGACTGTGTGTGGGGCGTTCACGACGCACAGGTAGCTTTTAGATATTTTAGATATGCTTAATAATATTAAAGGTGTTTAAAGTAAGTTTGGTGTGTTTTATAATGAGATATTTTTGTCTGTTTTTACAGTGTTGCTACCTGCTGTCCTTGTGGTTTTTGTTTCCAGTTAGTCCGTCCCGCTGTAGCCCATGCTGGGGAGTTCGGTCTGTAAGGGCGGACTAACTAGGTTTTTTTCAATACTTTGTTTGTTTTGTTTTGTTTTGTTTCGGGTCACTTCCCCTAAAAACCTGCGTACGTCAGAGTCAGACTAGAGTTGATCCAATCGCAGGGTGTGTTCACATTGCAGTGTTTTGCTGTGCGCTTGCGGTGCCTTTTCAATATTGCATGTTCAGTTTCAATGTCGCATGTTGTTGGGTTTGCAGGGTTTGCCGCCTTGTATTAGTTAATTTGGTTCATATCAGCGCTCTGTTGTCCAGCGGGTAAAACGGGCTGTGGTCCCGCTATTTAACCCTACAAGAATAAATAACGTAAACCTTTCTTCTGACTCTGTTCGTTCATATTTCGGCATAGTAACATGTAGGGGTTAGCCTAACCAGGCAACAAGATGGCCGCCACGTTTGCCACGTCAACAAGCGTCCGATCTCGAGTTTTCTGAGGGATTTTTGCTGTTCGATGGGTGAAAAACCGCTGAAAAACTGTGGAACGTTCTTAATGAGTGTTTTTTGATGACGAACACGACCACATTCAGGTCAAAGCCTCGTTAGAAATCATTAATGAAGGACAAACCTTTGGGCATTTGATTTAGCAAAAAAAATGACAAAAATCCAGCAAAAAAAAGATAAAAATCCAGCAAAAAAAGACAAAAATCCAGCAAAAAAAGATAAAAATGCAGCAAAAAAATGACAAAAATCCAGCAAAAAAACCGACAAAAATCCAGCAAAAAAACGACAAAAATCCAGCAAAAAAACCGACAAAAATCCAGCAAAAAAATGACAAAAATCCAGCAAAAAAACGACAAAAAATCAGCAAAAAAGTGACAAAAAATCAGCAAAAAAGTGACAAAAAATCAGCAAAAAAAAAGACAAAAATCCAGCAAAAAAAACGACAAAAATCCAGCAAAAAAATGACAAAAATCCAACAAAAAAAACGACAAAAATTCAGCAAAAAAGTGACAAAAATCCAGCAAAAAAACGACAAAAATTCAGCAAAAAAGTGACAAAAAATCAGCAAAAAAGTGACAAAAATCCAGCAAAAAAAAAGACAAAAATCCAGCAAAAAATGACAAAAATCCAGCAAAAAAATGACAAAAAATCCAGCAAAAAAATGACAAAAATCCAGCAGAAAAAAGACTAAACTCCAGCAGATTAGATTGAACTCAACTCCAATACAGTCGGTTTGTGGGTCAGACACTCAGGATGTAACAATGAATGAAAATCGGTTCAAACTGATATAAATAAGAGGTGGTTCAGACCTTGAAAAACAAGCCCGTCTTGATGGAAGTATTTTCTGTGCAGACTTTTTTCACCCTGTCAGGCGCTCGTCTCACCAAAACACACAGACATTTCTCAGCGACGGCAGCTCCGGGTGAACCGGCACCTGGGCACAATGAGGCGCTAAGTGTCCCATTCAGAGCCATCGCTTATGTAAGGTTTAATTAAATCGCACTTCAAAAGCCGCACATTTCTGCAGGATCGGCGCGGCGGAGGAGACGGTATGTGGAAGATAAATGCAGATTATGAAATGAAATGGCCACGGGCTAATCCGAGGAGACACCGGCGCTGAATAATGGAGCTAAATGTCCCTCTGTCCCGGGCCTGTCGGAGATTAATCAGATTTTTAGAGGAATGTGATGAGATGTAATGGACTAGATTAGGCGGGTTCCCAAACGGAGGGACGCGGGCTCCTTCTGGTAATGTGGACGAAGGCTTTGGGCCAACAGCTGCTGTGAGGATCTCCATCTCCGTCAGGCTCAGCGGCACAACATCAGCACAGAATCTCAACAGGACCGACCGAGGCTAGTGCATTTCTATGGTACCAGCGAGCCTGCATTAACCTGTTAACTCCCACCTCAACATGTTTTATCCAAATTCTACGAATCTAAAAGCTGCTTCAAAACAGAGGCAAAACACGAGAAGGAAATGAGGATGTAAACGCAGCAAAAAAAGCTAAAAAGTGACAAAAAGAAGCGACAAAAAGGTGGCAAAAATCCAGCAAAAAAGTGACAAAAATCCAGCAAAAAAAAAGATAAAAATCCAGCAGAAAAAAGACAAAAATCCAGCAAAAAAAGATAAAAATCCAGCAAAAAAAGATAAAAATCCAGCAAAAAAAGATAAAAATCCAGCAAAAAAATGACAAAAATCCAGCAAAAAAATGACAAAAATCCAGCAAAAAAAAGATAAAAATCCAGCAAAAAAAGACAAAAATCCAGAAAAAAAAGATAAAAATCCAGCAAAAAAATGACAAAAATCCAGCAAAAAAAGACAAAAATCCAGCAAAAAAAACGACAAAAATCCAGCAAAAAAATGAAAAAAATCCAGCAAAAAAAACAACAAAAATCCAGCAAAAAAAATGACAAAAATCCAGCAAAAAAGTAATAAAAAAGTGTCAAAAACACATAAGGTAAATGGCAAAGAGGAGAGAATGGATTTAGCTTTGGTGGTAAGAGGTTAAAAACAGTGTGACTCCACAGAGCACCAGAGGGTTGAAAGCTTCTGACAAAGTCTTCAAACTGAGCTGTGAAATTCTCTTTTCTAAGGAGAAAGGTTCAATCAGTGCAATAATGAAACATCTTATTGAGATTAGACGATAGTTTTTTATGGATTCTGGCCTTAAACCTGAAACAAACCAAAGCTCTTTCAGTCACTCACACCTTTATTTAACCTGGAAAAGTCTCACTGAGATCCAACATCTCTCTTCCAGGAGCGCCCCGGGCTTCAGACCTGCAGAAACACTTCCCTTTGTGCGTTCAGACTCGAATCCCTGCGCCTCCCTTTGCTTCGCTGTCGGCCGCTTCCTCCTTCATGAGCGGGGGAGGTGTTTCGCCGCCGCAGCCTTGATCCGGCCCGTCCGGCGGGGAAGAGAAAGCAGCTCCTGACTTTTAAATCCACATTATTTGCACCCGAGCTTTGAAAAGCAAGGCCGGATTCTTGTTTTTTTTCTTCTCTTCAAGGTAAACCCGCCGGACCTCTGGGTGTTTTCTGATGTCAAGTATTCAAAAACGCTTGCATCATCTTCCAGCGTCTTTCTTTTTCAATTAATTCCCTCCGTGTTTGGGTGAGTTCCAAGCCGGTCAGACGTCTCTGGTTGCCGGCCTTGTTTTTCCGTCCCCTCTACATTTTAATTTTCTTTGCGGATTAGCCTTCAGACTCGAGAGGATTCTGGAGGAGGAACGGCTTTAGGAGCGACGCCATTTTGAACTCTCGAGACGCCGCGGACTCATGAAGTCGTCTCGGGCGGAGATTGCGGTTTATGACTTAAAACGGCAAATTATGTTTCCTCTAAAGGCGCTAATGGCAGAAGTTAATCCTGATGTTTCGGGGGAGTGAGGAAAATACTCACGAGGAGTCATAGGAAACATGTTCAGATGGAAATAATTATAATAATAATAAGTAAGTAAGTAAGTAATCTTTATTTATGTAGCGCTTTTCACAGACAGAGGTCACAAAGTGCTTTACAGTGGACACAACTCGAACAAACAGTAAAAGACAGTAAAAAATATGTGTTTATTCACTCTCGAAAGCCTTTTTAAACAGATGAGTCTTAAGTTGTTTTTTAAAAGTCTCCGCAGAATCGAGGGAACGCAATGACAGAGGAAGTTCATTCCAGAGACGGAGCGCGACGGCTTTGAAGGACCCGTCTCCTCGGGTTTTGTAAAGGGTCAGAGGAACCATGAGCAACTGAAGGTACAGTCACAGGTTCAGCTCCACAGATGCAGCACAAAACTGGTCTTAACCCCTTAACTCCCGCCTGAACCGAGCACATTTTTTCCAGTTTGGCTTTACCCCAATCCAAAAGCTTCTGGAAAAAAGGTGAGAAAATAGCGACAGAACTGAGATGAAAACAATGATGGAAATGTGACAAAAAAGTGACAAAAAATTGACAAAAAAATGAAGAAAAAATGAAGAAAAAGTGGCAAAAATGTCACAAAAAAGTGCAAAAAAAATGACAAAACTGACAAAAAAAATTACGAAAAAATGATGAAAAAGTGGCAAAAAAATGTGGCAAAAATGTCACAAAAAATGACCAAAAAAAAAGACCAAAAATGATGAACATGTGTTGCTTTTTAAAAGTCTCCACAGAATCGAGGGAACGCACTGACAGAGGACGTTCATTCCACAGATGGGGCGCAACGGCTTTGAAGGACCCGCCTCCTCGGGTTTTGTAAAGGGTCCGAGGAGCCATGAGCGGGTTTTGACCTGAAGACCTCAGACTCCGAGCTGAAGTAGCGCTGGATCAGGTCAGTGATGTAAACTGGAGCCTGTCCAATGCAATAATGCACTGGTTTTATGTAGCGCTTTTCTGGACACTCAAAGACGCTTTACATTGCACTATTCATTCACTCCATACTTGGTGGTAGTGAGCTACAATTGTGGCTACAGCTGCCTTGGGGTAGACTGACGGAAGCGAGGCAACCAGTCTGCGCCATCGGCCCCTCCGACCACAACCACTCACTCACTATTGCCCCAGGCTTCCTGCTGTTCCCAAACGGTCTCCCATCCAAGTACCGACCAGGCCCTTCCCTGCTGCGCCTCCGAGGTCTGACGGGATCGGGCAAATACTTTTTACTCCACAATACTTTAACGCAAACCTTTCTACTATGTTTTTGAGCTGGATTCAAAGGAAAAGTATTTGGAGTTTTAAAGGCGAGAAGCTGCGGGTGAAAATATTGATTATCCGCGCTGTGTTCGAAGTGGAGATTTGTTGCTAGTTTTCTCCCTTAAAGGGGGTGCGTTATGCAAAATGGACTTTTTCAAGCTTTCCATCATGTTATTATGTCACTCCCTCATTAAAAACATGGCTGAAGTGTTGCCTTGGCACATTCACGTATTTCTGAGTAATCTGTAAAAACTCTGATGGCGGCCATTTTAGGGATAGGTTTGCCTGAGTCCTCCTAGGAACGCCCCCACCTCCTGGAGACGCCTCCGAGCTTTCGTCACCAGCCGAGTAACCAACCACTGCTCCTCAGCAGAACCCCCTCCCCACTGATGCCACAGACAGCGTGTGGAGGGGGCGTGTCTAAAGGCTCAGAGGTGTCTTTTTTTGGTCACTTTTTTTTGTAATTTTTTGTCAATTTTTTGTAAAAAATTTTTTTTTGTCTTTTTTTTTGTCATTTTTTTTGGTCATTTTTTTTGGTCATTTTTTTGGTCAATTTTTTGTCTTTTTTTGGTCATTTTTTGTCATTTTTTGTCTTTTGTTGTCATTTTTTTTTGTCTTTTTTTGTTGATTTTTTGTTGATTTTTTGTCTTTTTTTGTCATTTTTTGTCAATTTTTTGTCTTTACTTTTTTTTCTTTGTCTTTTTTTGTCATTTTTTGTCTTTTGTTGTCGATTTTTTGTCATTTTTTTTGTCATTTTTTGTCAATTTTTTTTGTGTCTTTTTTTGTCGATTTTTCGTCACTTTTTTGTCTTTTTTTTGGTCATTTCTTTTGTCTTTTTTGCTCATTTTTTTGTACTTTTTTTGTCATTTTTTGTCACATTTTTGTCACATTTTTTGTCATGTGGAGGGGGCGTGTCGGAAAGAGTCAGAGGTTCTTAAAGAGACAGAGGCCTATTTCAAGACATTCACTACAGCCATTTTGAGAGAGACATTTTATACAAGGCAGTTATTCTAATTTACTGCATTTACAGACCAACAGAAGGTTTGTCATCATTGTAGTGTGATATAGACTGGTGCTATGGGACTGATAAAAGCAGAACACCCCCTCTTTAAAACCTCTTTGTATTGAGGCACAAAGTAAACCGAGTAAATCAGGCTCTAAATGCGATTACCAAAAGCAATAATGTCTTTGTTCAAACCTTCAGCTCAGTCCAGTCCCAAAACTCGACTCTCTCTTCGTCAGACACACTGAATATTAGCGATGGTTTGAAGAGGACACATTTCTACCGAGTTATATCATTCCCCTCGACACAAACATACCTGGAGGAGTATTTTGGCTTCGCTCCGGTTTGAATCATCCTGTTTAATTTGGTCGTGCTCGGTTTCTTTTCACACACATTTCTGTCCCGGTGAAATGATAAATAACGGGAGCTCGCGAGTCCTGCATCAGCGTCTGCATCAGGACGACGGTTTTACTCTCAGCCCGAGGTGAACTTCGCTAACGGCCTCCGCGCTGTGGGAAACATTAGCTCCACAGCGGGGGGGAGGCTCCGGGGGCACTGTCAGCTCACGCTCCCCCCCCCAGAACAGGCATCAATCATCGGGGACACACGCGCCGCTCTGCCCCCCCCTGAAACATCCATCCATCCCACGACCGGAGGGGACGCACGCAAACACATTATGGACGTCCTGGAGGTACAGTCACAGGTTCAGCTCCACAGATGCAGCACAAAAACTGGTCTTAACCCCTTAACTCCCGCCTGAACCGAGCACGTTTTCTCCAGTTTGGCTTTACCCCAATCCAAAAGCTTCTGGAAAAAAAGGTGGGAAAATAGCGACAGAACTGAGATGAAAACAATGATGGAAATGTGATAAAAGAGTGAGAAAACTTAGACGAAAACTGACAAAAAATGGACAAAAATGTCACAAAAAATGAAGAAAAAGTGAAAAAAAAAAGACGAAAAAATTTACAAAAAATGTACAAGAAATGGACAAAAAAATGATGAAAAAGTGGCAAAAATGTCACAAAAATTTACGAAAAAATGACGAAAAAGTGCAAAAAAAAGACAAAAAATTTACAAAAAATGTAAGAAAAAATGATGAAAAAGTGGCAAAAATGTCACAAAAAATGTACAAAAAAATTTCAAAAATGATGAACATGTGAAAAAATTTACTATTTGACAAAAAAAATACAAAAAAGTTACAAACATTAGTTGAAACCCCCCCCCCAAAAATGATGGAAAAAAAATCTGATGACGTGAGGAAAAAGATCCATTTAGATGAGTTTTGTAGGTCTTAGCTTTCAAACGAGGCGTTACACTGGCCTACAGGACTTGGGTAAAGCTGAACTGGAGAAAATGCTCTCGGTTCAGGCGGGAGTTAAGAGGTTAAAGGGATATTTCAGGATTTATTTCCTCGTTATCCAGAGTGTTGTTGATTTCTTCATGCAGTCCTTATATTTGAAGAGTTTAGCGGTGCTAGGCTAGTGCTAGGCTAGTGCATGTCTATGGTAACTAGTAGCCTGCGTTAAAAACCTCTTCTAAATCATGGGCTCGTCCTACAAACGTTGCCACATCTGATTTGTAGAAAGCTCCTTTGTGAGTTCCACGTGTAGTACTGGCGATCGCAGGTAAACAAACGACTGTAGATCCGGTAACCGAGCAGATCACTCCGCCGCTGCGTAGCTACAACCAGGAAGTGCTCAAATATGAGTCCTTTTAAATGCAAAATGGTTATATTTCAAACATGATTCTATGGACACAGACATTTACATGGTTAGTCTGGTGTTATAAGAGATTTGCCTCAGGTGCTCTGTGCTCGGGTCAGACGTGTTTGTGAAAGTCGCCGAATCCCGTAGAGAAAAAAACAACTCGGACGCCTCTTCTTTAGGAAGGCTGAATAAAGTCCTCGTCGCCAAACGCGCTTTTCTCCGTGACATTAGCGTTAGGTCCAGAGTAGGTTAGAAAGAGCTCCTTCAGGGCAAACATGACGTCTGTTCAGAAGCTCAGGGTAGGGCTGTGCAATTAATCGAAATTCGATTACGATTTCGATTACAACAGTAAACGATTACAAAATTAGCATAATCGCAAAAAAACGATTATAATTTTTTTTTTTTTTAATTTTTTTTTTAATGTTTTTTTTTCAAATTTTTAATATTTGGATTTTTGTCACTTTTTTGCTGGATTTTTGTCTTTTTCTGCTGGATTTTTGTCTTTTTTTTGCTGGATTTTTGTCTTTTTTTGCTGGATTTTTGTCACTTTTTTGCTGGATTTTTGTCTTTTTTTTGCTGGATTTTTGTCACTTTTTTGATGTTTTTTTTTTAAAGGCAACAAATAATCGTTTGAATAATCGTGATTTCAATTATGACAAAAATAATCGTGATTATTAGTTTTTCAATAATCGAGCAGCCCTAGCTAAGGGGGTGCGTTTGTTTTCCCTGCAGGGGCAGCGCGGACGTATCAGGCACTTCCTTCTTTCTATTATTTATTTTTACAACAAAAATAATGAAAAAGCTGTTTTATGAATTAAAATCAGGGCGTAAGACGTTACATTACAGACGTCAGGAGGATTGCTGAGAACTGCGTGAATGAAGCTAAAAAAAACACTCTGGTTTTTTTTTACAGATGATGAAAGAAATACCAAAACAACATGGTTAAAATCTCCCAAAAGTGGATTTTGCATGTTATAGGACCTTTAAACCTTTGATCGCGACTGTATTTACGAGACTGTCCTCCAACAGAAAACGACACAAGTGGTCGTTTGTCTTATCCCTTAATTACGACCATATAAGACGTTTACTAAAACAGCGCCCCCAAGCTCCCATTGAGGGTATGTACATTTACATTACATTTAACCCGATTCAGAAACGACTTTATTTTACGTAGTGTTTTGCGATGACGATTCCAAAACTCAAACGCAAAGAAATAAATCACAAACTGGCTAAATTAGCCCCACATGCAATAAGTAAAGCAGCCCCAGGTCTTCACCCCCGCCACACCTGTGGAGGAACTGAACGTCCAGCGGTGCCAAAAGCTCTCCAAGCGCGCTCTGCGCTATTACGCATCACACCTCCCCAACCGCAGCAGCGGCGACTATTCACCATCCTCATCATTTATTATATTATATGTGTGAGCTATAGGTTATCGCCATTTTACTCACAACAACAGCGACACCAAAGCACAACTCACCATTGACGCCTTCCTGTCTTCTCCTCCATATGCGTCACTGCCAACTCCATAAACTCTCCTGTCCGCTTCCATCTCTGTCCTCAAACGTCCTCGTGTCTCAGACTCCGTGTCTCCCGTACGTCCGGTTGTCCGGTGACCGCGGCGAGACTCGGATCCGCCCCGGGTTCCAGTGCGCATGATGCGGGGAAACACCTCTGTCACCCCGACAAAGTCGGGCCTCGGCTCCGCTGCTGTTCTCCACAAAGTCCAGCGTCTCTGTCAGAGTTCCTCTGGAGAACGTGCTCCAAATGTCCTGATCAAACTGATGTGGTTCATTTCTCCGCAGTTTCGTCATTTAAGGATAAAAATATAAAACATTACAGCTGTGTTTAGCTCGCGGGTTTTTCCAACTAGATTTGACGGACACTCGCTCTGTCCAATGAAAACACGTGAATCAGCTCGAGGGCGTTTGGGCAGGTGAGCCTGCGCTCTGATTGGCTGAAGAGTCAGCTACGTCATATCCAGTAATATTTGTTAATAATTATCATCATTATATTATAAACAATCTGAAATAAACTGTTGTAACTGTAACTGTTTCCTCTGATGCCTGTGATTTATATGGACTAAAGCAGGATTTAACCCTATAGCAAAAGGTGCACAGGAGGGAAGAAAAAAGAAAGGGGTTTATGTAGGCTATTTGATTTGAATTATTTATTTGTACATTTCTTATTATCTACTACTTATGCATTTATATATTTACCGCAGCAATAACTATTCTTTCTGGGATCCATTTATTTATATTTTTAATTGTTATTTGAGTTTTTTACTTTTACTCAAGTAATATTATTTTGAAGTAGGCTAGTATCTGTACTCGAGTGTAGTTCTCTTTTTACTGAGTAAATCTGCAAGCGGCAAACTAAAGAAAAAAATGAAAATGAATCAAAGCACAATGAATCTAAACCTGTATTAATTTTCTTGTGTCTTATCAAAATAATTGTGATTTATTTTTTTCTGGGGTATTTTTTACACATATCAGAATTTTCAACATTGTTTTATGTTTTTCTCTGCTTTATCAACACTAAACCTTAATTAGACAAACATTTACTCAGGGGTTATGATAAAATTAAGAAACAAAAACATAATTCTTATAGTTTTCATCATGTCACGTTTCATCTGGACCGTGAGGGTTCGGAGATACATGTGGTGCATGTGTGTGTTGGTTGATCATATGTGATGTCGGTGGAGCCACAGGAGGAGCCACAGCCACATGTGGATCATCAGTGTTAAGTCATGTAACATAAAAGTGAGCGTGTACATTTGGCCATCTCAGTGTCGTACACTGGCTCACAAAGGAACCTAAAGAACTGGACACAATTGGACTGTCCAGAACTCCATGAAGCACATCTGTCCCTGCAGCTGTTCATTAGATGTTTACATCATAGGGAATGATGATGATGTTCCTCTGCACAAAAAAGATCAGAAATAATGCAACCTCCTCATAACTATTTGATAAAGTCATGTTTACATTTCTATATTTTGTTAAAACACACTTGACAGTCGTCTGTATGATTTACATGACGGCGGCACATGTGGCTGAGTGGTTTGTGCTCTGGCCTCACAGCAAGAGGGTCCTGGGTTCAATTCCCTTTCAGTGTGGAGTTCATCTGCACCCCAAAGATATGATAAGATAAGATAAGATAAACGTCTTTAGCCCCAGAGGGGATTTGTCTTTTTTCTTGGCGACAGAGCCGCTCATCTGCGCACACACACACACACACACACACACACACCCACACACACACACACACACACACACACACACACACACACACACACACACACACACACACACACACACACACACACACACACACACACACACACACACACACACACACACACACACACACACACACACACACACACACACACACACACACACAATCAGACATGACAAAACATTCACACTGAACACAAAGTGCCACATCTGCAGTGTCTCTATTACATTTGCTTTAAACATAAAACATGTGCATTAGGTGAATCCTCCAGCAGGTGATTCTGACCATCAGCCTGGCTCCACATCTGGAGATGGTCCCCAGATGCTCCACGCTCCTGCCCACTGCTCCTGACGGCTCGCCTCAGTCGAAGGAGGGGCCACATGCAGAGACACATTTTGTAATGACACATAAATGATCTTAACCTTTATCTGCACTCATGTGTTTAGCCCATTATGTCATAGAAACACATATGGGTAGAATGATTATTATGACCAAGACATTTATTTTGAATAGAAAAATAATAAAATGTGTAACATTGTCCCTATAAATCACAGGCATCAGAGGAATTGCTCTATAACAGTTTATTTCAGATCGTTTATAATATAATGATGATAATTTTTTTTATTTATTATTATTTTTTTTTTATAATGATGATAATTATTAACAAATATTACTGGATATGACGTAGCTGACCCTTCAGCCAATCAGAGCGCAGGCTCACCTTCCCAAACGCCCTCGAGCTGATTCACGTGTTTTCATTGGACAGAGTGCGTGTCCGTCAGATCTAGTTGGAAAAACCCGCGAGCTAAACACAGCTGCGATGTTTTATATTTTTATCCATAAATGACGAAACTGCGGAGAAATGAACGAGCTCAGTTTGATCAGGACATTTGGAGCACGTTTTCAAGAGGAACTCTGACAGAGATGCAGGACTTTGTGGAGAACAGCAGCGGAGCCGAGGCCCGACTTTGCCGGGGTGACAGAGGTGTTTCCCCGAATCATGCGCACTGGAACCCGGGGCGGATCCGAGGATCGCCGCGGTCACCGGACAACCGGACGTACGGGTGACACGGAGTCTGAGACACGAGGACAGAGGCGTCAATGGTGAGTTGTGCTTTGGTGTCGCTGTTGTTGTGAGTAAAATGGCGATAACCTATAGCTCACACATATAATATAATAAATGATGAGGATGGTGAATAGTCGCCGCTGCTGCGGTTGGGGAGGTGTGATGCGTAATAGCGCAGAGCGCGCTTGGAGAGCCTTTGGCACCGCTGGACGTTCAGTTCCTCCACAGGTGTGGCGGGGCTGAAGACCTGGGACGGCTTTACTTATTGCATGTGGGGCTAATTTAGCCAGTTTGTGATTTATTTCTTTGCGTTTGAGTTTTGGAATCGTCATCGCAAAACACTACGTAAAATAAAGTCGTTTCTGAATTGGGTTAAATGTAATGTAAATGTACGTACCCTCAATGGGAGCTTGGGGGCGCTGTTTTAGTAAACGTCTTATATGGTCGTAATTAAGGGATAAGACAAACGACCACTTGTGTCGTATGGATTTGGAGGACTTGTTGGTATTTACTGTTTCTGTGTCTTTATCCAGTAGAAAACATGTCCATAATTAAACATGTGTTAAAGTGACTGTGAAACATCACCATGTCCCAGAGATGGAGCCTTCTCATGTCACCTTCTCTGTCAGGAGACAAACTTCTTTTCTTGAGGCTCTTTCACAAGTATTTTGTTTTCCTCCCATTGTGTTATCTTTCTTCTCCTGAAAATACTGGGATTCCCCGCTCCCCAGAAGTGCTCAGTATTCAATAAAGACATGACTGAGGTGAATACAAGTGGAATCAAAATGTTTAAGAATATTGTTAGAAGCAGGAAGGAGGACATTCGTGGAATTGTGAAATGTGACAAAAAATGACAAAAAATGGATGGAAAAATAACGAAAAAATGACAAAAAAGTGCGAAAAAATGACAAAAAATTGTGAAAAAATGACAAAAATTACAAAAACATGACAAAATGTGACAAAAAATTACAAAAAATGTGATAAAAAAAATTGTCAGAAAATGACAAAAAAATGACAAAAAAATGACAAAAAAAATGACAACAAATAATGAAAAAATGACAAAAATGACAAAAAATACTAAAATATGACAAAATGTGACAAAAAATGACAAAAAAAATGACAAAAATATGACCAAAAAATGACCAAAAAAAATTTGATGAAAAAATGACGAGGCTCTTTCGCAAGTATTTTGTTTCCTCCCATTGTATTATCTTTCTTCTCCTGAAAACCCTGGGACTCCCTGCTCCCCAGAAGTGCTCAGTATTCAATAAAGACATGACTGAGGTGAATACAAGTGGAATCAAAAGGTTTAAGAATATTTTTAGAATTGAAGAATACTGTTAGAAGCAGGAAGTACAGGCTCGATCCTCTTCAAACCTGCAGCCTGAACATACAAAGATCTGCAGCTCTATCTCTCATGTCACTACTTACCACACATCCACTGCTCACATCCAGTCTCCAGGACCCCTCCCGGGGGCCGCTCCAGTCACCCTCCCCCTCAGCGTGCATCCGTCATGGGGCACGCGGCGCGGCGCTCTCCCCCTGAACGAGCAAACATCCAGGAGTCCAGAGGGCATCTCATCCCGCGCTCTGCCCCCAAACGCACACCTGTCAGCGGGGACACATCCGCCGCTCAGCCCCCTCCACATGGGTCTCACCCGGGGGCACGTCCTGATACTCTCCCCCAGAACACGCCTCCGTCCGGGGGCCATGTTCTGTCACTCTGCCCACAGCAGGCGTCACTCACGGGGGGGGGACACATCTGCGGTTTGCCCTGAACATCCGCGCTGTCGACAGAATCAAAGCACAGTTAACACGGACATGTCGTAATCATTCTTTTGTCTTTTATTTTTACAACATGAGATGCAGATCCAGCGTTTCTGCTTCCGAGTAGAAAAACAGTCTGTGTTTTTGGACTGACAGTAAAAGACAAGTTTTTACGCCTGAAGAATAAACTCTCCTCCTCGTCTCTTCTGTAGATCCTAAATCCTTCCACATAAGTTTGCTGCACATGCGCCTCTGCATCTAATTCAACCTGGATCGACTCAAACAGACAAAAGCAGCGATTAGGAAGATTTACTGACATGCAGATCAGGCCCCGGGGGTGCACTGCAAAAAGTGCCCTCCTACAAACAAGGAAAAAAATCTGAAAATAACAGATTTTGTCTTGTTTTAAGGTAAGCATTTTTTTCTTGCTAAGAATTCTTATTTCTAGAATATTTTTCTTATCAAACGCTAAATTTAAGCAAATAAATAACTAGAATTAAGCAAAATGTCCTCAGGAAATGGAATAATTTAAGGAAAACATTCTTATTTAGTGAAAAAATTGGGGTTATTTTACTTAAATGTTGCTTGATTTAAGTAAAATTTTCTAAATTAAACACATTATTGAGCAAAATGTTCTTACTAAAAACTAAGATTTAAGGTAAATGTTGCCTGTGCCCGGAGACCCGTCTCCATGATGTGGAGCCAGGCTGATGGTCAGAATCACCTGCTGGAGGATTCACCTATTGTACATGTTTTTAGTGGTAGACACGGGGAGAACATGCTCCACACAGAAAGGCCCCGTCCTGGTGGGAATCGAACTCAGGACCTTCGAGCTGTGAAGCTGAGGCTCTAACCGCTGTGCCACTGAGCCCCCCACTTTAAAGAATGGAATGTTTTATCTCTCTGTGAGAAGCAGTTCTTACATTAAGAGTTGTTGATCTTAGTTTTTCTTAAAATAAGAAAAATATTCTTTGTCTAAAACTGAAGAAGATTCAAAAAGTTTTTCTTTCCACTAATATATCTGAACAAGAAATGGCTAGATTTTATTTCCTAAAATAAGATTTTTTTTCTCAAGAAAACTTTGCTCGGCAAAACATTATTACTTTTGAGGGGAAAAATAAGAACTTATTTCTTAAAGTAAGACATTTTTTACTTGCTTAGAATCCACTTTTTGCAGTGTAACATCGATGTATGAAAGTCAGTGTGGTTAGATTGGAGTTAGGGATGTCTCCCCCAGAGCCCGGATGGAAGAGGTGGAGATGGGGTGGAGACGGGTCGCAGCACAGCTGGGAAGGCAAGGCAAGTTTATTTGTAGAGCACAATTCATACACAAGGCAATTCAAAGTGCTTCACAGCTGGGAAGTGAACGAACCATGATCGCTGGGGCTTAAAAGCGGGACCGAGGGCGAGGAGTGGCGCTACGGTGCAGCTCTTAACCAATTTGGCATCCGCACAGTTAAGTGAAGATTACTGCGCGGATTTAGAACTACTCCTGGCATTATTACGCCTTACAATATAGTTCCCCCTTTTATCCGCTTAGAAAATCCACATTGTTTAATTGTGTGTAATTATACTTTGTAGTGGAACACTTCACGTAACCATATTTAAATAGGGAAAACGTGGAAGAGCTTGGTAGCTTCTATCTTGACCTGTTTTGGAGCTATAGAGGAGAGAGGGAGAGGCTAAATGCTAACGCCGTCTGCGCTGTGTTTACGTGACTGAAGGTGAAGATCAGACAGGTCCTAAAGAACTCGTCAAAGCTCAGGTAAGAACATATCTCAGTGTGTAAAAACGGTGGCCTAAAAAATGTGACAAAATGTGACAAAAAATGACAAAAACTGACAAAATTTTGACAAAAAATGTGACAAAAATGACACAAAATGACAAAAAAAAAAAAAAAAATGACAAAAAATGACCAAAAATTGACAAAAAAATGACCAAAAATTGACAAAAAAAGTGACAAAAATTGGATGAAAAAATTTGATGAAAAAATTTGATGAAAACATTACAAAAAAATGACAAAATTTTGATAAAAAATGTGACAAAATGTGACAAAAAATGACAAAAAATAACAAAAAATTGACAAAAAAATGACAAAAAATTACAAAAAATTACAAAAAAATTACAAAAAATTGATAAAAAATGTGACAAAAAATTACAAAAAAATTACAAAAATTTGACTAAAAAATGACAAAAAATTGATGAAAAAATTACAAAAATTTGATGAAAAAATTACAAAAAATTACAAAAATTTGATGAAAATATTACAAAAAAAAGACAACAATTTGACAAAAAATGTGACAAAAAATGTGACAAAAAAATGACAAAATGTGACAAAAAATGTGACAAAAATTTGACAAAAATGAGTTGAATACCCCAAAAATGTAAGAACATATCTCAGTATGTAAAAACCTATTCCTTTAATGTATTTTCCACACGGCTCCGACACCTTCACAAACCTGCCCTGACCCGACTCTCTCCTCAGCAGCTGCAGGAGCTTCTTCTTCTTCTTCTCACCCTTTTGTAAACCTCTTCAGGCCGCACTCCCCGCACGCCGCGGCTGAAGCGTCTTCACCGCCTGAATAAAGCCTCATCATTACTTCTTTTACAGATAACGTTTTCTCTCCGAGGCTCGTCCGGCGCTGATGTTGTTGAGGCGATATATATATATAAATAAATATTGATTGATTATGGGGGGGCCTGAAAAAACTTTAGCCCAGGGGCCCATTTTACTTAACCCCTTAACTCCCGCCTGAACCGAGCACATTTTCTCCAGTTTGGCTTTACCCCAATCCAAAAGCTTCTGGAAAAAAGCTGAGAATGGCAACAAAACTGAGACGAAAACAATGATGGAAATGTGACAAAAAAGTGAGAAAACATTGATAAAAAGTGACAAAAAAATGACGAAAAAATGACAAAAATTTGACAAAAATGTGACAAAAAATGACAAAAAATTGATGAAAAAATGACAAAAAATTAATGAAAAAATAACAAAAAAATGACAAAAAAATGACAAAAATGTGACCAAAAAATGACAAAAATTAGATGAAAAATGACAAAAAAAATGACAAAAATGTGACAAAAAATTACAAAAAAATTACAAAAATGTGACAAAAAAATGACAAAAAAATTACAAAAATGTGACAAAAAATGACAAAAATGTGACAAAAAAATGACAAAAATGTGAAAAAAATGACAAAAATGTGACAAAAAAATGACAAAAAATTGACAAAAAATGTGACAAAAAATGACAAAAAATTGATGAAAAAATGACAAAAAATTAATGAAAAAATAACAAAAAATTGACAAAAAAATTACAAAAATGTGACAAAAAATTGACAAAAAAATGAGAAAAATGTGACCAAAAAATTACAAAAATTAGATGAAAAATGACAAAAAAAATGACAAAAATGTGACAAAAAATGACAAAAATGTGACAAAAAATGACAAAAATGTGACAAAAAAATGACAAAAATGTGACAAAAAATGACAAAAATGTGACAAAAAAATGACAAAAATGTGAAAAAAAATGACAAAAATGTGACAAAAAAATGACAAAAATTAGATGAAAAAATGACAAAAAATGACAAAGATTTGACAAAAAAATTACAAAAAATTTACAAAAAAATGACAAAAATGATTTGAATACCCCCAAAAAATGTAAGAACATATCATCATAGCATGTAAAAACGGTGGCCTATTCCTTTAATGTATTTTCCACACGGCTCCGACACCTTCACAAACTTGTTCTGACTTTCTCCTCAGCCGCTGCTCAGACACTTCTTCTTCTTCACCCGTTTGTAAACCTCTCTTCAGGCCGCATTCCCGCACGCTGAAGCGTCTTCACCGCCTGAATAAAGCCTCATCATTACTTCTTTTACAGATAACGTTTTCTCTCCGAGGCTCGTCCGGCGCTGATGAAAAGGAAAAGCTCGGACCAGAACGCTCCGGCCTCTGCTCGCAGATACTTCACGTCTTCCTCATAAAAATCCTGCTTATTTTTCGCCGTAGTTTTGATATTAAAAGTTCATGCATTTTTCAGGCCGGCTGTCACGAGGAGGCAGCTGCTGTTAAATTAAACTTTTACGGGTTTTCAGATTAAATTCCCCGGTACATAACTCACATAGCGATGGTTTTAGTTCCGCCACTGGAATGGAGACGTTATCCGGAGTATTCGGTGAGATATTCTCCTGCTTTGAGTGTACGAGCTCGTCGTGTTTAATATGCGCCGAACAAAAGCCCATCAGGGGGAGGAGAGTTTAATCTTTTCAAATGTGCTTTTCATCTGGAGACAAAGAGAAGGAGAGTCTGATCTGCGGAGTTCGGAGACGGCGAAGATTCACTTTACTCTGTGGCTTCATTTGGGAAGTTAGAACGTCAGTGGTGAAGATTTAGCCCTGGTTTAGTCCTGGTTTAGTCCTGGTTTAGTCCTGGTTTAGTCCTGGTTTAGTCCTGGTTTTAGTCCTGGTTTAGTCCTGGTTTAGCTCTTTTGTAGATCTGTTTTAGTCCAAGTTTAGTCCTGGTTTAGCTCTGGTTTAGTCCTGGTTTAGCTCTGGTTTAGTCCTGGTTCAGCTCTGGTTTTAGTCCTGGTTTAGCTCTTTTGTAGCTCTGTTTTAGTCCAAGTTTCGCTCTGGTTCAGCTCTGCTTTGGTCCTGGTTCAGCTCTTTTATAGCTCTGGTTTAGTCCTGGTTCAGCTCTGCTTTAGTCCTGGTTTAGCTCTGGTTTAGTCCTGGTTCAGCTCTGCTTTGGTCCTGGTTTAGCTCTGGTTTAGCTCTGGTTTAGTCCTGGTTCAGCTCTGCTTTGGTCCTGGTTTAGCTCTTTTATAGCTCTGGTTTAGTCCAAGTTTGGCTCTGGTTTAGCTCTGGTTTAGTCCTGGTTCAGCTCTGGTTTAGTCCAAGTTTGGCTCTGGTTTAGCTCTGGTTTGGTCCTGGTTCAGCTCTGGTTTAGTCCTGGTTCAGCTCTGCTTTGGTCCTGGTTCAGCTCTGGTTTAGTCCTGGTTCAGCTCTGCTTTGGTCCTGGTTCAGCTCTGGTTTAGTCCTGGTTCAGCTCTGGTTTTAGTCCTGGTTTAGCTCTTTTATAGCTCTGTTTTAGTCCTGGTTTAGCTCTGGTTTAGCTCTGGTTTTAGTCCTGGTTTAGCTCTTTTATAGCTCTGTTTTAGTCCTGGTTTAGCTCTGGTTTAGCTCTGGTTTAGTCCTGGTTCAGCTCTGCTTTGGTCCTGGTTTAGCTCTTTTATAGCTCTGGTTTAGTCCAAGTTTGGCTCTGGTTTAGCTCTGGTTTAGTCCTGGTTCAGCTCTGGTTTAGTCCAAGTTTGGCTCTGGTTTAGCTCTGGTTTGGTCCTGGTTCAGCTCTGGTTTAGTCCTGGTTCAGCTCTGCTTTGGTCCTGGTTCAGCTCTGGTTTAGTCCTGGTTCAGCTCTGGTTTTAGTCCTGGTTTAGCTCTTTTATAGCTCTGTTTTAGTCCTGGTTTAGCTCTGGTTTAGCTCTGGTTTTAGTCCTGGTTTAGCTCTTTTATAGCTCTGTTTTAGTCCTGGTTTAGCTCTGGTTTAGCTCTGGTTTAGTCCTGGTTCAGCTCTGCTTTGGTCCTGGTTTAGTCCTGGTTTAGTCCTGGTTTAGTCCTGGTTCAGTCCTGGTTTAGTCCTGGTTTAGTCCTGGTTCAGTCCTGGTTTAGTCCTGGTTTAGTCCTGGTTCAGTCCGGCCGGTCCCTGCCCTCTGTACCCTGTATAATCCGCGTCTCGTTGGCGTAAATCGATCTGCTGCTGGGCTCCGGGGAGACCTCTCTAAGCTCTTCCATTTGAGCCGGGTTCGCTCGTGTTCGCCGCCTTTACGCCCAAATACACTCAATTTTACAACCGCGCTAACCAGAAAATGGAGCCACGCGGGCGGAAAATCTCCCAGCATGCCGCGCTGTCATCTGCACCGGGCCCCGACTGAGCGCGCTCCGTGTTCGCCGCCGCCACACGGACCCGGGCGCACAGAGGTAAATATTTCAGGCTCGGTTTCTGAGGCCAGACCTGCCAGAACAGGGAAACAAATATAATACATTACAGATAAAAATGTGCTTCAAATTATCTTTATTAGTTCTTTGACAGAACGATTCGTCACAGGATGAGTTTATAACAATGTTTTCAGGGTCATTGTTAAATAAAACGGCCTTTTCTCTAAACACATGAACTTTTTCCGCCTCATTGTCGTGATTTTCCTGCTTATTCACTAATGTTAAAACTTAAATCATTATCATTATTTAAAAGAGAAATGCATCAAGATCTAAAATTACATGAAAAGCAACGACTGTCAACTAAATACTGGGTTAAAATAGTTTACACTTCATTATACGGCTCTTCACAACGTTAGTAGAAGCTCCGTTGATTTGAATGGGATTTCCCAACGTTCTACCGGTCATTTCTGATAAAGGACCTCTGAGAAAAATAATGACGCTGCCAATGGCAACGGAGTTGGTGCTTTCATATCACTCCGCGAGTACGTAGTAGCGACACTATCTGTCCCGTCACTGTGAGAGAAGTCGGGGAATCGCTCGTGAAGTTAGCGTGAGTCCAGGGGCGGACTGGGACTGAAAAACAGCCCTGGACTCTGACCAGCCCGGCCCAAATGAGCGTAAATGTGACACTTCCACAAATACATATTTTAACCTCTTACCCCCCGCCTAAACCAAATACATTCTGTCCTCATTTGAAAGCTAAGACCCACAAACTGACCTTTTTCCTTGCTCTGTTGCTGTGTTGTATCACCTTTTGTATGTTTTTTTTTTCTTCTCATTTTTGTCCCATTTTTGTTGAATTTTTGTTGAATTTTTGTTGAATTTTTGTCACATTTTTGTTGAATTTTTGTTGAATTTTTGTTGAATTTTTGTCACATTTTTGTTGATTTTTTGATGAATTTTTGTCACATTTTTTTCACATTTTTGTTGATTTTTTGTTGAATTTTTGTCACATTTTTGTCACATTTTTGTTGATTTTTTGTTGATTTTTTGTCACATTTTTGTCACATTTTTGTTGATTTTTTGTCACATTTTGTCACATTTTTGTTGATTTTTTGTTGATTTTTTGTCACATTTTGTCACATTTTTGTTGATTTTTTGTTGATTTTTTGTCACATTTTTGTTGAATTTTTGTCACATTTTTGTTGATTTTTTGTCACATTTTTGTTGATTTTTTGTCACATTTTTGTTGATTTTTTGTTGATTTTTTGTTGAATTTTTGTTGAATTTTTGTTGAATTTTTGTCACATTTTTGTTGAATTTTTGTTGAATTTTTGTCACATTTTTTTCACATTTTTGTTGATTTTTTGTTGATTTTTTGTCACATTTTTGTCACATTTTTGTTGATTTTTTGTCACATTTTGTCACATTTTTGTTGATTTTTTGTTGATTTTTTGTCACATTTTTGTTGAATTTTTGTCACATTTTTGTTGAATTTTTGTCACATTTTTGTTGATTTTTTGTCACATTTTTGTCACATTTTTGTTGATTTTTTGTCACATTTTGTCACATTTTTGTTGATTTTTTGTCACATTTTTGTTGATTTTTTGTTGATTTTTTGTCACATTTTTGTTGATTTTTTGTCACATTTTTGTTGATTTTTTGTCACATTTTTGTTGATTTTTTGTTGATTTTTTGTCACATTTTGTCACATTTTTGTTGAATTTTTAATCATTTTTTGTTGTGTTTTTTTGTTTGTGTTTTTTTTGCTATTTTGATGTTTTTCTTTTTAGCTTTTAGATTTGGGTAAAGCTCGGTTGAGGCGGGACCGGTGGCCCTTCTGTGCTCTTCCAGAATACAGGACATATGGCCAGTCCGCCCCTGCGTGAGTCTGACTTTCAACTTACCCAGAGATTCACCACCATTCCTCCAACTGCGCCTTCAACTAAGTAGCTACGCTAGCTGCTAGCCTCGCTGCTTCTAGCCTAGCCAAACTTTTGGGAACTATTTGTCGTGGAAGTCATTAAATAAACCTTTCGACCTTCATGAAAGTGTACGAAGTTTATGTTGTGTGTTCAGTTGGAAAATGGCCGAATAATAAGCGGATAATGTAGAGAACGCTGGTCATTACCAGGAGCTCCCCCTGCAGGACAGAGGAGGAGCCACAAGAGGAGCTACAGGAAACAAGACTGTTGTGGAGCGGAGCGAGCTGTGCAGGAGGAGGTGGAGTGCATCTTCTTCACTTTTCCCTTTCACATTTCTGAACACGTTTAAGTCAAACAATGATTTACAACACTTTCATTTGTAGAAAGTGATGCTTTACTCCTGGACGATGAAGAAAACTGTCCAAACCTGCCTGTCCCTGCCCGAGTGGCCGGAGTGAGCAAACTGGTCATTTCTTTAAAAATCCATAACTCCTCAGGAATGAGCTGAAGACTTGTATTATATTATATTATATTATGTTCATGCTCCTCAATAGTCTCGCTAACCAGACTCCGCTTCTTTACAGAAGAGGGTCTGGCAACACTCCATTGCGCGATTTCAAAGGAAGTGACGCAGCGATATGGAGCCTACCGACCAATCAGAGCAGCTCCCTGAACGGGCGTCACGTTGTTGCGCGTTTGTTTTGTAGTTTTTCAACACAAGCAACTTCCCGTAATGCTCCGGTTTGCTTGTATTCTCTAGTTTTTCTGACATAAACGACAGAAGTCATTTACTGAACTCTGTGTGGCAGGAGCGCCATTGTTAATGTCCGAATGATACAACTTTCTTGTCGCTGTTTCTGTCGTCACATCTGCTATGTTCTCATTGGCTGCGCTTCGGTTCTCCCACATTAGTCCCGCCTCAAGCTGTAGCTTTTCTACGACAGGTTCGCCAGACTAGTCTCCTGTTTATTAATTAATAAAAATCGGAGATTAGTTTGGATGCCAGGCTAGCTCCTCAAAGGGCCACATTAAATCACGCAGGCCTTGACCTTGACACATGTGTTAATGCATGACATAAAGAGCCTGGAACCGTCAGCCCCAGAGCATCATGGGTGATGGCAGAGATAAAGTTTTACTCACCTGCAGAAATCCTGCGATACTTAAATGATGAAGTGATAAAACTATGATAAAGCTCAAAGGGAACATTAAAAGGGGGCGTTTTTGGCATGAAAGGACAAAAAACTACGAAAATGACCTAAAAATACCTTTGAGTCTCTGAGAGTTAATATTGTTGTATTGTTAATATCATGAAGTTACTTTGATACATGGGCTGAATACACAATGTACACAGTCCTGATCAAAATGTTTAAAACCAGAGGAAAAATAGCAAAAATTCACATTTTGCAGGGCTGGATTCACATCAGGTGTTACATTATGTGACGGGCGTTGGTTATAAAAGTGAATCCACTTTGGTTCTGGTGAAGCTTCACAAACATCAGAGACGTCACAGAAAAACACTGTTTTGGTGAAAGTCCCTGAATCCCGGAGAGAAAAAACAACTCCTGGCGAGTGGCCTCTTCTTTAGGAAGGTTGAATAAAGTCCTCGTCGCCAAACGTTCTTTTCTCCGTGACGTTATCGTTGGGTAAGAAAAAAGAACAGGCGAGTCCAGAGCAGGTTAGAAAGAGCTCCTTCAGAGCAAACATGACGTCTGTTCAGACGCTCAGGGGCAGCACTTCCTTTTTTTTTTTTTTCATTTCTGTCTTCAACAGAAATAATGAAAAAGCTGTTTTACAAATTAAAATCAGTCCGTAGGCATAGAATTAAGACATTGCATTACAGACGTCGAGCTCTTCCATGTTCCACTTCCACGACTGAGCGACTCAGGCCCTGTTCCCATCCCCACACTGCGCCCTTCGCCCTCTGCGAAGTGTGCACTTGTTTGAACTTCATAAAACACTTCATAAAACACTTTATAAAACATGTTAAATAAATGTATATTGGATATTAGTACATTATTTGTGCTCGCTGTATAATTTCTATTTTAAATGTAGAGTGGGTAACCAACTAGTAACTGGTAGGTTTTTTTTGTTTTTATACATCCTAAGTTTTGTTGAAATGAAAAGTTTAAATTGGATTTACATGAATTACAGCACAAAAAGTATTGAAATTGTTGCGTAATGTCTGTGAATACTGGTGCACAAATCATCGTAGTGCTTCATCACATATTTATGCTATTTATGCAGCCATTTTTCTGTCCCTTTTGTCTGTACTGCAAAGAATTATGGGCAATGTGCTTCGCCAAAGTCCGCTTGGATGCGGGCTCACTGCAAAAACTAATTAACTAGATCAGTATAAACATCTCAATTTGAGCATAATAATCCAGATTTTAGCTGTTTTGACTGGTTAAGAAGTTCTTGGGCATTTGTCACAGATTATTTCACTTGTTCTGAGATGTTTCTGACTCGTTTCAATACGTTTCGTTCTTATTTCAGGTCATTTTCTTTGCCAATGGGGAAAGAAAATTGGTCTTATCTCATTGGCAATTTTACTTTCTTATTTCAAGCGAGATTTACCCTAGAACTGGTCTGAAATGTCCTCAAACAAGCAAAGCAAACTCGGTCCGATCAGGAAAAGTGTCTAAATGAGTGAAAAACGCTCAAAACAAGAAACATTTCCTCAATTCAAGTCATTTAAGCCAATGCTCGATATTTATTTTTTGCAGTGCTTTGGCGAAGTGCGGATCAGGGGTGCAAAGGGGGCGGGGCTAAAGACCCCTGTGGAGGATTGGGACGCCGTACGAACGTACATGTGAGGGGGGCGAGGGTGGAAGTGCGAGTATTGGGACAGGGCCTCAGTGGTTCACCAGCAGGGGGCGCAGCAGCAGGATTCAGGAGGGTTACTGAGAACTGCGTGAATTCTTTGCTAACTGATCTGTAAGGATCGAATGACAATTCTCCGTTTTATTTCTGTGGTTTTACACCCGGCTTTTAACGGATCTAAACAAAACATAAAACAAACTGGATCATGTATCATCTGGACGAAAACCAGAACAAAACACTAGACCTAAACAAACATAAACCTCTTATTACGACACTACATTTCTCTTCAACCGTGCTCCAGGATCAGTGTGATTTTGTATTTCATGAATCCGTCCGTGCGTCGTCTCTAAACTCTCTCCTGGTTCATTTTTAAATCTCATTTATTCTCAGATATATTTCCGCTGTAACAGTTGAACTCCTGTCTGACACATTTCGGGCCTCGTGGCGTCTCCTCGCCCTCCGCCATCTTCCCCGCGCCACATTTGTCCGTGTTTAGTCTCCGTTTACCCGCTCTTCCCGGGAACACGTCGGACCAGCTTGTGCTAATGAGGCGCTCAGTGCCCTCTCCTCCGCCGCCGCCGCCGCCGCCTCGTCCCGCCGAGCTCCGCTGTTTACCGCGGCATATGGTTCTCCTGGCTGATGCATCGTCGCGGGACGCTCGCTCTGAAACGCAGCCAGCTGTCCGTGTCTCGCCAAAACTCCCGGCTCCTCCCAGAGCGTTTTACACACTTTTATTTTTCATTTCTGCGAACGCCGTCGTCGGGAGCGCGCGGGTAATTCTAATGAGGCTGGTTTTTACGGCGGCGGCATTAGCGGCAGATGAAGCGGTGATTAGTGAATGAAAGGCAGAGGAGAGGAAGCCGGGGGGAATACTTTCCCTGCTTTTGTTTTTCTGTATCAAAAAGCCAACTGTTCAAGGCAATTTGCTTAATCAAGGTGGACACTGTTAGAAGATGCAGATGGCGAGAAGCTCACGGAAGCCGCGGTGGGCCTGAGAGTGGACAAATACCCGGCATATGGAGCGAAAACTCAGACTCAAAACGTTCTCTCGGACGCCTGAGCATCGAGGTGCCGGTCAAACGTCATTTACCTTATAGACCCTCAATGTAGGCACTGGTTTATGATTTATATTTCACACTTTTGACATTTCTCAGTGAGCGTCACAGTGTCACAGGTGGGTATCAGGCTGGAGGTCCAGGGGGAGCAGGCAGGTATCAGGGCGGAGGTCCAAGGGGAGCAGGTAGGTATCAGGCCGGAGGTCCAGGGGGAGCAGGTAGGTATCAGGCCGGAGGTCCAGGGGGAGCAGGTAGGTATCAGGCTGGAGGTCCAGGGGGAGCAGGTAGGTATCAGGCCGGAGGTCCAGGGGGAGCAGGTAGGTATCAGGCCGGAGGTCCAGGGGGAGCAGGTAGGTTTCAGGCTGGAGGTCCAGGGGGAGCAGGTAGGTATCAGGCCGGAGGTCCAGGGGGAGCAGGTAGGTTTCAGGCTGGAGGTCCAGGGGGAGCAGGTAGGTATCAGGCCGGAGGTCCAGGGGGAGCAGGTAGGTATCAGGCTGGAGGTCCAGGGGGAGCAGGTAGGTATCAGGGCGGAGGTCCAGGGGGAGCAGGTAGGTATCAGGCTGGAGGTCCAGGGGGAGCAGGTAGGTATCAGGCTGGAGGTCCCAGGGGGAGCAGGTAGGTATCAGGGCGGAGGTCCAGGGGGAGCAGGTAGGTATCAGGGCGGAGGTCCAGGGGGAGCAGGTAGGTATCAGGCTGGAGGTCCAAGGGGAGCAGGTAGGTATCAGGGCGGAGGTCCAGGGGGAGCAGGTAGGTATCAGGCTGGAGGTCCAGGGGGGGAGCAGGTAGGTATCAGGGCGGAGGTCCAGGGGGAGCAGGTAGGTATCAGGCTGGAGGTCCAGGGGGGGAGCAGGTAGGTATCAGGGCGGAGGTCCAGGGGGAGCAGGTAGGTATCAGGGCGGAGGTCCAGGGGGAGCAGGTAGGTATCAGGGCGGAGGTCCAAGGGGAGCAGGTAGGTATCAGGCTGGAGGTCCCAGGGGGAGCAGGTAGGTATCAGGGCGGAGGTCCAGGGGGAGCAGGTGGGTATCAGGGCGGAGGTCCAGGGGGAGCAGGGAGGTATCAGGGCTAAGGTTCAGCGGGTGAATCAATCATTGATTCCAAAAGTCTCCTAAAAGTCTGGCTCCAAAGCAGCGTCGGCTCCAGAGCAAACTGACAGACGGTGCATTTGAGTTTCAAAAGGTGCAAATAGAGTTTCTAACCATGAAAATACATGCCATTAAAACTGAGGGTGCAAACATTTCAAAACAAGGTTGCAATGCACCCTCTTGCACTGGCAAACGTTTTGGGACTGACCTCTGGCTGTAGCCAAAGCTGAACCGAGACGCCTCTGATGGACAGCCCTCACTATTAACATGCAGATTATACGGATTTTATTATGTTTCATAACATCATACAACTGTTGAAGAAGGTGACTTCGCTGATTATAGCACTTAGCTTTCGCTGGCGTTAGCATTAGCATGTAGTTTACCTTCATCGCCTCCATAAACGTTCACATTGTTCTCATTGCGACTCCAACAACAGTGTGTGCAGTGGAAGCTCCAGAGCCGAGGTCGGCAAGAAAACCGGGGGCCAAATCACCAGTGTCGCCTAAAGTTAAGAACCATTTTCTGCAAATGCCAATGTTTTTTACATCAGTGGTTCTAAAGTGGTCCGGCTCCGAGACCCTCCATTACCTTAATGACAAGCTGCGACCCAAATAAAACATAATTTGTCATATATCGTACAAAATGTTGCATTTACCATTGTTTCAATGAACAAGTCGTAGAATTGCTTTTAAGACTGAAATTATGATCAAAACAACCCAATGACATGAATTTTAACAGAGTCCAGTGAGTTTCAGTGTAATTTCAGTTGGAAAATATTGAAATAAAGTTCCCTATGACTCGCAACCCACTTTTGAGAATCACTGTGTTACCTTCAGGGGCGGACCGGGACTGAAAAACGGCCCTGGACTCTCACCAGCCTGGCCCAAGCACTTCCCCAAAGACATGTTTTAACCTCTTACCTCCCGTCTTAACCGAGTGCCTTTTCTCGAGTTCAGCTTTACCCAAATCTAAAAGCTTCTCAACTGGAAAGCTACGGTGTAAAACTTAATTTGAAAGCCAAGCCTACAAAAGTGATCGCTGCATTTTTGTCCCATTCTATATTGTTTTCTGTTGCTTTTTCATTACTTTTTTGTGGCTTTTTGGCATGATTTTGTCTTTTTTTTTGGGACACTCTTTATTCCTTTTCCATCGCTTTTTTCATTGCTATGTCGTCATGTTTTCGTCACGTTTTTGTCACTTTTTTGTTGCTTTTCCGGCACATTTTGGTTGCTTTTCACCCTCGTTTTCGTCGCTATTTCAATGCTTCTCTTTTAAGCTTTTAGATTTGGGTAAAGCTCGGTTAAGGTGGGGGGTAAGAGGTTAAGGAGAAAATTGAGAGGCCAGACTGGTGGCCCGAGAGCCAGTGGCCCTTCTGTGCTCTTCCAGAATGGACATATGGCCAGTCCGCCTCTGGTTACCTTATATATGACCAATTGGGACATTTAAAAAATGCACTATAGAAAGACACTGTTTCTGGCATTTTAAGAGTACTTGAAAAGGTCATTGATCCCTGATCTGCACATTAATATTTCTCTGAATCAGATTGGGGCCAGAGGTTCTGTGCTGGAGGGCCGGATTTTTTGAGTATTTAGACCGAGGTCGTGCGGGACAGAGGCGTGTTCTGAGGTAAAGCTGAAGAGTCCACAGAGCGCCCCCTGTAGGAGATATTCTTACAAGCGACAGTTTCTTTCTACAGTAGAAACTTTGCATCTGCCTTTTTAGACCAACACGGCCTTTTCAAACCAACAAATACTTCATCACGTTATCACCAAACACCTGTAAAGGCACGTTACCCCCTTTACAGCGGCTTCACAGGCTCCACGTGCTGCAAAACCTCCAGTAAATTCTCTTTATTCCTCCACAGCGGTGCAGCCTCTCCTCCTCCTCCTCCCCCTCCTCCTCGTGCGCTTGTATCCGTGGTGCTGTGTAGTATTTGCATATCAAGCCGGCCCAAAGCTCATTTAGCCGCTCCCGTCGGTGATTACAAGCTCCTCTCGCTCCGTAGACGGCGTTAATTTGCTCCTATTCACAGACCGACGGGAAAGGCACTCACTTTAAAACCCATCCATCTCCGAGCCAGTCAGTCCTGGAAGTTTGCAGACCCAGGTGACGAGAAGAGGAAAGGCCGGAATCACCTGAGGTCCTTTTGCTTCACGAGCGAGTCGAGCGTTAGCTGGTTTGAAAGTGCAGACGGCGAGTCCGGCGGCGTTTTCCTGCCGAGGCGGGAAACGGTAATCGGAGAAAAGAGACGCTTACAGTAAGTTCTCCAATATATCAATCAATCAAACCTTATTTATAAAGTGCTTTACAGATTACAATATTCAAAATAATACGCCTGCACAAGCTCCCATATATATATTTTATATATTAGGACAAAATAAATAGATTAGTCAGTTAAAAGCTAAGCTAAAAAGGTGGGTCTTAAGCTGCTCTTAAAAACATGAACGTTCTCTGCAGCCCCGAGCTCCTCCTCAGGCCTGAGCTCCTCCTCAGGTCTGAGCTTCTCCTCAGGCCTGAGCTCCTCCTCAGGTCTGAGCTCCTCCTCAGCCCTGAGCTCCTCCTCAGGTCTGAGCTCCTCCTCAGGTCTTAACTCCTCCTCAGGTCTGAGCTCCTCCTCAGGTCTTAACTCCTCCTCAGGTCTGAGCTCCTCCTCAGGTCTGAGCTCCTCCTCAGCCCTGAGCTCCTCCTCAGGTCTTAACTCCTCCTCAGGTCTGAGCTCCTCCTCAGGTCTGAGCTCCTCCTCAGGTCTGAGCTCCTCCTCAGGCCTGAGCTCCTCCTCAGGCCTGAGCTCCTCCTCAGGTCTTAACTCCTCCTCAGGTCTGAGCTCCTCCTCAGGTCTGAGCTCCTCCTCAGGTCTGAGCTCCTCCTCAGGTGGTTCCAGAGGCGAGGGCCGTAATGTTGACTTTAGGAGTAACTAGGAGACCTCTGCCGGAGGAGCGAAGGGGCCGTGAAGGTTCATAAGGTAAAAGCAGTTCTGAAAGATAAGAAGGACCAAGACCATTAAGACATTTAAAAAACATTAAAATAACTTTAAAATCGATCCTGAAACACACGGGGAGCCAGTGCAGCGATTCTCAAACCGGTGTAATGTGGTCCCGCCTCCTCGAGCTGCTGTAAACCTGAGATCCTCTTTTTGGGAAGACCAGAAAGCAGGGCATTACAGTAGTGGATACGACTGGTGATAAAAGCATTAGCGTCTCCGTGTCGGCCCGAGAGAGAGTGGGGCGACTCTGGCTATGTTCTTTAGATGGTAAAAAACGATCTTTGTGATATTCTTAATGTGTGGAATAAACGCCAGCTCAGAGTCAAAGATCTGTGAGGAAGGATTCATAGACAGTGACTGTAGTTTGGGTGAAAGTCTCTCTCTCTGGGCCTCAGGACCAATGACTGAGACTTCAGTTTTGTCCTGGTTAAGCTGGAGAAAGTTTTAATAATAATAGCGATTATAGAACGTCTGGGGGTTCACACATAACGACTGAGAATCGTAAGAGCGACACACGACACGATTCTGAACAGCTGATGTTTCACAACACAGTCTGTCCTCTCCACCGCCTCATTTCTCCTCCGGATTCAAAAACTGACCCCAGATCAGCAAAGACAGGCCTGTGTTTGTGAGCGTGGGAAAACGTGTGCGTGTCCCGATTGGTCAATGGTGTCAACAATGTCACAACACCGCAGCGAGGCTACTGCTACACTATACTTCACAAGACGCAAGAACTTCTTGTTCTTGCACCCTGAGCTGCAGAACAAAATGAAGTCAGTTCTGCCCTGTCGCCAAGGAACTGTCTTCAGTTACAAAACATTTCCATGGCGACAAGGCAAAAGTGACTTCATTTTGTTCTGCAGCTCAGGGTGCAAGAACAAGAAGTTCTTGCGTCTTGGGAAGTGTGAATGAGCCTTTACACTGGCTATACAGTAGTTCTGTCAAATGGAGATAAAAGTCGACGACACGAAGAAGCGGGACATTTAATATTTAAAGGAGATGGAGGAGATGGAGGAGGAGAAAGCGGAGAGAGGCTAGCTGCTAGCGGTGAGGTGAAGCTGAACAGTTCGCTGCTTGTGTGTTCACATTTGAAACAGTAAAATCACTGTGCGCCCAAGAAAATCAAACATGTTTTATTTCTTGCGACACTCCAGTCGCGTCTTTCTGCCGCCCACACTACACGATTCGAACGTCAGTCCAGTCCTGACCCCCCCACACTACATGACCCGACTCTGTGTGACCGCCTTCGACTGGACGCGACTCGAGAAGACTCGGCGTGACTGAGAATAGAGCGAAATCGTGCATAAAAGTCGTGCAGTGTGAGCTGATCTTTACAGAAGCATCAGGCCTGGCTCATGTGCGAGGCGGACGACTAACCAGGTAAAGCTAAACCCACCCCTGCAAAAGGACCAGACCCTAAACTCCAGTCTGGGAGCTCCCGAGCGCCTCCGCGGCCTCCCCTCTTCTCCCACTGACAGCCCTTCCCGAGGCTGAAGTGCGCCTCAGCTGAAGCGGCGGCGACGCTGTGCCCGAGCACGAGTGGATTTGCAGTTAAAAGAGTCCGGTTCAGAGTCGGCGCGGGGCAGATAAAAGGCAGGATCTGAAAGTCATGGTTTATTCATGCGGCTGCGAGCGGAGTGGACAGAGACACAGCGGGACGTTTAGCCTTTAAAATCTGCCGTTTCCCCGACGCCGGAGCCCGGCTGGAGACGTGTCACTGTCGGCGCCTCGCGGGGACGTCACCGGGGCCGCACCGGGTTTATAGATTTAAAGCACAATATGAGAGTGGATGTAATTTTGAGTGGAGTTCATTCTACGAACAGCTAAACATAAGTCCTTTCTGTTTGTAAATGTGTGGAGAAGAAACCGGCGGCTCCAGTGATTTAAACATTACACCTTGACACCAAAACAAGGGTTGGCTTGGGGGCAAATGATGTCTTATTATAACATGGTTGGCACGGCAACGCCATTGTAGCCAAAATGTACTTCTCCGTGGTAAAAATCAAACTTTACATATGTACAAAAATACTGTAAAAAAACAGAATCAAACAAACGGAACTTAACAGAACTCAGGAAACATACCCCGGCTACATGGATCCCTGACTGACACTTCTTTATAGCAGGAAGCCCCTCCCCCAGGTGAATACATTTTACCCAGAGGGAAGTACAAGGTTTACATTTACAGGTTGCTTTAGTCCCAAATATGTGTTTGAACACTCATTCGAGCGCATTACATACGTCACGACCAAACACTAGCGGAAATCAGATCCAATTGCTTCAAAGGAGTTCACCTCCCACCTGATAACGGAGCTGTTATGTGTTTTTTTTTTTTTTTTTGACAATAACAGACATAAAAGACAAACTTATACATTCCACAAACAAAAATGACACGATGACAATGGACAACATAGGGAGGGAAAGGAGGGGTAGGTTGGCAGACAGAGTACAACTTACAAATGCCCTACAAAGACAAAACACACCTTCCCACATATTGATGCCATACCTGTCAACAAGACAAGACAAGACAGACACATCATCATGCAAACCTTCATAATTTGTTTAACTCAGATAGCTATTTTCACATTTTCCATAAAGGCCATTAATTCTATATATTAGTTTGTTTTAGTGCAGACCATACTAAGTTAAATATGTTAGGGTGCTCTTCACTCAAGTCTCCGAGTGCTAGAGCTGCTTGTTCCATGGAGAGAAGATCCAAGTATTCTCCCAGCCATTTATCAAGCTGAAAACAATTTTGTTTCCGCACCTTCCAATTAATAAGGATAGTGCGCTTTGCTGAGAGAAACGCTGAAGAAATCATCTTTTGTGTTATTCTGGAGTCCACACCCTCCACATTTTTCCCCAAAATGGCTACTACAGGGCATAACTGGAAATTTACTTTGAGTTTTTGACATAAAACATCTTTAATTTTTTCCCAAAAGTTTTTCACTTCAGGGCATTCCCAAAGTAGCTGGAGCTGTTATGTGTTAGTGTGAAGATCCGGACACAAAATGAGTCCGAGAGTCTGGCAAAACCAGGCCGGTATATTGCTAAACGTGACCTTCTAATCTTCAATGAAGACATTCGAGTCGTCTTCTGTACTCAGTGGTTGAAGACGACTCGAATAATAAACAATAAACCCTTCACCAGCCCCACGCCGCCGCCATCATGGCCTCCTCGCTCCCCCTGTCACCTCCGAGTCTGAAAGCCCCACCGCAGTCACGCCGCTCGCCCGATCAAAGCGCCCTCTCTCACGGCCCCGGCACATGAAGGAGCCGCACATCTGAGGAGCCGGAGGAAGCTTTAATTGGCTTCAGTCGACCGTCTCCGACTGAGCGAACATGCCCACACGCGGGCGGACTCGCTCGCCGCTCGTTTGATTTGTAAAGAGGCGGGCGCAGGAGGGGACGGCGTGATTACGGAGCGGGAGGAGGCCCATCCAGAGATCAATGGTAATGGGTCGTTTTACTCACAGATCCCGCGGCGGGTTTTTCCACGGCTGGTTTGAACGCAACTCGAGACCTGGAGGAGCTAAAACGTCGACTCACGGAGGAGGAACGGAATCATATTACTCAAGAACAAGGAAGAAGTAGTGACCCAAAGAGTGTGTAGTGGTGTCTCGTCCAAATAAATAAAAGTGATAGTGAACGGAACCCAAAGACTCGGCTCCAGGGGCGGACTGGCCATATGTCCATTCTGGAAGAGCACAGAAGGGCCACCGGTCCCGCCTCAACCGAGCTTTACCCAAATCTAAAAGCTAAAAAGAAAAGCATCAAAATAGCGAGAAAAAGAGGATGAAAACATGGGGAAAACACGGACATCACAATGTTGTTTTGTCTTGAAGCTAACTGCTAATGGCTAACACTAACTTAATATTAAAATAGGGCAAAGATTTTCAGATAATTATGGAGCGTAGGCCTGATTTGCTTAGAAGGTACTTTAATCTTTTAACTCCCGCCTGAACTGAGAGCATTTGCTCCAGTTCAGCTTTACCCAAATCCTGTAGGCCAGTGTAACACCTCTTCTCCTCTTCTCCTCAAAAAAGCTAAGATCTACAAAATGGATCTTTTTCCTCACGTCATCAGGTTTTTTTTCCATCATTTTTTGGGGTATTCAACTCATTTTTCTAATTATTTGTGATCCCCCCCCCCCCCCCCCCCCCCCCTTTTTTTCCCACTTTTTGTCACATTTTTTGTCTTTTTTGTGTCATTTTTCTGTCAATTTTTTGGTCATATTTTTGTAATTTTTTGTCAATTTTTTGTCTCATTTTTGTAATTTTTTTTGACATTTTTGCTACTTTTTCATCATTTTTTTGTACATTTTTTGTGACATTTTTTGTAATTTTTCGTCTTTTTTTTTGTCTTTTTTGCGTCATTTTTCTGTCAATTTTTTTGTTATATTTTTGTAATTTTTGGTCAATTTTTTGTCAATTTTTTGTTCGTTTTTTGTCACATTTTTGTCCATTTTTTATCAAATTTCTGCAATTTTTTTGGGACATTTTTGGCACTTTTTCATCAATTTTTGTCATTTTTTGGTCAATTTTTTGTACATTTTTTGTAACATTTTTGTGACATTTGTCATTTTTTGTAACATTTTTGTGACATTTGTCATTTTTTGTCACATTTTTTCATCAATTTTTCATCCATCACTTTTTTGTCTAAGTTTTCTCACTTTTTTTGTCGCTATTTGACAACAGTTCTGTCGTCAAATAGCGACAAAACTGTTTTTGTCTCAGTTTTGTCGATATTTTCACACCTTTTTTCTAGAAGCTTTTGGATTGGGGTAAAGCCAAACTGGGGAAAATGTGCTCGGTTCAGGTGGGAGTTAAGGGGTTAAAGGAGCTTCCAAAACAAAAACTAAAAACCATAAGTCTGTATCTTATGTTTCCTAAATTCCAGGCAAACGTCTGCAACATAGAAATATCTAAACCCGATGTTGCACAAACCCGCGTCCTCTCCCTCCGTCTCCTTTCCAACGCTCTCAATACATCTTTCATGGCCCGAGCGAAATCCTCCTGCTGCCGTTTTCCCGGCTCTAAACCGGGTCCGGGTCAAGGCCGAGGTCCGGGCCGGGACCGGAATGAAAACGCGCCTGAGCGAGCCGGGGCGAGCGGGTTCATCTGGTCCGGCCATCGGCAGCGTCTGGTGCATTCACAGAAAATGTGAGGAAGACGAGCATCTGGCGGGAACATCATTTATACAGAAGCCGCTCAAGGACGTGTAGGTAAAAGGAAGGGTCTGACGGTATGGCTTCTGCAGGGGTTTCAAATGCATTTGGCCTTGGTGTATTCATGTGACCTGCACAGACGTGACGGCCAGTGTCCTCACAGGGAGGAACAAACCGGCTCTTCCTTCTCTTCTCCTCAAACATCTTTAAAACGACAGGAGCGATCTGTGCTTTTACGAGTGTGGAGCTGTTCAGAGGCGGGTCGGGCTCACAGGAAACTGCCACCAGTTGCATGTTAATGAAAAACATTGACAACCTCATAATAAAGTTGGATTTGCTGCACACAAAAGCAATATGTTTAGCATCGAAGGGCTTTTAGTGATCTCATTCAAACTGAGAAACTGCAACCGTTGCGGACAAACACCTGCTAAGCTTTTTCACACATTTTGGACTTGCCCAAGACTTTGTGGTTATTGGCTTTCTATCTTCCAAGCTTTTTCCAGCATTTGTGGGAAATCAGTGCGCCCCTGCCCTCTGACTGCTTTGTTTGGGGCGATATCTGTAGACGCTCCTTTGGAGAAGCGTCAAATACGTATGATTGCCTTTTGTTCATTGTTTTTGTTCAGCTCGAAGACTTATTTTGTGCAAATGGAAAGATCCATGCCCTCCAACATATGGCCACTGGATGAGAGAGGTTATGGGCCATATACATTTGGAAAAGATCAGATACACCCTTAAAGGTCATACTGGTACATTTTATGAGCAATGGTTGCCATTTATGCAATATTTTGAAAGTATATCTGCTGACAAACTTATTTAAGTTGCAAAGCACTGTAATGTAATGTACTGTAATGTACACATTAGTATTTATCGTTTTGATCCGGTATAGCAGGGGTGGGAGGGGGGTTCTTTTTGTTTGTTTGTTTTTATTTGTTTGTTTAAGGGGAGACACTACAGGCAATTTTTTCAGGTTTTGGGCCAAATCGGTCTCTGAACATACAAGCTTTCACCCGGAAACAAAAAATATGCCTAATCTTCACAATAACATGTTTAAATATTGCGCTGATTCAATGTTCCCCCATAGACGTATATGGGAGAACACAATTTCAAGGGCCTTTTTCTCAAAACACATTTTTCTGTCATTGTGGCGACACTATGTCCACGTCAGTCGGACCTAAAGACTTCACACACAGCCTTGGACTGAACAATATTTGGAAGATTTTTTCAGAGGGATTTTTTATTATTTAATCCCTTAAGCCCCATTTATTGAGTTTTGAATGTCAAAAAATAAGGCGAAAATTAAATTTTTACACATTTTTCCACTAAAAAACAGCTTTTTTTAAAACTAAACAAGAAATCCCAAATCCCCTCTGAGAAAGTCTTGGCAACTCATTCATCAATAAAATGAAACCACACATTTGAATGTAGCTCTATCCGTTTCGTCGCCGAAATGATGGGAAATTTGGGGCATTTTTAGGCATAAAACACCTTGTTCTTATATGAAAAGATAAAATGACAGAAAACTTGCCATGTATTTTTTCTCACATTTATGCCAGTGATCTGCAGCAAACGTTTCAAATTGATATCTGTAAATATACATTTTTTCCCTATTCACCTGCAGTGTCTCGCCTTAAATGTATCAAAGTATGTTTTAAAAAACAATAAAAAAGACCTTGATCAACAACAAAAAAAACTGAGAAATGCTGCTGCGAATAGGAAATAAGTAAATCCAGAGATAAACATTTGAACTTTCACCAGAAGAATGTTTTCTGTGTAGAAAATGTATTGAATAATTGATAGAGGCAGGTTCAAAGTTTTTGGGGATATTTTAATTGTGCTTTGAATAAACTAGGTTTAACTGATGCCTTGGTTTTTGTGGTTCAAAGTTCAATAAATCAGGCCGGTGTTTAGGAGATGGAGAAGTCTTTCAGAAAACATCAAAATCTGAACATATGGCCGAAGGGGAGATTCTCCGCCATGGACTAGTTTTAGTTTAGTTTATTTATTTAAAGGGACCATGTACAATTATAACATGACTGTTTCCATTGTACCAGAGTTAGCCTGAGGTTCCCCTGCAGGAAACGGACGACCCATCACTAAAAACAAGACGCAGGGCTGCCAACTTTTCACCAAACTCTGGAGTGAGACTTTGGTCGGTCCTGAGCTCTTCATGGCGATAGTATCTCGTAATTGTATTAAGATCTAACCCAAAAACAAGTATATGTTCAACATGACTGAGCACATCAGGAGCTCCATATGGATCAGAGGGGCTTTGGCTCCACCCCACATGACCATCAGCACCTGTTGAAAGTGTGGGAGGGCTCTCTGAAGGGGGGGAATTGTTTTAGAATTCAGATATGATTTCCTGCAATCCGGTGCATTTTAGATCATAAATAATAATTGTAGCTGGTCTATTTACTGGTGAATTATATTTCTGGGCCCCTTTCAAATTGGGGCCTCTCAGCAAATGCCCAGAGGCCCCTTCATCGTTACAGCCCTGCCAAAAGGTACAATGACACAATGTCTCTGTTTCTCTGCGTCAGTCATTCCAATTATTACCAACAAAAACAGCACAAGCTTTAGAAAATATGAACATTTGATCCCTGTATTTTGCAGTATGTTAAAGCATGTTTGATGATTAAACTTTGAATATGATTATTCAATGTAATAACTACTTTTTCTCTGCCTGTCTCTCCCTCGCGGAAGAGGGAAAAGAAACTGAAGTAAAAGAGGTCTAGGTTCAACGCGATCTCCGCTGTAACCGTTGTTTATTATTTCATTAGGACTTTTATTTCTCAAACTCGTTGCTTTATGCTGCTCACTTTGAGCTCCCTGTGGTGCAGCAGCAGCAGCGGTGGAGGTGACCGGGGTGGAGGAGGAGGCGCGGTGATGTCGCTTCAGAGGCGGCCAGGAGTGGAGTGAGCTGAGCGAACAGGTGGAAGATGTGAGTGTCGGGGCTCCTGTAGCCGCCTCGTCACTCACGGAAACCACGCGCCTTTTTCTCTCCCATGGCCCTGGAGAGCTGGCGTTGGGAGCGTTCGGGCGCGCTCTCACTGTTCCCCCGGAGCCGCGCTCTAAAACCCTTTCTCCGCAGGCCGCGCTCACGTCCCACGCGTCGTGCATTCGAATAATACTGTACATAAAATGAGCCGTTCACCTCCGCGAACCCGTTCATGTCACATCACTGGAGCCGCCGACAGACACACAAACACACGCCAGAGGAGCCGTGGACACACAGACAAAATAAAGCGTCTGCAGCCGCTCACTGCAAAAAGTCAGGGCTGATTTTTGGTTGAGCGTGTGATATGAGGAGTGTGGCGTGAGAGCGTGTGAAGGCGCTCAAATGCGTGTGTCTCACGGTGAAAGCGTGAGAGTTGGCAGCCCTGAAGACGAGATTCACAAGACGAGTGTTGACCAGGAAACCACAAACAACATGACACATTCAATACAATTTTCAAAGCTCAAGAAATTGTATTTTGTCAAGATGTGACAGTAATGGTGGTTAAATGGCTTTTAATCCAAAATCTTTAAGGCTGTCTGAAATAAATGACATTAAACCTCATTTTCTTAATAAATGAATTTCTCCATTGATTCCATGATCCAAAAGGTTGATGTGTTCTGTCCTCATATTCCTGAGTGTGTTCTTGTTCGGCCCTTGAACATATTGTGAGTACACAGTTTTAAAAGCGGCGTAACCTCTCGTCGTTCGCCTTTCGTTGTCAACATTTCCCGGGGAAGTGACCGCGTTCGCTCCAGTTTCCACGGCGGCAGCTGCTAAACTGCTGACGCCGGGCGATAACGGAACCAAAACAGCGTTCTATTTTCACTCCAAACACTCCCAACGTCCCCCAAAGTGAGCGGCGGGCGCGCGGGAGTCACCTCTGCTGAAGGTTAGCGCGCCGCGGCTAACGCTAAACACACGCGGGCGGCACACGGCGTAGCGTAGCGGCTAATTAGCCCGCGCGAGGTTCAGGGGGGAACGCGGCGGGAGGCGAGTCGTCCGGGCCGTGATGGATGGGCGACAGCGGCTCCCCCCGGCAAAAGCGAAACACGCCGGGACGGGAGGAGGAGCGGGACGAGGCGTAACCTTAAATACACTCAGCCAGCGGGGGATAGAGGCTAACTATAGACCGGAGGTATAGAGGAGAGAGCTTAGACTGTCCTGGAGTCACGAGGACCAGAGGTTTAGCGGACTGTGTTACTGTGAGAGCGGGGGAGGAGGCCGTGGGGGAGACCCGGGGGTTCCTCCTCCTCCTCTGAGGCGACGCCATGAGGTCGACCTTGAGGATCTGTCTGCAGTTTCTGGAATCTGAGGACTGGACGGTCTGCAATCTCAGCCCGTCTGCTGAGGGATCCTTCGGCCCTGGGTCTCTATGGCCTGTCCGTCCATGGGAGTGGATCTCTCCTTCTGTGGTTCTCCCCAAGGTTTTGTCACATTTTGGTTCAGTTTTTGTCACATTTTTGTTGAATTTTTGTCACATTTTTGTTGAATTTTTGTCACATTTTTTGTTTAGTTTTTGTCATTTTTTTGTTGAATTTTTGTTGAATTTTTGTCACATTTTTTGTTGAGTTTTTGTCACATTTTTGTTGAGTTTTTGTCACATTTTTGTTGAATTTTTGTCACATTTTTGTTGAATTTTTGTCACATTTTTGTTGAATTTTTGTCACATTTTTGTTGAGTTTTTGTCACATTTTTGTTGAATTTTTGTCACATTTTTGTCACATTTTTCTTGATTTTTTGTCACATTTTTGTCACATTTTTGTTGAATTTTTGTCACATTTTTGTTGATTTTTTGTCACATTTTGGTTAAGTTTTTGTCACATTTTTGTTTAATTTTTGTCACATTTTTGTCACATTTTTCTTGATTTTTTGTCACATTTTTGTCACATTTTTGTTGAATTTTTGTCACATTTTTGTCACATTTTGGTTGAGTTTTTGTCACATTTTTGTTTAATTTTTGTCACATTTTTGTTGAATTTTTGTCACATTTTTGTTGAATTTTTGTCACATTTTTGTTAAATTTTTGTCACATTTTTGTCACATTTTTGTTGATTTTTTGTCACATTTTGGTTGAGTTTTTGTCACATTTTTGTTGAGTTTTTGTCACATTTTTGTTGAATTTTTGTCACATTTTTGTTGAATTTTTGTCACATTTTTGTTGAATTTTTGTCACATTTTTGTCACATTTTTGTTGAGTTTTTGTCACATTTTTGTTGAATTTTTGTCACATTTTTGTCACATTTTTCTTGATTTTTTGTCACATTTTTGTCACATTTTTGTTGAATTTTTGTCACATTTTTGTTGATTTTTTGTCACATTTTGGTTAAGTTTTTGTCACATTTTTGTTTAATTTTTGTCACATTTTTGTCACATTTTTCTTGATTTTTTGTCACATTTTTGTCAGATTTTTGTTTAATTTTTGTCACATTTTTGTCACATTTTTCTTGATTTTTTGTCACATTTTTGTCACATTTTTGTTGAGTTTTTGTCACATTTTTGTTGAATTTTTGTCACATTTTTGTCACATTTTTGTTGAGTTTTTGTCACATTTTTGTTGAATTTTTGTCACATTTTTGTTGAATTTTTGTCACATTTTTGTTGAATTTTTGTCACATTTTTGTTGAATTTTTGTCACATTTTGGTTAAGTTTTTGTCACATTTTTGTTTAATTTTTGTCACATTTTTCTTGATTTTTTGTCACATTTTTGTCACATTTTTGTTTAATTTTTGTTTAATTTTTGTCACATTTTTCTTGATTTTTTGTCACATTTTTGTCACATTTTTGTTGAGTTTTGTCACATTTTTGTTGAGTTTTGTCACATTTTTGTCACATTTTTGTTGAGTTTTGTCACATTTTTGTCACATTTTGGTTGAGTTTTTGTCACATTTTTGTTTAATTTTTGTCACATTTTTGTTGAATTTTTGTCACATTTTTGTCACATTTTTCTTGATTTTTTGTCACATTTTTGTCACATTTTTGTTGAATTTTTGTCACATTTTTGTTGATTTTTTGTCACATTTTGGTTAAGTTTTTGTCACATTTTTGTTTAATTTTTGTCACATTTTTGTCACATTTTTCTTGATTTTTTGTCACATTTTTGTCACATTTTTGTTGAATTTTTGTCACATTTTTGTCACATTTTGGTTGAGTTTTTGTCACATTTTTGTTTAATTTTTGTCACATTTTTGTTGAATTTTTGTCACATTTTTGTTGAATTTTTGTCACATTTTTGTTAAATTTTTGTCACATTTTTGTCACATTTTTGTTGATTTTTTGTCACATTTTGGTTGAGTTTTTGTCACATTTTTGTTGAGTTTTTGTCACATTTTTGTTGAATTTTTGTCACATTTTTGTTGAATTTTTGTCACATTTTTGTTGAATTTTTGTCACATTTTTGTCACATTTTTGTTGAGTTTTTGTCACATTTTTGTTGAATTTTTGTCACATTTTTGTCACATTTTTCTTGATTTTTTGTCACATTTTTGTCACATTTTTGTTGAATTTTTGTCACATTTTTGTTGATTTTTTGTCACATTTTGGTTAAGTTTTTGTCACATTTTTGTTTAATTTTTGTCACATTTTTGTCACATTTTTCTTGATTTTTTGTCACATTTTTGTCAGATTTTTGTTTAATTTTTGTCACATTTTTGTCACATTTTTCTTGATTTTTTGTCACATTTTTGTCACATTTTTGTTGAGTTTTGTCACATTTTTGTTGAGTTTTGTCACATTTTTGTTGAATTTTTGTCACATTTTTGTTGATTTTTTGTCACATTTTGGTTAAGTTTTTGTCACATTTTTGTTTAATTTTTGTCACATTTTTGTCACATTTTTCTTGATTTTTTGTCACATTTTTGTCAGATTTTTGTTTAATTTTTGTCACATTTTTGTCACATTTTTCTTGATTTTTTGTCACATTTTTGTCACATTTTTGTTGAGTTTTGTCACATTTTTGTCACATTTTTGTCACATTTTTGTTGAATTTTTGTCACATTTTTGTCACATTTTTGTTGAGTTTTTGTCACATTTTTGTTGAATTTTTGTCACATTTTTGTTGAATTTTTGTCACATTTTTGTTGAATTTTTGTCACATTTTTGTTGAATTTTTGTCACATTTTGGTTAAGTTTTTGTCACATTTTTGTTTAATTTTTGTCACATTTTTCTTGATTTTTTGTCACATTTTTGTCACATTTTTGTTTAATTTTTGTTTAATTTTTGTCACATTTTTCTTGATTTTTTGTCACATTTTTGTCACATTTTTGTTGAGTTTTGTCACATTTTTGTTGAGTTTTGTCACATTTTTGTCACATTTTTGTTGAGTTTTGTCACATTTTTGTCACATTTTGGTTGAGTTTTTGTCACATTTTTGTTTAATTTTTGTTTAATTTTTGTTTAATTTTTGTCACATTTTTGTCACTTTTTTGTTTAATTTTTGTCACATTTTTGTCACATTTTTGTTGAATTTTTGTCACATTTTTGTCACTTTTTTGTTACATTTTTGTTGAATTTTTGTCACTCTTTGGTTGAGTTTTTGACACATTTTTCTTGAATTTTTATCTCATTTTTGTTGAATTTTTGTTTTCTCCTGCCGGGTTTGTGAGTTTTTCCTCGCCGTGCTGGAGAGTCTAAGGACGGGCGACGCCCACGCCGCTCGTCGCCGCCTCCTATTGGACATTATATTTGCCTGGATTCACCTGAACTTTACATTGTCATATTTATTGCTCTGTTTTATTGCCTTAATGTTCGGTGCAGCTGTCAGGCCACTTCTTTTGTGATATTGGGCTATACAAAACCATTAAACTCGAAACTTGAACTTGCAGTGAGGAACAGGAGCTTCAGCTGCTCCTTCTGCGTCAGGACAATCTGAACCGTCCTAACCCAGTGGAGAAACAATCAGGAAGTTACATCGTACAGTTTAGGCCAGAGTCCAAGTCATGAAGCTCCAAGTCCCAAGCAAGTCTAAGCCAACTGGTCGCAAACATCAGCGTTGAGCCCAATTCTTCTTTTCAAAATGTGTTCAACTTTTTACCTCCCGCCTAAATCGAATGCATTCTCTCCTCTTTGCCTGTAGGCCTGAGTAAAGCCTCATTTGAAAGCTAAGACCCACAGAACTGATCTTTATCCTCGCGTTGTTGCCGATATTTTTATGTTTTTTTTTACTTCTCCATTTTTTGCTGCTCTTTGATTGCTTTTTTTGTCATTTTTTTGTATCACTTTTTGATTTTTTTTTGTTGCATTTACATTTTCTTCTCATTTTTCGTCTCCGTTTGGACGAAGAGGCGGCTTTTAGATTTGGGCAAAGCCAAACTGGAGTAAATGTGATTGGTTCAGGAGGGAGTTAGGAGGTTCTTCTACTTCAGGGGTCTTCAAACTTTGTTCTCTGGGGGCCACATTGTCGTTCTCTGATGGGGGCCGGGCCAGGTTGGCTTCAACATAGGCCTGTATGACCCAGAGCAAAGTGCAGCAGGATCATTGTGAAGTAGAGATTACTGTGAACATATTTGTTTCACTGTAGTGGTTTTGCAAAAATAGTAATCAAGTCTTCACACTTTGTTTTAATTTGAAATAACACAGGTATTCCATTTATTTTTATTTTCAAATAAAACATCATTGCCTAATGTGACCAAAGTGCTTAACAAGTTGCCCCCTAGTGGCTGGAATGAATATACCGGTTACAGGAAAGGGCTTCACTTTTTTTTTTTTTGGACATACTCAGCGATTCGTGCTTTACAAGTCAAGGGCCGGATTAAATCATGTCGTGGGCGTCGCAGTTTGAAAATATAAAGTGCTTTCTCGAGATTTAGCGATATTGAAAATTTAGGCTAAAATCAAACTTTTTCAAATCTAATGGATTTGTATTTATATCTAATTAACATTCAAATCGCCACAACATTTTAAATATATATTGTAAATGCTCCAATATATGTACAAAATTACTGGGACAGCATTTTAAGGAAGGGGGTCCGGATGAGGGGGGGGGTCTACTTCAAAAAAATGGAAACACATGAGTTGCTTTTTTCTTACAGTCCGAAAAAAATATATAAAATTATACATATATTTTTTTTTTATATTTCTGGTAGGTTTTCAGTCAGTGGTTCCCCTGTAATGCCCCAGCCCCTGTATACTCGGATTCACCCCTGCTCAAAGTAGCTTCTGCACAGCCTTCCAGTCATCCACCACCAACCACATTCATCCCGGCCTAATGTACATGTTTTTGTTTTTATTCATGAAATAAGTCTAACATTTATGTCAATCTTTATTCCACTCTTTCTCAGTATCATCCGGCAGTTCGAGTTTGAGCCAGTGGTTCATAAACTCTATTTTTTATCCGTTTCGAACCGTCCTCGTCGTCTCTCTGCTCCGCTCGTTCCCTCGAGGTAAATCCACTCTTGTACAATAACAGGAATCCTTGTAAATATCAAACTCCTCTCTGATCCTCCTCTATCGCGCCCCCCCTCACGCTGCCGGATCAGTCCCCCCCCCCTGACCTTTGCTGTGTTTGTCTCAGGGATTAGCTGTAATTGGGGGGCCTGTATATATGGGACGTCAAACCGAGAAACCCCCGTCTCGGACATTGTCTTTGAGCCCCTCATTAATGATCCTGGTAAAATAAGGCAAGGCCGTGGGAAGCGAGGGTGCTGAGGGCGCTGCAGCACCCCCTGGTGGGTGGTTTGTGAACTGCAGGCAATGTTAACCCCTTAACTCCCGCCTGAACCGAGCACATTTTCTCCAGTTTGGCTTTACCCCAATCCAAAAGCTTCTGGAAAACAGGTGAGAAAATAACGACAGAACTGAGACGAAAACAATGATGGAAAGGTGACAAAAAAGTGAGAAAATATTGACAAAAAAGACAAAAAAAGACAAAAAAAATACAAAAAATGTGACAAAAAAGAACAAAAAAATGACAAAAAAGACCAAAAAAATTACAAAAAAATGTGACAAAAAAAAGAACAAAAAAAGACAAAAAAGACAAGAAAATAACAGAAAAAGAACAAAAAAATGACTAAAAAATGACCAAAAATGACCAAAAAAGTACAAAAAAAAGTACAAAAAAAGTACAAAAAACAAAACAAAAAAAGACAAAAAAAAATAAATAAAAGACAAAAAAAATAAATAAAGGACAAAAAAAAAAAAAAAGACAAAAAAAAAAAAAAAAAGACAAAAAAAGACAAGTTCAGGCGGGAGTTAAGAGGTTAATAAATAGGATTTATGCACAGAAAAAGTATTTTGGGGGTACATTTTGTCCCTCAGCGCCCCCTAACTACAATATCTTCCCACGGCTCTGTCTGTATAGTCCCTTTAATTATGGAAAAAGCCTAGTTTTAGTAACACAAAAATCAATTATTGAAGCAGTATAGTGCAAAATGTAAACAACAACACCTGAATCTACAAGCTTTCTTGCTTCGGCCGACTCCCTTTGAGTTCTGCTCTGTGACTATGCAATGTAAATAATGTAAACAATGTAAATATAATCACTCAAATCAATCAAATCAATCAATCACCGACAGTGACTTTACCTCATTCATTCGTTAACTCAAAGAAAAAGCCACATTAGATCATTTTGAAAGTATCAGTTCAGTATAAACTCTTTAAAAAGTCAATTTTAACATGAACCTTTGTTTACGTCAACAACCTTTGCAATAAAAGGTGGAAAAACTGTGAAAGTCGATGCTACAACACTCTGTGATAAACACCAAGACACAACAGTGTTTCCTTAAAGAGGGGGTATTCTGCTTGTGTCAGTCACATAGCACCAGTCTATATCACACTACAATGATGACATACCTTCTGTTGGTCTGTAAATGCAGTAAATTAGAATAACTGCCTTGTATAAAATGTCTCTCTCAAAATGGCTGTAGTGAATGTCTTGAAATAGGCCTCTGTCTCTTTAAGAACCTATCCCTATCCCTAAAATGGCCGCCATCAGAGTTTTTACAGATTATTTAAAAACACGTGAATGTGCCAAGGCAACACTTCAGGCATGTTTTTAATGAGGGAATGACATAATAACATGATGGAAAGCTTGAAAAAGTCCATTTTGCATAATACCCCCACTTTAACTCAAAGAAAAAGCCACATTAGGTCATTTTGAAAGCGTCAGTTCAGCATCAATTCTTCTGTAAGTCAATTTTTAACATGAAACTTTGTTGACGTCAACGACCTTTGTAAAAAAAAGGTGGAAAAACTGTGAAAGTTGCTGCTACAAAGCTCTGTGATAAACACCAAGACACAACAGCGTTTCCTTAACCTTGTGAAAGGAGTGAAACAGCGCCCCCAATTTGACGCTGGTGGCCACAAAGTGTACTGCATCCATATTTACCATAGAGAATGAATTTCTTTTTTACCAGCAGCCTATTTGAAACTTTTTTTCCCCCCAATTTTTTATTTTCATTCTCCAATTTTGCCCCAGATTTTCACACTTTTCCAAATTTTTCTTTCAAATTTTGATGAACAACAGCATCAAAACTTGAATAAAAAGATTTGACATTTCTTTTCGTTTTTTTCCGACACCAGTAGCACCGAAACCTCCCTGGTCTAACGGTTCCTCGACGGTCCTGATCTGGCCTCGCCGCCGCGGCACCTTCCTGCAAACAAGTGGAGGCAGATGTGCCATGTTTATGAATTGCCATTGTGCTCCTCTCTGCACAAACTATTTTCATGCTAATTCCTCTTTCCCTGCGCTGAATATTCACTCGTCCCGAAGCAGCTGCTCCATCGCGCTCCGACCTCTTATCCGCAAACTAATTCAAAGTTAAGAATGTGCCCAAGGTCCTGTTCCGCGGCCCCCCCTCTCTCGTGTTCTCATTGATCGTCGCACCTGAGTTTCCCATCCCTCACCTGTGATATGAATAATGTTTTTCCGTATATGTCTTTTGTGGCGGTTCGTCCGTGGCGCGGCTGAGTCACGGGCAGCAGGTGTCGAGGCCCACAGAACCGCTCTGTCCTCCATCCTGCGCCTGGAGCCTCCATCTGGACGCATTCAGCGCCGAAAACCCGACGTACGACTCTGCCTTTGTCACGCCGAGAAAATAAATCAGATTCTGAGCCCGAGAAATGAAGACACATCTTTGTGGGAGCGAGAGGGAAAGAGCCGGGTTTGAACATTTCTTTAGTTTCAAGACAGTGAGAGACTCTTAACCCCTTAACTCCCGCCTGAACCGAGCACATTCTCTCTAGTTTGGCTTTACCCCAATCCAAAAGCTTCTGGAAAAAAGGTGAGGATATAGCGACAGAACTGAGATGAAAACAATGATGGAAATGTGACAAAAAAGTGAGGGTAAAATGGATGAAAAAAAGACAAAAAATGGACAAAAAAATTGACAAAAACGTGAGAAAAATTTGATGAAAAATTTAGAAAAAATGAACGAAAAAGTGACAAAAAAGGGATACAAACATGACAAATGGACTGGGGTAAAGCTGGAGAAAATGTGCTCACTTTTTTGTCCTTTTTTTCTCAATTTTTCGTCAAATTTTTGTAATTTTTTTGCACATTTTTTGTCAATTTTTTGTCACTTTTTCATCATTTTTTCGTCAACATTTTTCCTCAAAATGTTGTCGATTTTTTGTCATTTTTTTGTCCATTTTTTTGTCCATTTTTTTGTCCATTTTTTGTCACTTTTTCGGCCATTTTTTCTAATTTTTTCATCAAATTTTTCTCACGTTTTTGTCAATTATTTTTTTGCACATTTTTTGTCCATTTTTTCTAAATTTTTCGTCAATTTTTTGTCCATTTTTTGTCACTTTTTTGTCAAATTTTTGTCAATTTTTAGTCACATTTTTCTCACGTTTTTGTCCATTTTTTCCTCACTTTTTTCACATTTTCATCCTTGTTTTCATCTCAGTTCTGTCACTATTTTCACACCTTTTTTCCAGAAGCTTTTGGATTGGGGTAAAGCCAAACTGGAGAAAATGTGCTCGGCTCAGGTGGGAGTTAAGGGGTTAATGGTAAATGGACTCGACTTATAAAGCGCTTTTCTACCTTTATCAGGCCCAAAGCGCTTTACAGGGAGGAACCAGTCACCCTCCATGAATGCCTAAAAACTGATGCTAAAGTTCGGAAGAGCCTGGAGCGGCGTCTCCCGAGTCGCTCGTATATCCACGCCCTCCCCCGTCCCCGTTTTGAAGACAGACACAGTTATTTATTTTGACATCGCGCGTTAATTCCGATCTTCTGTTGGAAAATGCGCCTGATGAAAGTTGTACGAGCGGGGGCGACGCCGCGGCCCGAGAGGCGGCCCATTCTTTACGCAGACAATAGACGTTTTTGTCCATTTTTTCTCAATTTTTCGTCCATTTTTTCTCAATTTTTTGTTAAAATTTTTCTCACTTTTTTGTCAAATTTTTGTCAATTTTTGTCATTTTTTGGTCAAATTATTCATATGTTTTGTCAAATTCTTATCACTTTTTTGTCCATTTTTTGTCACTTTTTTCTCCATTTTTCGTCAAATTTTTATCACTTTTTTGTCCATTTTGGGGATTTTTTTGGTCCATTTTTTGTCCATTTTTCGTTAAAATGTTTCTCACTTTTTTGTCAAATTTTTGTCAATTTTTCGTCAAATTATTCATATGTTTTGTCAAATTCTTATCACTTTTTTGTCAATTTTTCGTCAATTTTTTCTAAATTTTTCTCACTTTTTTGTCAAATTTTTGTCCATTTTTGTCATTTTTTGCACATTTTTTGTCACTTTTTCGTCCATTTTTTCTAAATTTTTCATAAAATTGTTCTCACGTTTTTGTCAAATTTTGGTCATTTTTTTCTCAATTTTTCGTCAAATTTTTCTCACGTTTTTTTTTTAATTTTTGTCAATTTTCGTCATTTTTCGTCACTTTTTTGTCACTTTTTCGTCCATTTTTTCTGCACTTCTGTCTCTGATGCTAAAGTTCTGAAGAACCTGGAGCGGCGTCTCCCCCGTCCCCGTTTTGAAGACAGACACAGTTATTTATTTTGACAACGCGCGTTAATTCCGATCTTCTGTTGGAAAATGCGGCTGATGAAAGTTGTACGAGCGGGGGCGACGCCGCGGCCCGAGAGGCGGCCCATTCTTTACGCAGACAATAGACGGAACGAGCGGCTGATATGAAGGGAGTGACAGCGACAGCGACCGAAGATGAATAAAAAATCAAGACGGAGCTGCGCGCGGGGCCCCCGAACTCCGCCACGCCGCGCCATCCATCACCCACGATGCATTGGGAGGCGGGTGAGGGGAGGGAGGAGGGGGGCGTTCGGGGAGCTGGGAGAGTCTGCGTTAAAGGGAAAGGGGAGATAGATGGAGATGTGTGCGCACAGTGGCTGCTCGGGGCTCGTATCCATCACCATTTTAAATTCATCCGCCGAGGGGCCGCTGTGTACACCCCATGCATCAGCGCCGGCAGAGGGAGGGGGGGGGAGGGGGGGGGGGACAGAGTGCCACAGTGCAGCGCCCGGGGGTACAGTAATAACTATGACATGTACTTGCACTTTATAAAGCTGAGGTGACAAGCTTTAGTCAAGAGTCGAGCTTTAGGGGAGACTCTTAAAAGTTGGGACGTCTCAGGGGCGAGTACGTCTGACACAACTCACCCTCTTTCACTCGTCGACTTCTTTCTCTCATCGCCTTCTTCCCCTCGTCTCCCTCTTTCCCTCTTCCCCTCGTCGCCTTCTTCCCCTCGTCGCCCTCTCTCCCTCGTCGCCCTCGTCGCCCTCTCTCCCTCGTCGCCCTCTCTCCCTCGTCGCCCTCTCTCCCTCGTCGCTCCCTCTCTCCCTCCTCACCCTCTCTCCCTCGTCGCTCCCTCTCTCCCTCTCTCCCTCCTCACCCTCTCTCCCTCGTCGCCCTCTCTCCCTCGTCTCCCTCTCCCCCTCGTCGCCCTCTCCCCCTCGTCGCTCCCTCTCTCCCTCGTCGCCCTCTCTCCCTCGTCGCCCTCTCTCCCTCGTCTCCCTCTCCCCCTCGTCGCCCTCTCCCCCTCGTCGCCCTCTCTCCCTCGTCACCCTCTCTCCCTCGTCGCTCCCTCTCTCCCTCGTCGCCCTCTCTCCCTCGTCGCCCTCTCTCCCTCGTCGCTCCCTCTCTCCCTCGTCGCTCCCTCTCTCCCTCGTCGCTCCCTCTCTCCCTCCTCACCCTCTCTCCCTCGTCGCTCCCTCTCTCCCTCTCTCCCTCCTCACCCTCTCTCCCTCGTCGCCCTCTCTCCCTCGTCTCCCTCTCCCCCTCGTCGCTCCCTCTCTCCCTCGTCGCCCTCTCTCCCTCGTCGCCCTCTCTCCCTCGTCGCCCTCTCCCCCTCGTCGCTCCCTCTCCCTCGTCGCCCTCTCTCCCTCGTCGCCCTCTCTCCCTCGTCGCCCTCTCTCCCTCGTCGCTCCCTCTCCCTCGTCGCTCTCTCTCCCTCGTCGCTCCCTCTCTCCCTCGTCGCCCTCTCTCCCTCGTCGCTCCCTCTCTCCCTCGTCGCCCTCTCTCCCTCCTCACCCTCTCTCCCTCGTCGCCCTCTCTCCCTCGTCGCCCTCTCTCCCTCGTCGCTCCCTCTCTCCCTCGTCGCTCCCTCTCTCCCTCGTCGCCCTCTCTCCCTCGTCGCCCTCTCTCCCTCGTCGCTCCCTCTCTCCCTCGTCGCCCTCTCTCCCTCGTCGCCTTCTCTCCCTCGTCGCCCTCTCCCCCTCGTCGCTCCCTCTCTCCCTCGTCGCTCCCTCTCTCCCTCGTCGCCCTCTCTCCCTCCTCACCCTCTCTCCCTCGTCGCCCTCTCCCCCTCGTCGCTCCCTCTCCCCCTCGTCGCTCCCTCTCTCCCTCGTCGCTCCCTCTCTCCCTCGTCGCCCTCTCTCCCTCGTCGCCCTCTCTCCCTCGTCGCCCTCTCTCCCTCGTCGCCCTCTCTCCCTCGTCGCCCTCTCTCCCTCGTCGCCCTCTCTCCCTCGTCGCTCCCTCTCCCTCGTCGCCCTCTCTCCCTCGTCTCCCTCTCCCCCTCGTCGCTCCCTCTCTCCCTCGTCGCCCTCTCTCCCTCGTCGCCCTCTCTCCCTCGTCGCCCTCTCCCCCTCGTCGCTCCCTCTCCCTCGTCGCCCTCTCTCCCTCGTCGCCCTCTCTCCCTCGTCGCCCTCTCTCCCTCGTCGCTCCCTCTCCCTCGTCGCTCTCTCTCCCTCGTCGCTCCCTCTCTCCCTCGTCGCCCTCTCTCCCTCGTCGCTCCCTCTCTCCCTCGTCGCCCTCTCTCCCTCCTCACCCTCTCTCCCTCGTCGCCCTCTCTCCCTCGTCGCCCTCTCTCCCTCGTCGCTCCCTCTCTCCCTCGTCGCTCCCTCTCTCCCTCGTCGCCCTCTCTCCCTCGTCGCCCTCTCTCCCTCGTCGCTCCCTCTCTCCCTCGTCGCTCCCTCTCTCCCTCGTCGCCCTCTCTCCCTCGTCGCCTTCTCTCCCTCGTCGCCCTCTCCCCCTCGTCGCTCCCTCTCCCCCTCGTCGCTCCCTCTCTCCCTCGTCGCCCTCTCTCCCTCGTCGCTCCCTCTCTCCCTCGTCGCTCCCTCTCTCCCTCGTCGCCCTCTCTCCCTCGTCGCCCTCTCTCCCTCGTCGCCCTCTCTCCCTCGTCGCCCTCTCTCCCTCGTCGCCCTCTCTCCCTCGTCGCTCCCTCTCCCTCGTCGCCCTCTCTCCCTCGTCGCCCTCTCTCCCTCGTCGCCCTCTCTCCCTCGTCGCCCTCTCTCCCTCGTCGCCCTCTCTCCCTCGTCGCCCTCTCTCCCTCGTCGCCCTCTCTCCCTCGTCGCCCTCTCTCCCTCGTCGCCCTCTCTCCCTCGTCGCTCTCTCTCCCTCGTCGCCCTCTCTCCCTCGTCGCCCTCTCTCCCTCGTCGCCCTCTCTCCCTCGTCGCCCTCTCTCCCTCGTCGCCCTCTCTCCCTCGTCGCCCTCTCTCCCTCCTCGCCTTCTCTCCCTCGTCGCCCTCTCTCCCTCCTCTCCCTCGTCGCCTTCTCTCCCTCGTCGCCCTCTCTCCCTCGTCGCCCTCTCTCCCTCCTCGCCCTCTCTCCCTCCTCGCCTTCTCTCCCTCGTCGCCCTCTCTCCCTCCTCTCCCTCGTCGCCCTCTCTCCCTCCTCTCCCTCGTCGCCCTCTCTCCCTCCTCTCCCTCTCTCCCTCCTCGCCTTCTCTCCCTCGTCGCCCTCTCTCCCTCCTCTCCCTCGTCGCCTTCTCTCCCTCGTCGCCCTCTCTCCCTCGTCACCCTCTCTCCCTCGTCGCCCTCTCTCCCTCGTCGCTCTCTCTCCCTCGTCGCCCTCTCTCCCTCGTCACCCTCTCTCCCTCGTCGCCCTCTCTCCCTCGTCTCCCTCCTCTCCCTCGTCGCCCTCTCTCCCTCGTCGCTCTCTCTCCCTCGTCGCCCTCTCTCCCTCCTCTCCCTCGTCGCCTTCTCTCCCTCGTCGCCTTCTCTCCCTCGTCGCCCTCTCTCCCTCCTCGCCCTCTCTCCCTCGTCGCCTTCTCTCCCTCGTCGCCCTCTCTCCCTCGTCGCCCTCTCTCCCTCGTCGCCCTCTCTCCCTCGTCACCCTCTCTCCCTCGTCGCCCTCTCTCCCTCGTCGCCCTCTCTCCCTCGTCGCCCTCTCTCCCTCCTCGCTCTCTCTCCCTCGTCGCTCTCTCTCCCTCGTCGCCCTCTCTCCCTCCTCTCCCTCGTCGCCTTCTCTCCCTCGTCGCCTTCTCTCCCTCGTCGCCCTCTCTCCCTCGTCGCCCTCTCTCCCTCGTCGCTCTCTCTCCCTCGTCGCTCTCTCTCCCTCGTCGCCCTCTCTCCCTCGTCGCCCTCTCTCCCTCGTCGCTCTCTCTCCCTCGTCGCCCTCTCTCCCTCGTCGCCCTCTCTCCCTCCTCGCCCTCTCTCCCTCCTCGCCCTCTCTCCCTCGTCGCCCTCTCTCCCTCCTCGCCCTCTCTCCCTCGTCGCCCTCTCTCCCTCCTCGCCCTCTCTCCCTCCTCGCCCTCTCTCCCTCCTCGCCCTCTCTCCCTCGTCGCCCTCTCTCCCTCGTCGCCCTCTCTCCCTCGTCGCCCTCTCTCCCTCGTCGCCCTCTCTCCCTCGTCGCCCTCTCTCCCTCGTCGCCCTCTCTCCCTCGTCGCTCTCTCTCCCTCGTCGCTCTCTCTCCCTCGTCGCCCTCTCTCTCCCTCGTCGCTCTCTCTCCCTCGTCGCCCTCTCTCCCTCGTCGCCCTCTCTCCCTCCTCGCCCTCTCTCCCTCCTCGCCTTCTCTCCCTCGTCGCCCTCTCTCCCTCGTCGCCCTCTCTCCCTCCTCGCCCTCTCTCCCTCGTCGCCCTCTCTCCCTCCTCGCCTTCTCTCCCTCGTCGCCCTCTCTCCCTCGTCGCCCTCTCTCCCTCCTCGCCCTCTCTCCCTCGTCGCCCTCTCTCCCTCCTCGCTCTCTCTCCCTCGTCGCCCTCTCTCCCTCGTCGCCCTCTCTCCCTCCTCGCCCTCTCTCCCTCCTCGCCCTCTCTCCCTCGTCGCCCTCTCTCCCTCCTCGCCCTCTCTCCCTCCTCGCCTTCTCTCCCTCGTCGCCCTCTCTCCCTCGTCGCCCTCTCTCCCTCCTCGCCCTCTCTCCCTCGTCGCCCTCTCTCCCTCGTCGCCCTCTCTCCCTCGTCACCCTCTCTCCCTCGTCGCCCTCTCTCCCTCGTCGCCCTCTCTCCCTCGTCACCCTCTCTCCCTCGTCACCCTCTCTCCCTCGTCGCCCTCTCTCCCTCGTCGCCCTCTCTCCCTCGTCGCCCTCTCTCCCTCGTCACCCTCTCTCCCTCGTCGCCTTCTCTCCCTCGTCGTCCTCTCTCCCTCGTCGCCCTCTCTCCCTCGTCGTCCTCTCTCCCTCGTCGTCCTCTCTCCCTCGTCGCCCTCTCTCCCTCGTCGCCCTCTCTCCCTCGTCGCCCTCTCTCCCTCGTCGTCCTCTCTCCCTCGTCGCCCTCTCTCCCTCGTCGCCCTCTCTCCCTCGTCGCCCTCTCTCCCTCGTCGCCCTCTCTCCCTCGTCGCCCTCTCTCCCTCGTCGCTCCCCTCTCGGCCTCACCTGTTTGTGAGTCTTTATCCCAGATCTGACATTTACTTTGCTTCTTTTAGCCTCAGTCTCTCGGCTCCGCACGACCTTTCGGATCCTCACACACTCTCACACACTCTCACACACTCTCACACACTCTCACACACTCTCACACACTCTCACACACTCTCACACACTCGGCTTCAAACCAAGATCTAAAACAAGCCTCGACTTCAAAAACTGAACACGGGACGAATTAATCCTAAACCAGGATTAAGTCCGGGACTAAATCTGTACAAAACTGTATATAAATATAATGTATGGTTGATTTCCTGAGACTTCCTGAGAGAGGAGTTCGGCTCTTGTTGAGTTTTTAAGTTAGTGGGAAAGATTTGTTTTAAAAAAGTCCCATTTTGTTTTGGTTTTTGAAGTTCAGTAAAGGCACGAATGAGGAAATTAAAGGTGCATCGAAAACCTTCCAGACACCCTAAAAAACACTTGACCCTGAAGCATCACGGGGTCACTGGGATGGAAAGTCACTGAAAGGATAAATACTCACTAATATCAGAATCAGAATCCCTCTGTCATTGTACAATGCACAACGGAAAAAAATCTTTCATTTTGCAGAAAAAGTCGCCTTTACTCCATACCTTCCATCATCGAGAATAACTGTCATTTAGACTTTTTAACATGAAAGACAAGCGCGGGGCCCGTCCTGGAGCCGCCACCTTAACGTGGTGGAGGGTTTGAGCACCTGAATGATCCTGGAGCTCTGTTGTCGGGGGCTCCGTGCCCCTGGTAGGGTCTCCCGAAAACCAGGGGGACCTTGCGAAAACCAGCCTGTTTTTTTTTATTGTAACTAACCCGGCGTTATCACAGGAGGAAAATCAGCAGTAGAACGTTTAAAAAAAATTATGGACCAGGCTCTAAAGCTGTTTTTCACGTGTCTAAATTCCAGTGCATTTCAATGGGAGACTAGCGGCTACATGGAGGCACTACAGCAATGTGTTGTGGGCATAAAGCAGAGCAGCCAGCGGCCATTGTGAAAACCCCCCCTCGCTATGTGGCCCTCATCCCGACCCCTCGCTGCAAAATAGAAGTGGGACGCCCCTTTGTCTCTCGTGGGAGGGGCAATAGAGTAGATTTGAGATTGGGCCTTATTGTGAAGGCTTCCCTTTGCATTGGCAGAAGCGGCTCGTTGGTAAATCAGCTCAGTCCAGAACAGCTCCCGGTGACGCTGATCTCCCAGGTCCTCGGTGACGGGTCAAAGAGCAGAAGCCCCTTAAGAGAGACCAACAGGCCCGGTTAGAACCATGAGGCCGTCCCCCTTCGTCTCTGGTGGGAGGGGCTAAGGTTTGAGATCGTGGCAGCTGCAGCTCGGCGGACGCGTCGCTGAAGTGCTGCTCCTCCAAAGAACTCGTCTCCATCTCCACGTCTCTCACCGAGCGGCTTCCACAAACTAATTCCTTCCATTTTGTGTTTTCACGACGCCGCGCCGAGACCGAAATGTATTTTTTTCTCCGTCAAAGAACGTTCGCCCGCTGAGCCAATCAACATAAAGCGGCACTTTTTCCGCTCCGGCGTGCGAGTGCTGCCCCCTGCTGGGCCAATCAGGGAGTATTTAGGAGGCAGACGAGTTATGGTAATGACTTTGACGGTTTTCGGGACTGAATCCGCCCGAATCAAAGGCTGGAATTATGTTCTTTAGAAAAAAAACAGCAAACGTTATTTACCGCGGAGTAAAGATGGAAGTGTTTCTGAAGAAAGACCGAGGAGTTAACTTGTTTCCACCGAAGGAGAAGATTCCACAGCTGAACTCTCTGATGTTTCCTGTTCTCTAGTGATTAAAGGAGGGAGTGATAGAGTTTATTCTGCAGCCGCCTCATTTCTAGCTCTCACAATACCTTTTGTTCAATAATGAGTCATTGTCTATTCCTGTTCTCAGTGATCAGTAATGGTGTTTCTCATGGGGGGTCCACACGACTGGGTTTAGTGCGATTAACCCCTTAACTCCCGCCTGAACCGAGCACGTTTTCTCCAGTTTGGATTTACCGAAGTACAAAAGCTTCTGGAAAAAAGGTGAGAAAATAGCGACAACTGAGACGGAAACAATGATGGAAATGTGACAAAAAAGTGAGAAAACGTTGGCAAAAAAGTGACGGAAAATTGATGAAAAAGTGGCAAAAATGTCACATGAAATTGACCAAAAAATGACAAAAGAAATGACAAAAATGTTGCAAAATGTGACAAAAAAAATTACTGAAATGTGACAAAAATGTGATAATAATTTGATGAAAAAATGACGAAAAAATTGACGATTAAATTGACAAAAAAGTGACAAAAATGTGATTAAAAATTTGATAAAAATTTGACCAAAAAAAATACAAAAATGTGATAATAATTTGATGAAAAAATGACCAAAGAAATGACAAAAATGTTGCAAAATGTGACCAAAAAATGACAAAAAATGGACGAAAAAATGACAAAAATTTGATGAAAAATTGACGAAAAAATGACAAAAAAGTTACAAAAATGAGTTGAATACCCAACAAAAAAATGATGACGTGAGGAAAAAGATCCTCTCGGTTCAGGCGGGAGTTTTTTTGTAACATCTTGTTCATTTTTTGTCAAATTTTTATCAATTTTTCGTCACTTTTTTGACACATTTCCATCTTTGTTTTCGTCTCAGTTTTGTCGCTATTTTCACACCTTTTTTCCAGAAGCTTTTGGACTGGGGTAAAGCCAAACTGGAGAAAACATGCTCGGTTCAGGTGGGAGTTAAGGGGTTAAACCGGGCGAAGGCAAGTGTGCTTGGAGGAAGGCCAGTTTTCTTAACCGTCCAAACACCAAGGGCCGAATCTCCCAATTGTAAAAGTACATTTCTACAAATACCATGACAGATCAATGTCTTTTTCCCCTTTAAAAGTTGCATAATGCACCTTTAAGACCCTATAAAGACCTGAGTGAGAGTGTGTTTGAGAGTGAGGCACAACAGATGGAAATGAGCCCAATGATTTTCATCTTCATCAGCTCGATAATGTGACAATATATGACATTATCGGCCGGTGAATCATTATCACGTTACTGGCTCGACAGTGTTTTGACATTATCTGCCGTCATTATGAAGTCGGTTCCTAGAGGTCATTTATGAAACGGTTATTAAATCAACCAGATGCTTAACCTCTTCACCCCCGCCTTCACCGAGCACATTCACACATTACAAACCTGTCTTTGTCCTGGCGTTTGTATCACTTTGTTTTTCATTGTTTCCTTCTTGCGTTTTCGTCACATTTTACATCTTGTTTTTGTTGCTATTTTGACACTTTATTGAAGAAGCGTTCACATTTAAAGCCAATCTGGAGAAAACACAATTCAGGCGTGGGTTAAGAGGTTTTAAATGTTCACGTTTTGGGCCTGATTCTCTGAACACAACAATCCAGAGCGTTTTCCATGATATTTGTAGCACCACAGTGTATTCTGTGTTATGGATGTGGACACAGGCTGTGGCTCGTTTGAAAGCTGAGACTCGAAGTTCTCCGTAGGTGAAAACAGTTTAATTCTGCAAAATGCATTTGTAACCCGGGTAAAAACCGCCCAATTATTAACTTAAATAAGTAATATCTAGTCTGTAGGAGCGTCTTTGCGTCACTCGGGTCATGACCTTACGCCTGTCACGTGACCGCAGCCAACCAATCGCGTAGCAGCAGCACTCCTTACAAGCTGATGGGCTGTTCCCATTCAGGAGGGTGTGGGACGCACAGCGAGCAGCTGCCACAGTCCTCGTCTACCCCGGGAGTAGGAGCCGGCTGATCGCGTCGTGCCGGAAATATAACGGGTCTTGGCCAGGTTTACCTGCTGTGTAACCACGGATCCGATGGCGAGCTAATGTTCCTAGCCTTGGAGTGGAAGAACCTCTACATCTCCCAGTTGGGGTAGGAGGCTGTGTGGGCCTGTTCACCCTCTCACTCCACACACATCTGCGGTTTGGACTGTATTAGACTCTTGCTGCACAACTGAACTCTGCTAATCGCAGCAGCATAAATGAACTGAACAAACTCTATGCGTGAGCTACAACCAGCGCGCCGTGTGTGTGTGGTGCAGAGTCAGTCACTACCTGTCACCAACGTTGTGGGAACAAACTCTGCTTTTCTTTCTTTCCTTTATATTTGTTTTGGGTTGTAAATATATGATTTACTCTGCAGATTGTACATGTTGGGTTTCATATTACTATTACTACTTTTGTCATCTATGCTTTAAATCACCAATACATATATGGTACCATCACCAAAAGAACCTTATGTCTCCTGTTAATTATTGGGCCACGACCTCCGAGAGCTGGACCTAGTCTTCAAATCTAGCCTAACATCAATCCGAACCCCGGGATCCGTAGTATTTAGCCTGGGTATATGCTACACATTTCTCCACACAAAAGGAAGTTCTCAGTGAACAAAATGGCTCCTCCCCTTAGTGACGACAGCAGTCCACTTTTGGCTGCGTCTGAAACCATCAAATTACAGCCTCTAACACTAGCAACTGACCCTTGACCTTTCATGGGGTCGACTGTTAGATCTATGCAGTTAGTGAACTAGACCTTCAGCAGCATTTGCCCAATTCAACCGTCCTTACCCAGAGGAAGGGGAAGTGACATCCGCGACAGCTGCTGTTCGTCTTCTTTAAAGTTATTGGTGGAGAGCAGGCCAAACAAAAGCACATGCGCCCCCTAGTGTACAGACAACAACAACAACAGCAGCGACTTAAAGCTACAGCAGCAAATGATCCGTGTGGCTTAAGTTTCTACTAAATTAAACAAAAGCATTTAATCGGTTTCCTGAGTTTCCTCTTTAACACTGACATGTGACTGAGCTGTGGGGACGACAACATGGATTTATCACTTTTATAAAGTTTGGCTTGTGCAGAATCTTAATTTTTTATTATTATTTTCTGTATTATTAAATGTGCTCCTGTCAATCAACAGTGGCTTGTGGGACGGCACAAAGCTCCTAATCACTGGTGAGTTAGCACCAGAGGTCCCTATGCTACAGTGGCTATGCTAGTTAGCATCAGAGGTCCCTATGCTAAAGTGGCTATGCTAGTTAGCATCAGAGGTCCCTATGCTAAAGTGGCTATGCTAGTTAGCATCAGAGGTCCCTATGCTAAAGTGGCTATGATAGTTAGCATCAGAGGTCCCTATGCTACAGTGGCTATGCTAGTTAGCATCAGAGGTCCCTATGCTAAAGTGGCTATGCTAGTTAGCATCAGAGGTCCCTATGCTAAAGTGGCTATGATAGTTAGCACCAGAGGTCCCTATGCTAAAGTGGCTATGATAGTTAGCACCAGAGGTCCCTATGCTACAGTGGCTATGCTAGTTAGCACCAGAGGTCCCTATGCTAAAGTGGCTATGATAGTTAGCACCAGAGGTCCCTATGCTAAAGTGGCTATGATAGTTAGCACCAGAGGTCCCTATGCTAAAGTGGCTATGATAGTTAGCACCAGAGGTCCCTATGCTAAAGTGGCTATGATAGTTAGCATCAGAGGTCCCTATGCTAAAGTGGCTATGATAGTTAGCATCAGAGGTCCCTATGCTAAAGTGGCTATGCTAGTTAGCACCAGAGGTCCCTATGCTAAAGTGGCTATGATAGTTAGCACCAGAGGTCCCTATGCTAAAGTGGCTATGATAGTTAGCACCAGAGGTCCCTATGCTAAAGTGGCTATGATAGTTAGCATCAGAGGTCCCTATGCTAAAGTGGCTATGATAGTTAGCACCAGAGGTCCCTATGCTAAAGTGGCTATGATAGTTAGCATCAGAGGTCCCTATGCTAAAGTGGCTATGATAGTTAGCATCAGAGGTCCCTATGCTAAAGTGGCTATGATAGTTAGCATCAGAGGTCCCTATGCTAAAGTGGCTATGATAGTTAGCATCGAGGCTCCTCCCCCTAACTCCTTCCTCACTGACAGAGCAAAACTAGGCCCAAAGTTAATGTGTTGATCCAAAAGGGAAATTCATTTGCAGAAAACTTTGGCCCATTTCACAAACACACACAGAATAAAAAGTTAAAACATTCACTCCCACCAGTGTGACTTTGAGCCGCGGGTTCTGCTTTTTTCTCCCGGCTTCTGCGAATCCTCCCCGCTCGTTTCCGAACGGGAATACTTCACGTTCCGAGCGCTGACAGACAGAACTGATTAGGCGCCGGCGCTTTTTCATCCCCGGGAATTTACGCCTGATTTTTCGAGAGAATTATAAATCGCTGTGAGCGCGAGAGACGGCGACGTGTTTATTCGCCCGGACCACATAAATCACACTTTATTGTTTTTTGCTGTTTTTTTCCCCCCTCCCAGAATCTGTTAAAATGTTGATAAATGAGATTCGCTGTCTGTCAAAGTCGGCTCACTCCGCGTAATGAGACTGTGCGTTTCTGTCTCAGCGGTTTGTTGGATTAAACACACGTGGAGGCGGCCGGATCAATCGGGTTTTAATTAATAAAGAATGCAATTATTCAGGTCAAAGCTGCTTTTGGATTCGGAAAAAGTCGATGTCAAAGTTTGTGGGAGGAAAGTGTTCTGTGGTGAAGGTGCTTTAGTGTTTGGGGAAGAGAAAGGTATGAAAGAAAAGTATAATAGTGTTAAGCCTCATTGCGTTGAATCTTTGGCTATATCCACATGAAGACAAAACACTAATACTTTCATAAACTTTCTTTGTGAGCCTGAGCTCAGTAGACGTGAGCGTCCACATGGGTCGACTCAGGTCTGTGTGATTCATCCTCCAGGCCTGTGTGAGGCGCTGTGACTAACACAGGTAGTAAGATGTAGAGGCGCATGTGCAGTAAACTTTGGGCGAGGAACGTGCTTCTCTTTGGTCCTCACGGAGCTGACATTGCTGTAATAACGCCCCCTTGTGGCCAGGGGCGACTCCGACAGATTCTAATGGGACTTCAGACCTAGGACGGCTTAAAAACATGGCTCCAAAGAGTTTTTCTTTTTCTAAAAAATGCGATGATGCTGGGGAGGGGAAATATTTTTAACCACGCTGGTTTTTGTTTGTCCAGCCGTAATAGAGGAAGCATTTTCAGTGCATTGACTGGCTCCAGGGCTCTGAAGCTCTGTGGAGGCTCTGCCCGCCTCACGAGTGCAGGGCTTTGCGCCTTTTTGCCCTTTTAAAGGGGCTAGATGCAAGTTTGTCATTTTATACTCACTACTGCCACCTCAGGTCTTATGTGTAACTGCAGCTTCTATATTGAGCTCGTGATGACGGGACTTCGGACCCGAATGAACATCTTTCTGAGTCACAGTGCAGGATTTTAGAGGCAGTTGTGGTGAACAGGTCTGAGCTCATTCTACACATTAGGACATGGAGGAACATGTAGGGGGAGGAAAATACTTTTAATTAATAATAATAATAATTTTAACATTTTTGAACTCTGTATAGTCCCTTTAAGGAACAGGCTGTGTAAGAGGAGACAGAGCGGCCATTAAGGTTCACAGACTCAGGACCTTTTCTATGAATGGGGCTGAAAAGGTATGAATCTATCTCTTATTATTATATAAATGGCAGTAAACTTATGTGGAACGTAAACAGTGAAAATGAAAGTGATTGAAGGATTTAGGATCTGCAGAAGAGACGAGGAGGAGAGTTTATTCTTCTGTCAGTGACTTTTACTGTCAAGCCACAGGTGACAAGTAGAAAAACACGATTCAGTCTGTGTTTTTGGACTGAGGACGGCAGTGGAGCAAAGAGGGTCGGAGTCAAACCATCACAGATCCATGAGGAAAACTCATGGATGATACCGGTATCGGGCCGATACTCATTCATGAGGTCCCGATACCCCCTGGCGTGTGGCCGGCGCTCCTGCAGGAGCAGCTCCACTGAGGAGAGAACATAACAAACTGGAGAATTGTTTAGTGTACAGTGCCTCCTGAAAGTATTCATGCACCTTGAACTTTTGCACATTTTGTCATGTTTACAACCCTAAACATAAAGATTTTATTTAGATTTTTTTACTGAACGTTCACACACAAGTAACAGACAACTGTAAAGTGAAAGCGAAATGATGATTCTGTTATTTAAAAAAAAAAAATAGAAAAAAATGATTTAATACTTTGTGGAACCCCTTTTGCTGCAATAACAGCACAAGTCTTTTGGGGTCTGACTCTATTAGCACATGTAGAGACTGACATTTTAGCCCATTCATCTTTACAAAACAACTCCAGCTCTGTCACATTAGAAGGAGAGAGTTTGTGAACAGCAGTTTTCAGGTCTTTCCACAGATTTTCAATAGGATTTAGGTCAGGACTTTGACCGTGGCGGCACGGTAGCGCAGGGATGAGCGCCTCCGCTTCACAGCTAGAAGGTCCCGAGTTTCGATTCCCACCTGGACAGGGGCTTTCTGTGTGGAGTTTCCCTGTTCTCCCCGTGTCTGCGTAGCTTTCCCCTACCACTAAAAACATGTATAATAGGTGAATCCTCCAGCGGGTGATTCTGACCATCAGACTGGCTCCACATCATGGCGACCACTGCTCCTGGCGGCTCGCCCCAGCGGCATTGAAGGATGGGTTAAATGCAGAGGACACATTTCCCTATGGGGACAAAAAGTATACAAAACAAAACAAATCAAAACATTCTAACTCGTTAATATGTTTGTTTTTGTAGATTTATCTTTGTGTTTCGGGTCATTGTCCTGCTGAAGGTGAAGCTCCGCCCCAGCCTCAGTTCTCTCGTGACTCCAGCAGGTTTTCCTCTGGTCGAACATCAGACCGACCTGTTCTGATGCAGCTGAACTCCTCACGTCCGGATGTTTAATAATCTAACATCTACAGAGTCGTCAGGTCGTTTTCTGTTCAAGGTTTCGAACACACAGGAAACAGAAACTTGTTCAAAACTTAACCTCTTAACTCCCGCCTGAACTGAGAGGATTTTTTTCCTCACGTCATCAGATTTTTTTTCCATCATGTTTTTGTTTTGGGATTCAACTCATCTTTGTAACTTTTCTGTAACTTTTTTGTCATTTTTTTGTCATTTTTTATCACATTTTTGTCATTTTTTTGACACATTTTTGTCACATTTTTGTACATTTTTTTGTCAAATTTTTGTCATTTTTTCGTCATTTTTTTATCAATTTTTTGTCATTTTTTTGTCACATTTTTGTCATTTTTTTGTCACATTTTTGTCATTTTTCTGTCACATTTTTGTCATTTTTCTGTCAATTTCTTATGACATTTTTGTGACATTTTGGCCACTTTTTCATAACTTTTTTGTCACTTTTTTGTCAAAGTTTTCTCACTTTTTTGTCACATTTCCGTCATTGTTTTCGTCTCAGTTTTGTTGCTTTTTCACACCTTTTTTCCAGAAGCTTTTGGATTGGGGTAAAGCCAAACTGGAAAGAATGTGCTCGGTTCAGGTGGGAGTTAAGGGGTTAAACAAAACTCCTGCATCAGATTTCCCACAATGACACTTCTTAATAACGAACTCTGACGATGCTCGGGCTCTGACGATCCCCGTGACTTTCCCCTAAATTAAACTTCAGCCGGAGACTTGAACAAGCTTCGCTCAGTCTGTGTGACTGACGCGTCATTAAAGTGGCACCGAAAATTGACGATTTTGTCGAATCACTTTGAATGAAATAATGTAAAAAAAAAAACCCTCATCGGACAAGAGTGAGAGCGGAGCTATTGGAGAGTGAAATAGTTATTACAGAAGCTGACAGGGAGCGGCGGGTCCGGAAACGGGCTGAGTGCGCATTTAATTCCACCTCGGAAGGAGAGAAAAAAAAAAAGAAAATATTAGTGCTTTCCTAACGACGCAATCATGTGGAGCCGCCCGCCGCCAATCACCTGTCAAATTATGAACCGCCAGCGCTTGTGGTTTCGTGTGAGCAAAGCCTTTCCGAGCGGAGAGACGGATTAATCAAAGAGAGAGCAGATCCATCACGGAGGGACGAGAGGGAGACCGAAAACCTGCCCCGACTCCGGTCCCGAGGCCGGTCCAGAGTCCGGAGCAGGACCAGAGACCAGGGACTATAGTGTCACCGTGGCAAAGAAATAACCCTTTAGTTCAGGGGTCGGCAAGTTTTCTTGGCGGAGGGGCCGATTTTCTGTATTGTAAAAAGCTGCTTATTTTTTTGAATGAATGAATGAATAATCTTTTATTCGGACCATAAACAAAACATAAAAACACAAACTCATACGAACTCAAAATACAACCTGCCATGATTGTGGCAGTTGTGAGTGTCAGGAGGAGAGGACGCATTGGGCAGGGTTGCTTAACTTTAATTATACTTTGCTTGTTTTGGTTGCATGTTTTATTTTCATATTTGATTTGAAGCGTTTAAGTGCACCCCTGCAACAATGGTTTGACCCAAATTGCCCAGCCAATCAGAGACTGACATCTGAACGCAGTAATCAGCGAACTCCGTTCTTAAACACAAGGAAGTGAGACCGGAGGAGGGCAGTCACCGGTGGACGTGGGGACCGAGGGACAGCTCGACAGGCCGACACTTCGACGCAGCAACAACGCAGCAGGACAACCGGACAACGCAGCAGGACCGTGGACAGTGGGCCGCAGCAGCAGCATGTGACACGCCATTACCAGCTAAGTGAAGGGACGAACCCATGATTGCCGCTTGTGTGTGCGTGTGGGCTGAGGGTTTGGGCGAGTAGTCTACTGACGGCCACTGTTATCACTTGCAGCTGCACTGTCCTACTACTGCACGGAGGGGTGTTGCAGACCTGGGGAAGAGTCGCGGGACGTTTGCGGAGGCGAACTCGCATGATATGCCTGGAACCAGAGGAGTAAAGGGACGCACCCTGAGTTATCGACTGCCTGCGTATTGGCCATTCAATCTGCCCCATACCAATTATTGCACTTTGTTGTTGTAGCTGACGGAGCATCAACACAGCGGAGAAGCGGGACCGGCGACTTGGCGCTGCTGTTTTCACTGGACTCGGACGGCTAGTACCTCTTGACTGGTCTCATCACTGGTGACTCGCATCCCCTAATTGTCATTGCCCCGGACGATCTTGGACCCCACTTTTTACCAACGTTTTTATAAGAACAATTTTTATGAACGTTTTTTATCCCTAGAAGACTTTTAAAAATAAACTTGTACATATTCTTCAACTGTGTATTGTGCTGTGTGGCCCGGGCTTGAACAATTACAAACTGCGACATGAGCTCAGTTTCAGACGTGCAACTCAATACATTTACATCTTAGTACAAACAATTTTGTTTTGCCTTTTGCACCTTTGAGATTAGGCTGTCCGAAAAGGAGTGGGGGGAAGTAAACACTTATTTAGTCCCACCCCTTTTAAGTACTGTCAGTCTCTTTTCCTATTTACTTTTTAGGCTTCCTTTGAGCACTGTGATCTAAATCAAGTTGTCATATACAGTGTGAATACTACCAATCAACATCAGGTTTGCAACAGCTGAACATGAAAAGTCAGAGATTTTCTTCCGATACTTAGAGAAAATCCATTCTTTGTATTGATATTTAAACTGTCTGATATTCGGACATGGTTTGAGGTCTACGTGTCATTTATTCCATATTTTAGGACCACAAACGGACACACATAAACGTTTTCTGGCTGTCCGGGCATGGGCAGGTTTAAAGTGATCCAAGCCCCTTAAATTATATTTTCCTTCTCTTTCAGAAATCAACTGCTGAATTTTTAGAGGTAGTTGCTTATTTTTAGCTTTGAACATTAATTGAGCAGTTTTAAAAGTGATCATGTCTTGAAGTTTTAGAATCTTGGCTTTAATAAACAGTGCCCAAAGTAAAAAAAAAAGTAAAGCACAACACTGGAAACATCACTATCATGAGATCAATGACTTAAAATTGCTCGAATTAAAGTTCTTCTATGTTGAATTTGAGTCGGTTTGAACTAATACAAGATGCAAATGCTGTAGCGCTGATGGAACAAGAATAAAACCCACTTGTTTTTCACTTGAAATGACACAAAATCATCTGAATTAAGAGAATAACGACTGCTAGAGGTTTTATCTCGTCTAAGACCAGGCCAAATCAACTCAAACCTCAGATTTAATCTCTTCATTCAAGTAGATTTATGTCATTTCTTCCTGAAAACGATTATTCTTTTTCCTGTGCACTTCCTTCAAATGCCGGTGTTATGACCTCATTGGGTGCATTGACAGTATTTCTACCTTATTTTCTCCCATTTAACTCTAGTAATGATAAAAGTACTCCTTGATTTGTGTAAATGTGTTTCATGTTTCTATGTGTGTACCAGAAACACACACATAGAAAAGTTCCGGCTCGGGGGGAAATATGGGAAACACGATTAATTGCGTTAAAAAATAAAAATGTACAGCAGATTTCTAATAAACGGAATCTGAATGTACCAGTTAGAGCCGACTAAAGGCTCCGGCTTCCCCGACCTCCAAAAACATGGTCAGGTTGGTCCACAATGACTGTGCGCTGTCGCAGTGGCTCAGGACTAACCCAACACCTGAATCCTATGGAGGAAACAATAAATATATAAATACACTTAAAGACGATTAAATTTGCAAAGAAATGCATGCAATTATGAGAATAAGTGCATTTATTTCTGTATTTATTTATTTATTTTTGTATATATTTATTTCTCAAAGTATTTATTTATTTATATATTTATTTATTCATTTATTTTTGTATTTATTTATTTAATTTATTTATTTATTTATTTCTCTATTAATTCATTTATTTATTTATTTATTTATTTATTTATTTATTTCTCTATTTATTTATTTATGTATTAATTTATTTTATTTATTTATTAATTTATTTATTTATTTATTTATTTAATGTATTTATTTATTTATTTTTGTATTTATTTATTTATTTTTGTATTTATTTATTTTATTTATTTATTTATTTTTGTATTAATTCATTTATTTTTGTATTTATTTATTTCATTTATTTATTTCATTTATTTATTTCTCTATTTATTTATTTATTTATTTTTGTATTTATTTATTTATATATTTATTTCTGCATTTCCTTATTTATTTATTTATGCATTGATTGATTTATTTCTCTATTTATTTCTGTATTTACTTATTTCTGTATTTATTTATTTCTGTATTTACTTATTTCTGTACTTATTTATTGTTTTGGCAGCCACGGTCCTCCATAAATGCCATTTTGTTTGCATTCGGGGTTCTTTCTTTTTCCGCTGCAGTGTTCAAAGAACCTACACTATAAACTCTTCACAGACCGGACTTGGCCCACGACCATCATGTTAAAACCTAAGCCAATAACGCTGCAGTTTTAAACGCCTGCTCCTTTCAGCAGATCCAGCATTTCATCAGACGCATCAAAGAGCGGCACAAGCGCGACCGTCAAGAATCAGAAGTTTTCTCTCAAAGTCGTCTCTGTGAACGACCTTGAACGCCTCGTGCTAAATGTGACTATAGAAAAAGGAATGTTCGAACGGATTCTTCGGATGTAAATGAACTGTAGTCGCAGGAATCTGAAAAGTCTCACAAATATACGACGTGCTTAAATGGAGTAAAGTTACGGAATGTCATGATGTCTCGAAGCGCAGACGTCGGCTTTTAGCGACTTCCATTCAAACCACGAAGGTCACGCGGATAAAGTTAAGCGAAGACGGAAAAGAAAGTTTAAAAACAGAACCGTATTTACACATTTTTGTTCAAAGACTGTTTTTGATTGTGTTTGTTTTTTGGTAACTTCATTCCCACTGATTGAGTTTGTGGATGTGCTGGAGGAGGCTTTGTGCAGTGGTCACTTTCTCCCATCATCAGGACAACTTTGCAGAAGCTTTTTTGAAACGTCACAGCGACTGCGATCGAAGCTGAAGACGCTGCAAACAAACGCAGTCCTGATCAGAAGGTTAAACCTCTCACCACCCGCCTAAACCCAACGCCTCCTATAGGGCTGTGTAGCACCTCATTTGAAAGCTAAGACCCACAAAACTGATCTTTTTCCGAGCGTTGTTGCTGTGTCACCTTTATGTTTTTTGTTTTGTCACATTTTTGTTGAATTTTTGTCACATTTTTGTTGAATTTTTGTCACATTTTTTTTTTTTGTCACATTTTTGTTGAATTTTTGTCACATTTTTGTTGTTTTTGTCACATTTTTTTGTTGTTTTTGTCACTTTTATGTTTTTGTCAAATTTTTTTGTTGGATTTTTGTCACATTTTTGTTGTTTTTGTCACATTTTTTTGTTGAATTATTGTCACTTTTTTGATGTTTTTGTCACATTTTTGTTGAATTTTTGTCACATTTTTGTTGAATTTTTGTCACATTTTTATTGAATTTTTGTCACATTTTTTTTTTTTCACATTTTTTTGTTGTTTTTGTCACATTTTGTCAAATTTTTGTCACATTGTCACATTTTTGTTGGGTTTTGTCACATTTTTGTTGAATTTTTGTCACTTTTGTTGTTTTTGTCACATTTTTTTGATGTTTTTGTCACATTTTTTTGTTGAATTATTGTCACTTTTTTATGTTTTTGTCACATTTTGGTTGAATTTTTGTCACATTTTTATTGAATTTTTGTCACATTTTTTTTTGTTGTCACATTTTTGTTGAATTTTTGTCACATTTTTGTTGAATTTTTGTCACATTTTTGTTGTTTTTGTCACATTTTTTTGTTGTTTTTGTCACTTTTATGTTTTTGTCACATTTTTTTGTTGAATTATTGTCACTTTTTTGATGTTTTTGTCACATTTTTGTTGAATTTTTGTCACATTTTTGTTGAATTTTTGTCACATTTTTGTTGAATTTTTGTCACATTTTTATTGAATTTGTCACATTTTTTTTTTTTGTCACATTTTTTTGTTGTTTTTGTCACATTTTTTTTGTGTTTGTCACATTTTTTTTGTGTTTGTCACATTTTTTTGATGTTTTTGTCACATTTTTTTGTTGTTTTTGTCACATTTTTTTGCTATAAAAATGCAGCTACAGTTTTTTTGTTTGTTTTTGTGATCGTTTCCTATAACAGTATTATTTGCCGTGTAACTTAGTTTGACTATATTCCTGGAGTCTTGAGCTTTTTTTTTCTCTCTCTCTTCCCTCCCCCCCTTTGTTTTCTGGTTCATACCTGCCGCTGGTCTGGTGATCGGTCGCTGTATCGGTCTGTCGTGGTGAAGAGGGAGCTGAGTCGATCTACGTTCCCGCCCTCACCTATGGTCATGAGATTTGGGTAACGACCGAAAGGACATTATCGCGAATACAAGCGGCCGAAATGGGTTTCCTTCGCAGGGTGGTTGGGGGTGAGGAGCTCAGTTACCCGGGAGGAGCTCGGAGTAGAGTCGCTGCTCCTTCACGTCGAAAGGAGCAGCTGAGGTGGCTCGGGCATCTGTTCCGGATGCCTCCTGGTCGCCTCCCCAGGTGTTCCAGGCATGTCCTAGTGGGACAAGGCCTCGTGGAAGACCCAGGACACGGTGGTGGGACTATGTCTCCGAGCTGGCCTGGTGTGGCCTCGGGGTCAGAACAGCTGGAGGAGGTGTGGCCTCGGGGTCAGAACAGCTGGAGGAGGTGTGTGTGGATCGGGAAGTTTGGGCATCTCTGCTGAGACTGCTGCCCCCGCGACCCGGCCCCGGATAGAGCGGAAGAAAATGGATGGATGGATGGACATTTTTTTGTTGTTTTTGTCACATTTTTTTTGTTTTTGTCACATTTTTTTTGTTTTTGTCACTTTTTTGTTGAGTTTTTGTCACTTTTTTGTTGAATTTTTGTCACTTTTTTGTTGAATTTTTGTCACTTTTTTGTTGAATTTTTGTCACTTTTTTGTTGAATTTTTGTCACTTTTTTGTTGAATTTTTGTCACTTTTTTGTTGAATTTTTGTCACTTTTTTTTGTTGAATTTGTCACTTTTTTGTTGAATTTTTGTCACATTTTTTGTTGAATTTGTCACTTTTTTGTTGAATTTTTGTCACATTTTTTGTTGAATTTGTCACTTTTTTGTTGAATTTTTGTCACTTTTTTTGTTGTTTTTGTCACATTTTCGTTGCGTTTACATCCTTGTTTTCTTCTCATTTTCTGTGGCTGTTTTGGTGCTTCTTTCCCCAAGAAGCTTTTTGATTGGGGTAAAGTTAAACTGGAGAAAATGGGATCCGTTCAGGTGGGAGTTAAGAGGTTAAGACCAGTTCAAAAATGCACTTTTCGCATGGCTGGATCTTAACAAGATAAATATGCAACAAGAACAAACAGGAGCGAGACAAAACAAAATGGAGTTAAGTTTTTATGGAGAACAATAACGCTGGAGGGCGAAGGAAGCGATTAGACACAGACTGTGAGGTTTAGAGTGAAATAATAACAACCAAAACCCAAATTATTTACAGTGACTGAACAAAACAGAAACATAAATTCAAATGTCAAAGATATTTCTGAACCAGTCGTGAGTTTCCAAGTAGCAAAATCCAATTCGCACCGTGAGATGTTCTGATAACTTATTGCAAGCTCGGTTAGAATAAAGCGAGAAATGTCCAGAGGTGTGAGGACGTCTGGCCCGGTTCTGTAGTGGTTCTGGTTCTGTAGTGGTTCTGCAGTGGTTCTGGTTCTGTAGTGGTTCTGCAGTGGTTCTGGTTCTGTAGTGGTTCTGCAGTGGTTCTGGTTCTGTAGTGGTTCTGCAGTGGTTCTGGTTCCGTAGTGGTTCTTAGCTCACCATCATCAAGGCACCTGGTCTGTGTCAAACAAACAGGGCCATAAGAACTTGTAGGTCGAACCCTGATGCTCGATCAGGCAAATGAAATAATTCCCGCGTAGACAAACTTCAAAACAATAGTAAATCACAATAGTCAAAATATGATAAAGAAAAAAACATGGTTACGTTTCATAAAGCACATTCAAACATCGACCAATTCAGAATCAGATCAAGAAACAACAAAAAAGAAAATGCTAACGCTAGCATTAGCATTTAAAATACATGAATGGGCACAAACCAGTGGCCCTTGGTTGAGGCCTAAACCATATGGTTAGCATATTAGCATATTAGCTTGCTAGCAGCTAATGCTAACACGAAACCACATGACACACACAAACACACTGAAACGTCCAACTCACCAATTCCATGTATTCCCAAAGTCACCCAGATGACATGTCAGATCCCACAGGCCCCACAGGTCCCACTGGTCCCACAGGTAGACGGACTCTAAAAGTTATTCTCCAGATGTTTATTTCAAAGTCTGTTTAGATACAACTGACTGTTTCGATAAGGAGGACCAACCTGTACAGCTGCTGTCCCAGGCTCAATCCGAAACCATCAGATTATAGCCTCTAAGCTCTAACACTAGCAACTAACTCCTTAACCTTTCATGGGTCAACTGTTAGATCTATGCAGTTTGGGAACTAGAGCTTCAGCAGCATTTGCACAATCCGTCCGTCCTTAAACAGGGGAAAGGGAAGTGACATCACCAACAGCTGCTTTTCTTCTTCTTTAAAGTTATTGGTGGAGTGCAGGCCAAACAAAAGTGCATGTCGCCCCCTAGTGTCCAACAACAACATAGTGTCCAAACAAAGACATTTAAGGAGAAAAAAAAATCCAAATGATCCAAACATTTCCCTTTAGTGTTATTTTATTTCAACAGATGTTTCTTAAAGCGACAGCAGCAAATGATCCATGTGGCTTAAGTTTCTACTAAATGAAAACAAAAGCATTTAATCCGTTTCCTGAGTTTCCTCTTTAACACTGACATGTGACTGAGCTGTGGGGACGACAACATGGATTTATCACTTTTATAAAGTTTGGCTTGTGCAGAATCTTAATTTTTAATTATTATTATTTTTATTATTAAATGTGCTCCTGTCAATCAACAGTGGTTGCACATGAATCACTCGAGGGTGGGGGCGAGGGGGGTGGGGGGATTTGGCGCAGTGGCTTATGGGATGGCACATAGCTCCTAATCACTGGTTAGTTAGCATCAGAGGTCCCTATGCTAAAGTGGCTATGATAGTTAGCATCAAGGCTCCTTTTCCTAACTACTTCCTAACTGACTTACAAATTCGGAGGCAACTTGCCATGGCGGACGCTGACGCACATCCGGTTTGGCGTAAGAGCTCTCAGCAATCTGCCCGTTTCGGAAGCAGCCCCAGCTTCCCTCACACACAACTGACTGGGAGGAAGTGGAGGAAGTGGAGGAAGCACACCTGGGATTGGCTGGGAGTGACAGGTGACTAATCATGTGACTTGATGGATTCAAGGACTAGGAAAACGGGTGGGAAATTCAAACTTTTGATCAAAGTGACTTAAATTAACTTTAATTTAAGCTGATTCCACCCCTGGATTACACATCTGCTTTTCTTTTTCCCATAACATGTGCTCCAATTGAGGGTCAACATTTTCCTTGATGAAAAAAAGAAAGTTACCAAAGCCCCGCCCCTTCACATTTGGTCTCATTGAAAAGCTCTAAATGTTTCTGTCGGGACCAATTGGAGTTGATTCAGTCGTATTTATTGGGTGGGAGATATTCAGGTTTAGAATATTTGCATTGCTGGCAGTCAGGAGGCTATCTGGAGTTTTATTAAAGATCTTTGGGTCGTCCTCGCCGACCAGGCACAAAATGGCCGCCACGTTTGCCACATCAACGAGCCTCACGGCCGATCTCGAGTTTTATTAAAGATCTTTGAACACGTGTGAATTTGGTTGAAGAAAGTCCAGCCCAGTGACTTGAATCCAAGTCCATCCGGGCACCAGTCCACACTAACTTCACCAATAAAAGACTAAACTTGACGAGACAGAAAGGGCAGAAAAGCCAAAGTCCAGACCAGAGACCAGGCCCCGCGTCTCTGTGATTGATGACACTCAGAAACCCATTGTTGCAGACTGTTTTTTTGACTCCTCTCTCTGCCTAAGCCTTTGCTCCTATATTTCACACAGCATTTAAACTTATGCTCTGTCCAAGGGAAAAAAACAAACAAACTTATTTTTGCTTATTGCTCACTTTAAAGCGCAGTGTGAACTTATAAAATCCATAGCGGCTGTGCTCCGGCGTCCTCCTGTGTGCTCAGGAGTTGCTGCAGCGTTTGGCTCCCGGTTTTGCATCGATAGTTCATTTAAAGGTGCGCGGCGCAGATCCCGGGTGGGCCCAGAGTGTTCTCAGATCGTTCCAGGCCCCGTCCGAGTAAAAACAGGCTAAACACTGCCGCGCTCCGCCGCCCGAGTAAGTCATTAAGCATTTGTTTCAGAGACTTTACCTCCAGCTACAGCCGCGCCGCACGACTTCAAGGCACATGGTGGAGTTTTGCAGAAGTATCGAGAGATGGGAGCACCGGATTTCACGGTTGGGAAGTCACAAAAGAAGCTTCGTCTCTTTAAGGCGAGACACGGCAGGTGAAAGTATTGATTTTTCACGTAGTGGTCGAAGTGATTTTTATCTATTTTCCTCCATTTACATCTTAGTTTTCATGTCAGATATAAAAATGATGATGTTTATTTTATGATGTTTTGTCTGCGAGGTGGAGCTAGCCCGGAAGTAGCTGCTGCGCCGCGTAGAAAGTCCGTCTTTCAAGCGGGTTTTCATTCATAAATATTGACAGATTTGACATCCACGTGTCCTGCTAAGGGGCCCCGTGATGACGCTTTCACCCAAATATGGTGTTTTTCCTCCTACGAGACGCTGGAGCGGAAAAGTCGGAGAACGGGCCGAGCATGAGCACTCGCTACAAAACTTCAGGGCTGGTTTTCTCTGAATGAGAGAAGCCGCACTCGGGCAGAGCCTGAGCCCTTATAGAAGCTCCCACAGACTCCAAACTTTCCAGTCTGAGACCTGACAATGTTTTGAAGGTTTTTTCAGAGGGATTTTTTAATATCTAATTCCTAGCCTGATTTATTCAACTTTGAAACCAAAAAAACAGGCGGAATTTGAGTTTTTACAGATTTTTTCACTTGAAAAACTAAACAAAATATCCAAAATCCCCCCTGAAAAAATCTTAGTTACTAATATGTCAATAAAATAAAACTATACATTTTAATCTGGCTCAATTCATTATTTTGATTTCGTTGCCCAAAATATAGGCAATTTTGGCCATTTTAATGCTCAAAATGCCTTATTTTTATGCGAAAACATAAAATGACAGAAAAAGTGAAATACATTTTTTTCTCATATTTATATCTGTGATGTTCAGCAAAAGTTTCAAATTGAAATCTCTACATTTATTTTTTTCCCCTATTCACCTGCAGTGTCTCGCCTTAAGCTGGATTTTATTTAGCCCGATTTTAGGATGGTTTTCGTGGTGAATCTTCCTGAGTCGTGACGAACTGACAAATAAAACCCATCATTGTATTGACACATCCTTTCCAAAAACTTAGAATATCCAATTCCATTCAAAACGTTAAACTTTTTAATGCTTTTCAAAGATTGAGTTGTTTATTTGTACATCATTTGGGCTTCCAGCTCACGAAACCCACAAAAAACGGATTGCCAAAAATTAGAACACTGTGAATGAATCGCCTTTGACTTCTCAGTTTTTGCTGAAAAAAAGAAATTCAAACTTTCAAAATGATACGTCAATCTTCAATACTTTGTAGGGAATCCCTTTGCCTCGATGCACCGTGGCACTGAGGCCTCAGCCTGTGGCAGTGAGGCCTCAGCCTGGTAATTCTGGCGGTTTGGGCTGGGTCCAGGTCCTGCTGGAAGATGAAATCTGCATCTCCATCCAGATCCTCAGCAGAAGGAATCATGAAGTCAAGTTCTCTAAAACATTCTGGCAGCCTGAATATGTCCTGATATCAGTGTGTGTTTAGTAAATGTGTCGTGTGTCGATTGTCGGCGGCTGAAAGGTGTTTTTCTGCAGGTCGTTCTTGTAGTTTTGCCTCAGTGTTTGCTGTTGTGTCGTGGCTGAGCTGAGAAAGTAAACGCTGGTTCTGAAGCTTTGGTGATTTTTAGGCTAAAACACGATTATGTATTTTATTAATTTATTAGAACAGGGACAGTGCACAACAATCAACATCTCTAAATGTGCCAAGTTTAGCTCCAAAGCTAGTTTTTAATCGCAGTCCCAGCAAACAAGAAGAAGTAACAAGTAACTGTAACTAATGACTTTTTTACAGTAATCTTCCCAACACTGGTCACAGGGCCGAGTGTGAGGAACCACAGAAAGTGTCTCTTATTGTTCAGTTGCAAAAGTAAAAGTTCATAACAGACGCAGAGATGAGGATTTAAACAGTTTATTTACAATTTAAAAATAAAGAATCAAAATGGAAAACAGGTGAAAACTATTGTCAGAAACAAGAGTTTATAAAGACTGAAAAGTGAGATCAAATCAATGCAAACATGTCTGATTATAACTCATTTAACTTATATACAGGATTTCAATAAGAAACACATTAATTTATGGAGGAGAGAAAATAAAATTCAAGGTGATTCAAAAGGTTTTTCCAGAAGCAGAATTAAAAAAGTCAATTCAAATAAAACAAATCACTTGTAATTATACAATTAATTGTTTTCAAAAGGTCAAAAAGAAGAATCTTAAAAGGTTTGTGATAAACGACAAGTACAGACAACTTTAGAAATAAAGAAAATGTTTTAAGTGTTGTCTTAATGTTCATGTGTTTTTAGATTAATGCAAACATTTCTGATTAAAACTCATTTAACATTTACAGAACTTCATAAACAAACAAAATGTTTAAGAAAAAAAAAACATATTTCAGGTTTGTTTAAAAGGTTTTTCCAGAAAAAGTTGATTCAAATTTAATCAATCACTTGTAAAATAAATTGTTTTCACGAGACCAAAAACAAGTGTCTTTTGTTAATGACGAACATAAGAATAATCTTAGAACTCTGTGTTAAACGAAATGTAAATTCATTTCTTCAGAAAACTAGAAAAATATTTGAAATGTGCTTTAAACACTGTGAGTTTTCATGTGTGTTTTTAGATTAACTCTCTGGGTGAATGTTTTCTGACAGACTGAGCAGCTGTGAGGCCTCTCTCCTGTGTGTGTTCTTCTATGATCATCTAAAGTAAACTTTCGGGCAAATGTTTTATCACAGATTGAACAGCCGTGTGGTTTCTCTCCAGTGTGTGTTCGTTCATGTGTCTTGAGGTGAGGGAGGTGTGCGAACTTTTTCTCACAGACCTGACAGCTGTAAGGCCTCTCCCCTGTGTGTGTTCTTCTATGTGCAACTAGATTACCTTCATGGGCAAATGTTTTCTCACAGTCTGAACAACTAAAAGGCCTCTCTCCTGTGTGCACTCTAATGTGTGTTGTTAAATCACGTTTATGTCTAAATGTCTTGTCACAAACATGACAGCGGTGCTTCTTCTTCTCGTCTCCTCCGTCAGCTCCAGACGTCTCTCCGTTGTCGACCGTCGCGCTCGTCTCTGGGTCAGACTTGTTTTGGGCGGAGACTTTGCTGCTTCTGTCTCTGCTCTGGACCTGGTTGTGGTGATCTCCATCAGCCTCTGTCTCCATCTGTGCGTCTGAGCGGCTGAATGGAGGTTCTTCATCATCGTCGTCAGTGTCAGACGAGTGCTCAGTGTCTCCCTCCGTCTCTGAGCGGAAATGTGGCTCTGAGCTGATGTTCCCGCGCTCAGTTTGTCTCTGTGGAAGCGGGGAGGGCTCTTCTCTCTTCACGCTCACAGCACTGGACTCTGGGAAACACCTGAAACATGAGTTAAATATGAATAAAGTGAACAATAATGTGACTGAGACGTGTTTGAAAGTGTGTGAGCCTACACTGGCAGCTGCTCTTCCTCCTGTTTGATCCTCTGCTCCTCTGGCTCCTCTTTAATCCTGGTTGGGGGCGTCTGGACCCTCGCTCTGACCAGTACGACTCTCGGGCTCAGTATCTGCTCCAGGAGCCGCTGTTTCCTCCGGTTCTCGTCTTGGGAGCGACGCAGTTCCTCCTCACACTCCGCTGTCGTCCTTTCAAACAGCGCACGTGTCTCTCCAGCCGCCGCAGCCAGACGCTCGTTCACAAAAGCTCTGAACGTTTGGCCTTCACACATTTTTACAAACAGCCCTAAACAGAGACCACAGAGGAAACCAGGAGGTTTCAGCCCATCATTTACATCTTACTCTCCTGTCACATAGAGCTAAAGCTGAGCCTGGACTTTTCTGTGGCTGTTTCTCTCCTGTCGAGCTAACTGCTAACTAGCCTTTAGCTCCTGAGAGATTTTAGCTTCAACTTCATCAGGATTAAGGCCGACAATCATGAAAACAAATCCCTAAAAAGGTGTAAAACCTCCTTATGAAACATCACTAACACAAACTGAACACATTGACTCACCTGTTCCGTGTCTACAATGATTAAATCCCAGTCGTTAGCTTCACACAGCAGCAGCAGACTGTGGGGAAGAGCAGAGTGTGGTGTTGCCGCGGTAACGCACTTAACTGTTTCTCTACAGCCAAAAGTGTGAAATAAAACCTCTACAAACAGAAATAAAAAGGAGAAATGACGTTCAGTCCTAACGTGTGAGGACAGTGAACAAGTCGGCTGCTCCGGGAATCTTTTCAAAACACTTTTGAAGTTAAAATCTCCGAGGAGCTAAAGGCTAATCAGCAGTTAGCTCGACAGGAGAGAAACATCCACCGAAAGATCTGTTTCTGTCGCCAGAGAAAATATATGAAAGTAACATTTATGTGGGCGCTTTCATATGCGGACAGTTAGCAAGCGAGCTAGTCCGGGAGACTTTTCAGATTCCATTAGCCGGCTCAATGTGTTTTTCCTATAGCCGTTAGCATTAGCCAAACATCGCAAATGATGAACCACAGATGTTTTCAGCTGTTGTCAACACATCATCCATGTTTAGGGGGTCAATGTCTCATTCATGAATGTACAGACTTTTAGGAAGTTTTACCTTAGATACAAATTAGCATAAAAGTGTCGTCTAAGCTAAATGCCCAAATGCTCACGTTCAAGTTTCTGCTTTTTGTGAGCTGATGTTCCCGCGCTCAGTTTGTCTCTGTGGAAGCGAGGACGGCTCTTCTCTCTTCACGCTCACAGCACTGGACTCTGGGAAACACATTTAAATAAAAAAAACTTAAAGATGATCAGTTGTAAGAACTTTGTTTTCACACCGAGAGCCGCAAGAACAAAATGGAGTCATTTTTGCCTGGTAACCATGGAAACGTCGACACTGGCAGCTGCTCTTCCTCCTGTTTGGTCCGTGTACCTCTTGGCCATTCTATTTTCGACTTCAAACTAGAGATAAAAAAATGGGAAACCACTCATTTCTCCATTTCCGTTTCAAAAATAAAATTGGAAAATCAGAAATCAATTTAGTTTTCGTTTTTCATACCAAAATAGACAAACGAAAAACAAACCGTTTTTCGTTTTTTGATCACTAATTGAAAAGACCAATAAACTCCAAGAAAAAATAATTTTAGAGCGTTCCCCTCTCCGGTCTGACCCGGAAACACAAACAGAGACAACGCTAATCAAAGGTAGTTTTTGACCATGACTTTATCAATGATAATAATAGTCTTTCTTTAGTTCTGATGACTTCGCCACCAAATGAAATATGATTTAAATAAAAATATTGGATTGGCTGCTGCGTAGCCTTCCACGTTCTCATTCGGAAGTGCCATACGTTCTACGGAAGCTGTGGTTTGTTTACAGTAGCTTAGCTTAGCTTAGCATTAGCTAAAGCTTCGCGACTGGAAGCAGCTGTGGACCTGCTGTGCTTTGTCTCTGTACCTTCTTTATTTCTGCGGGTGCTGCTGACAGAAGCTATAACGTTAGATTGGGGAAAATATACGTACATATACGTCTTCCATCTGATGGAGTGTCCCGTAGTGAGAACAGTGAGTTACTGCGTGGATGAATCACAGACAACGACGTCACAATCCAGTGCAGGACAGCACAAAAGTAAGTTGTTTTAATATATTTAAATATATTTAAATGATGACTGGCATATATGTTGCTCCTTCGCCAAAGGGTCATGAAGGCATCATCATTGGTTTAAAGATGGTGGCAGACATTACTGCCTATAAGTGCTATTACACAAGCTACAATCTGTTTGCATTATTATCAGAGATAAAGAAAGCCAGCTTTGTTTACAACTTTATATTTACTGTGTAATGTTAAATAAATACCTCACATCAATTGAGCGCCACCTGGTGACACAAAGGCTGTACTAAATGGACGTTTACTCAAGTTTTAGCCCTGAGAGGACATGGCACATTTATGTATAAAGGCCACATATTCCACCAGAATCAAACCCATTAATCCATTGGGATGAAATAGTGTTGCTACTTCAAATAATATGAGGTTGACATGTGTCTTTCCCCCTTGTTTTTTCTTAGAGCGGTGAGTGAGCGGTACATGAGATGAACCGAGGGCTGGTCACTCGAAATGGCCTCTTCAATGCCATTACCCCTGGTATGTCACTGTCTTTTTCACTTTAACTTTAGAGCTGGATATCTAGCTCATGACACCATGACACCAAAATGACACCAAAAGTTGTTTTTCCTGATTCGGGGCTTGTGAGGATCGTTCCACTTTCCCACTGGGGGGTCAGAAATTCCAACTTCCGAGGACAAATGCACCGATGCTATGCTACGATGTGCTACGGCTCTGTTGGTGATAATTGTGTAATAAACCACACATTCAATAAGCACAGCACTACTTTAAAAGCCACTTTAAATGCAGCTGATGCTTTTAGAGACTTTATACATGCTTTTCAGTCATGTGACTTGTTATGGCGGCCATTTTTAATACCAAAGTAGATTCATGCAGTACTACAACATGTAACAATATCTGTACTCAGGATATAAAAGAAAGACGACTGATCGACAGTGGCTTTTTAATGAACTCGTAATCATTGTTCAAGAAGAAAACAGTAAAAAAAAAGCCCCAGAGACGCACGTTTATGTGAAGAAACGAGACTGTCGTCCAATAGAAAACGACACAAGTGGTCGTTTGTCTCATCCCTGAATTACGACCATATAAGACGTCTACTAAAACAGCGCCCCCAAGCTCCCATTGAGGGTATGTGCATTACATTTAACCCGATTCAGAAACGACTTTATTTTACGTAGTGTATCTGACCAACTGTGACGACGAGTCCGAAAGTCAAACGCAAAGAAATAAATCACAAACTTGCAAAATTAGCCCCAACTGCAACATATGTTCAGGCAAATATCAGCCCCAGATGTTCAGCCCTGACACATCTGTGGAGGAACTGAACGTCCAGCTGTGCCAAAGGCTCTCCAAGCGCAGCAGCCACAATTTACCGCTCCCATATTATATTATACATGTGTGAGCTGTAGGTTATCGCCATTTTACTCACGACAACAGCGACACCAAAGCATTACTCACCATTGATGTCTTTGTGAGTCCTTCTTCTCCTCCACATGCGTCACTGCCAACTATGTTCAAATATAACTTCACCTGTTAAGACTTTTTTGGTTGAAATATCTGTTGATTTCAGTAAATATGACGTCCTAATGCTGCAAACTATTATAAATACTATTTCCAGTGAATCACAAGCTTTAAAATGTGTTGAAACTCTGTTCTGCGCTGCATGAGATTTACAAACTTGCTCCGTTTGGATCGACAAGAGAAACATTTCAAATTGTTTCTCCGTTTGTGGGAAAAAACATAAAAGACTGAGATTTTAGACGGTTTTATTGACAACTGGAAAACGAAGAGACAAAACAGGAAAACAATGATGATCGTCAAAAGCAGAGTTTATAATGAACGATTATGCAAACATTACTGATTAACTCAAACTCAAACATTTACAGTCATTTAAAAAGGATTAAGACAAACTGAAAACATTTAAAGGTTGTTTGTCTGCGTTAAGTCAATTCACACTAAAAACATTTCCAAATGCATATTTCATTCAAACAGTAAATTAAACATTAAAAGTTTGTGTTGAGTAAAAAGTGAATTAATTTTATAAGTAACTGGGAATAAGAGACAACTTTGGAAATGAAATCGAACTATTGACAATGTTGTGAATTGAAAAGTCCTTTAAACACTGTGAGTTTTCATGTGTGTTTTTAGATTGTGACGCCCTCATCCTCTCCTCCACCTGTGGGCGGGGGTGATGCTCGCTCTGTCTGTCTCCAATCAATACTAACATTTGTGATTAAAACTCGATCAACATATTTACAGTATTTCATAAACAAACACATGTTTTTAAGAACAAAATGAACACATTTAAAACTGGTTTAAAAGGTATTTCCAGTCTTTAAAAAGTCAAAGATTTGTGAAGTCGATTCAAACTAAATAAATCACTTGTAAAATGAACCTTTTTCAAAAAGCCAAAGCTAAATGTCTTTTCTAAATTATGTACATATTAAGAACAATCTTGAAACTTGTTATGAAGCGACTTGTGAATTGATTTCTTCAGAAAAACAGAAAAATGTTAAATGTTGAAATGTGGAAATGTGCTTTAAACACTGTGAGTTTTCATGTGTGTTTTTAGATGATGTCTCCGGGTGAATGTTTTCTGACAGACTGAGCAGCTGTAAGGCCTCTCTCCTGTGTGTGTTCTTCTATGAACATTTAAGCTACACTTTAGAGCAAATGTTTTATCACAGATTGAACAGCCGTGTGGTTTCTCTCCAGTGTGTGTTCGTCTGTGTCTCTTGAGGTTAGAGAGGTGTGTGAACTTTTTCTCACAGACCTGACAGCTGTAAGGCCTCTCCCCTGTGTGTGTTCTTCTATGAACATCTAGACTATGATTACAGGCAAATGTTTTCTCACAGTCTGAACAACTAAAAGGCTTCTCTCCTGTGTGCACTCTAATGTGTCTTATTAAATCATGTTTATGTCTAAATGTCTTGTCACAAACATGACAGCGGTGCTTCTTCTTCTCGTCTCCTCCGTCAGCTCCAGACGTCTCTCCGTTGTCGACCGTCGCGCTCGTCTCTGGGTCAGACTTGTTTTGGGCGGAGACTTTGGTGCTTCTGTCTCTGCTCTGGACCTGGTTGTGGTGATCTCCATCAGCCTCTGTCTCCATCTGTGCGTCTGAGCGGCTGAATGGAGGTTCTTCATCATCGTCGTCAGTGTCAGACGAGTGCTCAGTGTGTCCCTCCGTCTCTGAGCGGAAATGTGGCTCTGAGCTGATGTTCCCGCGCTCAGTTTGTCTCTGTGGAAGCGGGGAGGGCTCTTCTCTCTTCACGCTCACAGCACTGGACTCTGGGAAACACCTGAAACATGATTTAAATATGAATAAAGTGAACAATAATGTGACTGAGACGTGTTTGAAAGTGTGTGAGCCTACACTGGCAGCTGCTCTTCCTCCTGTTTGATCCTCTGCTCCTCTGGCTCCTCTTTAATCCTGGTTGGGGGCGTCTGGACCCTCGCTCTGACCAGTACGACTCTCGGGCTCAGTATCTGCTCCAGGAGCCGCTGTTTCCTCCGGTTCTCGTCTTGGGAGCGACGCAGTTCCTCCTCACACTCCGCTGTCGTCCTTTCAAACAGCGCACGTGTCTCTCCAGCCGCCGCAGCCAGACGCTCGTTCACAAAAGCTCTGAACGTTTGGCCTTCACACATTTTTACAAACAGCCCTAAACAGAGACGACAGAGGAAACCAGGAGGTTTCAGCCCATCATTTACATCTTACTCTCCTGTCACATAGAGCTAAAGCTGAGCCTGGACTTTTCTGTGGCTGTTTCTCTCCTGTCGAGCTAACTGCTAACTAGCCTTTAGCTCCTGAGAGATTTTAGCTTCAACTTCATCAGGATTAAGGCCGACAATCATGAAAACAAATCCCTAAAAAGGTGTAAAACCTCCTTATGAAACATCACTAACACAAACTGAACACATTGACTCACCTGTTCCGTGTCTAAAATGATTAAATCCCAGTCGTTAGCTTCACACAGCAGCAGCAGACTGTGGGGAAGAGCAGAGTGTGGTGTTGCCGCGGTAACGCACTTAACTGTTTCTCTACAGCCAAAAGTGTGAAATAAAACCTCTACAAACAGAAATAAAAAGGAGAAATGACGTTCAGTCCTAACGTGTGAGGACAGTGAACAAGTCGGCTGCTCCGGGAATCTTTTCAAAACACTTTTGAAGTTAAAATCTCCGAGGAGCTAAAGGCTAATCAGCAGTTAGCTCGACAGGAGAGAAACATCCACCGAAAGATCTGTTTCTGTCGCCAGAGAAAATATATGAAAGTAACATTTATGTGGGCACTTTCATATGCGGACAGTTAGCAAGCGAGCTAGTCTGGGAGACTTTTCAGATTCCATTAGCCGGCTCAGTGTGTTTTTCCTATAGCCGTTAGCATTAGCCAAACATCGCAAATGATGAACCACAGATGTTTTCAGCTGTTGTCAACACATCATCCATGTTTAGGGGGTCAATGCCTCATTCATGAATGTACAGACTTTTATGAAGTTTTACCTTAGACACAAATTAGCATAAAAGTGTCCTCTAAGCTAAATGCCAAAATGCTCACGTTCAAGTTTCTGCTTTTTGTGAGCTGATGTCCTTAGTGGCTTCGTTCCATTGTTGTATTACGGACGCCACGCCGCCATCTTGGTCCGACATATGTTATTATGCAGCCAGTGTAATGTAATGTATTGACTGTTGGTTCTGATAAAACCCATCAGAACAACAAATGCAAGTCTGATCATAAGGATTAAGGATTGCTGCTAATCACAGTTTGATATTTTTGCAGTGTTCTTGCAACATTTTGAAATTATATATACACTGCTCACAAAAACTTAGGGCACACTCAAAAAACACTATGTAACTCCAAGTCAGTCAAATTTCTGGGATATCAGACTGTCCAGTTATGAAGCCACGCTTATTGTGAATCAGTTTCACTTGGTGTTGTGGAAATTAAACAGACACAGGTGGAAATGAGCGGCAATTAGCAAGATCACTCCAAAAGAGGAATGGTTTTGCAGGGGTGACCACAGGCCATTTCCCTGTCTTCATCCTTTGTACCGTATTTTTGGACCACTTTTGCATTTGTCCAGTGTTCTCACCACTAGAGGTATCATGAGGAGCATCTACAACCCACAGAAGCTGCTCAGGGAGTGATGCTCATCCAAAATGGCACCTCCATACGTGCTGTGGCAAGAAGGTTTGCTGTGTCTCCCAGCGCAGTGTCCAGAGCATGGAGGAGATACCAGGAGACAGGCCAGTACACCAGGAGACCTGGGGGGGCTGACCGAGGTCAACAACCCAGCAGCAGGACCGCTATCTGCTCATTTGTGCACGGAGAAACAGGAGAAGCACTGCCCGAGCCCTACAAAATGACCTCCAGAGGGCCACAAATGTGCATGTTGGTCCTCAAACGGTCAGAAACCGACTCCATGAGGGTGGTATGAGGGCCCGACGTCCACAAGTTGGGCCGGTGCTTACTGCCCAACACCGTGCAGCCCGATTGGCATTTGCCCGAGAACACAGCGATTGGCAGATTGGCCAATGGTGCCCTGTGCTCTTCACGGATGAGAACAGGTTCACCCTGAGCACATGTGACAGACGTGACAGAGTCTGGAGACGCCCTGGAGAACGTTCTGCTGCTGCAACATCATCCAGCATGACCGGTTTGGTGGTGGGTCAGTGATGGTCTGGGGAGGCATTTCATTGGAGGGCCGCACAGCCCTCCATGTGCGAGCCAGAGGTTCCCTGACTGGCATTGGGGACCGGGATGAGATCCTCAGACCTATTGTAAGACCATATGCTGGTGCTGTGGGCCCTGGGTTCCTTCTGATGCCTGATAATGCCAGGTCACATGTGGCAAGAGTGTGTCAGCAGGTCCTGCATGATGAAGGTATTGATGTTCTGGACTGGCCTGCCCGTTCCCCAGACTTAAATCCAATAGATACATCTGGGACATCATGTCTCGGTCCATCCATCAACGCCACGTGGCACCACAGACTGTCCAGGAGCTGACTGATGCTCTAATCCAGGTCTGGGAGGAGATCCCTCAGGAGGACATCCGTGGCCTCATCAAGAGCTGCCCAGGCGTTGTAGGGAGTGCATTCAGGCACGTGGAGGCCACACACACGACTGAGGATGATACAGACTCGTTTGGAGGAATTTCTACAGAATCTGGATCAACCAGTGACCTGATTTGTCACTTTGATTTTGACCATAATTTTGGATCCAGACCTCCAGGGGCTGAGAATTTGATTTCCATTTATCATTCTTATGTAATTTTGTTCTCAACACATTGACATACACTATGAATGAAGATTTTCATCCGAAAAATCGAATTGATTGACATCTAGGATGTGTTTTTTGAGTGTGCCCTAAGTTTTTGTGAGCAGTGTATTATTTATGAAGTTTTTATTGAACAAGCAAATGTGTTTAGTAAATGTGTTGTGTGTCGATTGTCGGCGGCTGAAAGGTGTTTTTCTGCAGGTCGTTCTTGTAGTTTTGCCTCAGTGTTTGCTGTTGTGTCGTGGCTGAGCTGAGAAAGTAAACGCTGGTTCTGAAGCTTTGGTGATTTTGAGGCTAAAACACGATTATGTATTTTATTGATTTATTAGAACAGGGACAGTGCACAACAATCAACATCTCTAAATGTGACAAGTTTAGCTCCAAAGCTAGTTTTTAATCGCAGTCCCAGCAAACAAGAAGAAGTAACAAGTAACTGTAACTAATGACTTTTTTACAGTGATCTTCCCAACACTGGTCACAGGGCCGAGTGTGAGGAACCACAGAAAGTGTCTCTTATTGTTCAGTGGCAAAAGTAAAAGTTCATAACAGACGCAGAGATGAGGATTTAAACAGTTTATTTACAATTTAAAAACAAAGAATCAAAATGGAAAACAGGTGAAAACTATTGTAAGAAACAAGAGTTTATAAAGACTGAACAGTGAGATCAAATCAATGCAAACATGTCTGATTATAACTCATTTAACTTATATACAGGATTTCAATGAGAAACACATTAATTTATTAAGGAGAGAAAATAAAATTCAAGGTGATTCAAAAGGTTTTTCCAGAAGCAGAATTAAAAAAGTCAATTCAAATAAAACAAATCACTTGTAATTATACAATTAATTGTTTTCAAAAGGTCAAAAAGAAGAATCTTAAAAGGTTTGTGATAAACGACAAGTACAGACAACTTTAGAAATAAAGAAAATGTTTTAAGTGTTGTCTTAATGTTCATGTGTTTTTAGATTAATGCAAACATTTCTGATTAAAACTCATTTAACATTTACAGAACTTCATAAACAAACAAAATGTTTAAGAAAAAACAAACATATTTCAGGTTTGTTTAAAAGGTTTTTCCAGAAAAAGTTGATTCAAACTAAATCAATCACTTGTAAAATGAATGGTTTTCACAAGACCAAAAACAAGTGTCTTTTGTTAATGACGAACATAAGAACAATCTTAGAACTCTGTGTTAAACGAAATGTAAATTCATTTCTTCAGAAAACTAGAAAAATATTTGAAATGTGCTTTAAACACTGTGAGTTTTCATGTGTCGTTTCAGAGAACTTCTCTGGGTGAATGTTTTCTGACAGACTGAGCAGCTGTGAGGCCTCTCTCCTGTGTGTGTTCTTCTATGATCATCTAAAGTAGACTTTCGGGCAAATGTTTTATCACAGATTGAACAGCCGTGTGGTTTCTCTCCAGTGTGTGTTCGTTCATGTGTCTTGAGGTGAGGGAGGTGTGTGAACTTTTTCTCACAGACCTGACAGCTGTAAGGCCTCTCCCCTGTGTGTGTTCTTCTATGAACATCTAAACTATATTTACAGGCAAATGTTTTCTCACAGTATGAACAACTAAAAGGCCTCTCTCCTGTGTGCACTCTAATGTGTGTTGTTAAATTATGTTTTAGACTAAATGTCTTGTCACAAACATGACAGCGGTGCTTCTTCTTCTCGTCTCCTCCGTCAGCTCCAGACGTCTCTCCGTCGTCGACCGTCGCGCTCGTCTCTGGGTCAGACTTGTTTTGGGCGGAGACTTTGGTGCTTCTGTCTCTGCTCTGGACCTGGTTGTGGTGATCTCCATCAGCCTCTGTCTCCATCTGTGCGTCTGAGCGGCTGAATGGAGGTTCTTCATCATCGTGGTCAGTGTCAGACGAGTGCTCAGTGTGTCCCTCCGTCTCTGAGCGGAAATGTGGCTCTGAGCTGATGTTCCCGCGCTCAGTTTGTCTCTGTGGAAGCGGGGAGGGCTCTTCTCTCTTCACGCTCACAGCACTGGACTCTGGGAAACACCTGAAACATGATTTAAACATGAATAAAGTGAACAATAATGTGACTGTGTTTGAAAGTGTGTGAGCCTACACTGGCAGCTGCTCTTCCTCCTGTTTGATCCTCTGCTCCTCTGGCTCCTCTTTAATCCTGGTTGGGGGCGTCTGGACCCTCGCTCTGACCAGTACGACTCTCGGGCTCAGTATCTGCTCCAGGAGCCGCTGTTTCCTCCGGTTCTCGTCTTGGGAGCGACGCAGTTCCTCCTCACACTCCGCTGTCGTCCTTTCAAACAGCGCACGTGTCTCTCCAGCCGCCGCAGCCAGACGCTCGTTCACAAAAGCTCTGAACGTTTGGCCTTCACACATTTTTACAAACAGCCCTAAACAGAGACGACAGAGGAAACCAGGAGGTTTCAGCCCATCATTTACATCTTACTCTCCTGTCACATAGAGCTAACGCTGAGCCTGGACTTTTCTGTGGCTGTTTCTCTCCTGTCGAGCTAACTGCTAACTAGCCTTTAGCTCCTGAGAGATTTTAGCTTCAACTTCATCAGGATTAAGGCCGACAATCATGAAAACAAATCCCTAAAAAGATGTAAAACCTCCTTATGAAACATTACTGACACAAACTGAACACATTGACTCACCTGTTCCGTGTGTAAAATGATTAAATCCCAGGCGTTAGCTTCACACAGCAGCAGCAGACTGTGGGGAAGAGCAGAGTGTGGTGTTGCCGCGGTAACGCACTTAACTGTTTCTCTACAGCCAAAAGTGTGAAATAAAACCTCTACAAACAGAAATAAAAAGGAGAAATGACGTTCAGTCCTAACGTGTGAGGACAGTGAACAAGTCGGCTGCTCCGGGAATCTTTTCAAAACACTTTTGAAGTTAAAATCTCCGAGGAGCTAAAGGCTAATCAGCAGTTAGCTCGACAGGAGAGCAGGAGAGCTAGCCTTTAGCTCCTGAGAGATTTTAACTAAGGCTGTGTCCAAATGTCCACACTAGTCCCTAACTCCTCATTCACTACATAGGCCCGCACTATATAGTGACTATATAGTCACTGATTCTGTTGGCGATTCGGACACAAGCCACTACTTTCTTCGAGCTGCCTGGTGCAGATATGTTTTTTACATTTTTTTATCTGAATTTATTTAATGTTACAAACGACTGTGTTGGCACTTTTACAGGTGTTTTTTTTGTCATTTAAATTTAAATTAAAACTATCATCACAAAAAAAAAAAAAAAAAGTCACTCCAGCGTGAGCTCAAAGACGCCAAAAGTCGGTCTGAGCCCGGAGTCCGAACACCAGCAGATTGAGTGACGACATCTGCTAAAAGTCACTAAACTCCGGGAATAAAGTATTTCTGTGATAAAAACCAAACTCAGAGACAGTGGAATATTTATGGATAAATACGAGTCAGATACTTTATATTTAACATGGATTTTACATGAATGACTTGGATTATTCGAGAGGAAGCTGTCGGTCATTTAACAGCTCCAGCTAAAGGTTAGCAGCTAACGTTAGCATCTTTTCACCGTAACCGTTTATATTTAGGTCGTTTATTCATGAGAAACACAAACACTCGACTGAAACAGCTGATTTACTTCAGTCGTGTTTAGTTCACAGACCTGTCTCTGTCAGGCTCTTCTCCCACTCTCGCTATGCATTGTGGTCTATATTGACCTGGTTAGTGACCATCGATGCTCACTACTTTTCCAGATGCATTGTGGGAAATTAAGTGCACTACTTTTTTCTCTCTGGACATTCGGACACCCCTACAAAATGGCGTGACCACTATATAATCACTATATAATCACTATATAATCACTATATAATCACTCTATAATCACTATATAACCACTATATAATCACTATATAATCACTATATAGTCACTATATAATCACTATATAGGGCAGGGGTAGGCAACATCAGGCCCGGGGGCCAAATCCGGCCCTCCAGCATAGAAGCTTTGGCCCTCAAGATGATTTGGAGAAATATTATTATACAAATCAAAGTTATTTTAATTGTTTTAGAGTTTAACCTTAGCCAAGCACATTTTCTCCAGTTCAGCTTTACCCAAATCTAAAAGTTTCTCGACTGGAGCTGAACAGCCTAAAACAGATTTTTATTGACTTTCTTGTCAATTTGTTTGCTGTGTGTTTGTTGTTTTTCTTGTTGCATTTTTGTTATTTTTTTGTGTGTTTTTCATCACTTTTTCATCAGAGTTTTGGGTTTTTTTTCACTCTTTTGATTCTTTTTTTTAAAGAAGCTTTTTAGATTTGGGGAAGGCCAAACTGGAGAAAATGTGTTCAGTTTAAGGCAGGGGGTGAAGTACTGAAAAAATGTGAGAAATACTGTCAATTACTTAAAAATGTCCAAACAGAAAACCAAATGAGGTCATATATTATGCACAGCACTGGCACTGGTGGAAAGTGGTGCTTTAATTTTGGCAGAAATTGTCAGATTTGGCCCTTAGACTATTTACAATAAAGAAAATCGGCCTCCACCAAGCAAACCTGCTTCCCCTGATAAAGGGAATAGTGCGGACATTCGGACACAGCCCATATCACAGTATGGAAAAACGGTGGCCTGTTCCTTTAAGTTTGTTGCGACGATTAAAGCTTTAGGATCCATGAAGGTGTGAAAATGACCTTTTTCTGACTGACCACTTTCTTCTATGGTACAAAAAGAAGAGCCGAGTTTTCCTAAACAAGATCATCATCATGACAACGCACCATGTCCTGCTGTAAAGAAAACCTCTGCATCACTGGCTGCTCTGGGCATAAAAGGAGAGAAACTCATGATGTGGACCCCCTCCTCCCCTGACCTCAACCCTATTGAGAACCTTTGGAGCCTCAAGCAAAAATTCTGACATCCTGCAAACAAATCCAAGCAGAAACTCTCCAGAAACTCACAACTTTAATGAATTTAAGAAGCTGCTCAAAGAAGGTCCTATGGTAAAATATAACTTGACCTGTTGATTTCAGTAAATATGACGTCCTAATGCTGCAAACTATTATAAATACTATTTTCAGTGAATTACAAGCTTTAAAATGTGTTGAAACTCTGTTCTGCGCTGCATGAGATTTACAAACTTGCTCCGTTTGGATCGACAAGAGAAACATTTCAAATTGTTTCTCCGTTTGTGGGAAAAACATAAAAGACTGAGATTTTAGACGGTTTTATTGACAACTGGAAAACGAAGAGACAAAACAGGAAAACAATGATGATCGTCAAAAGCAGAGTTTATAATGAACGATTATGCAAACATTACTGATTAACTCAAACTCAAATATTTACAGTCATTTCAAAAGGATTAAGACAAACTGGAAACATTTAAAGGTTGTTTGTCTGCGTTAAGTCAATTCACACTAAAAACATTTCCAAATGCATATTTCATTCAAACAGTGAATTAAACATTAAAAGTTTGTGTTGAGTAAAAAGTGAATTAATTTTATAAGTAACTGGGAATAAGAGACAACTTTGGAAATGAAATCGAACTATTGACAATGTTGTGAATTGAAAAGTCCTTTAAACACTGTGAGTTTTCATGTGTGTTTTTAGATTGTGACGCCCTCATCCTCTCCTCCACCTGTGGGCGGGGGTGATGCTCGCTCTGTCTGTCTCCAATCAATACTAACATTTGTGATTAAAACTCCATCAACATATTTACAGCATTTCATAAACAAACACATGTTTTTAAGAACAAAATGAACACATTTGAAACTGGTTTAAAAGGTATTTCCAGTCTTTAAAAAGTCAAAGATTTGTGAAGTCGATTCAAACTAAATAAATCACTTGTAAAATGAACTTTTTTCAAAAAGCTAAATGTCTTTTCTAAATTATGTACATGTTAAGAACAATCTTGAAACTTTTGATGAAGCGACTTGTGAATTGATTTCTTCAGAAAAACAGAAAAATGTGAAATGTTGAAATGTGGAAATGTGCTTTAAACACTGTGAGTTTTCATGTGTGTTTTTAGATGATGTCTCCGGGTGAATGTTTTCTGACAGACTGAGCAGCTGTGAGGCCTCTCTCCTGTGTGTGTTCTTCTATGATCATCTAAAGTAGACTTTCGGGCAAATGTTTTATCACAGATTGAACAGCCGTGTGGTTTCTCTCCAGTGTGTGTTCGTCTGTGTCTCTTGAGGTCAGGGAGTTGTGTGAACTTTTTCTCACAGACCTGACAGCTGTAAGGCCTCTCCCCTGTGTGTGTTCTTCTATGTGCAACTAGATTACCTTCATGGGCAAATGTTTTCTCACAGTCTGAACAACTAAAAGGTTTCTCTCCTGTGTGCACTCTAATGTGTGTTGTTAAAACTTGTTTATGTCTAAATGTCTTGTCACAAACATGACAGCGGTGCTTCTTCTTCTCGTCTCCTCCGTCAGCTCCAGACGTCTCTCCGTTGTCGACCGTCGCGCTCGTCTCTGGGTCAGACTTGTTTTGGGCGGAGACTTTGGTGCTTCTGTCTCTGCTCTGGACCTGGTTGTGGTGATCTCCATCAGCCTCTGTCTCCATCTGTGCGTCTGAGCGGCTGAATGGAGGTTCTTCATCATTGTCGTCAGTGTCAGACGAGTGCTCAGTGTGTCCCTCCGTCTCTGAGCGGAAATGTGGCTCTGAGCTGATGTTCCCGCGCTCAGTTTGTCTCTGTGGAAGCGGGGAGGGCTCTTCTCTCTTCACGCTCACAGCACTGCACTCTGGGAAACACCTGAAACATGATTTAAATATGAATAAAGTGAACAATAATGTGACTGAGACGTGTTTGAAAGTGTGTGAGCCTACACTGGCAGCTGCTCTTCCTCCTGTTTGATCCTCTGCTCCTCTGGCTCCTCTTTAATCCTGGTTGGGGGCGTCTGGACCCTCGCTCTGACCAGTACGACTCTCGGGCTCAGTATCTGCTCCAGGAGCCGCTGTTTCCTCCGGTTCTCGTCTTGGGAGCGACGCAGTTCCTCCTCACACTCCGCTGTCGTCCTTTCAAACAGCGCACGTGTCTCTCCAGCCGCCGCAGCCAGACGCTCGTTCACAAAAGCTCTGAACGTTTGGCCTTCACACATTTTTACAAACAGCCCTAAACAGAGACGACAGAGGAAACCAGGAGGTTTCAGCCCATCATTTACATCTTACTCTCCTGTCACATAGAGCTAAAGCTGAGCCTGGACTTTTCTGTGGCTGTTTCTCTCCTGTCGAGCTAACTGCTAACTAGCCTTTAGCTCCTGAGAGATTTTAGCTTCAACTTCATCAGGATTAAGGCCGACAATCATGAAAACAAATCCCTAAAAAGGTGTAAAACCTCCTTATGAAACATTACTGACACAAACTGAACACATTGACTCACCTGTTCCGTGTCTAAAATGATTAAATCCCAGTCGTTAGCTTCACACAGCAGCAGCAGACTGTGGGGAAGAGCAGAGTGTGGTGTTGCCGCGGTAACGCACTTAACTGTTTCTCTACAGCCAAAAGTGTGAAATAAAACCTCTACAAACAGGAATAAAAAAGGAGAAATGACGTTCAGTCCTAACGTGTGAGGACAGTGAACAAGTCGGCTGCTCCGGGAATCTTTTCAAAACACTTTTGAAGTTAAAATCTCCGAGGAGCTAAAGGCTAATCAGCAGTTAGCTCGACAGGAGAGCAGGAGAGCTAGCCTTTAGCTCCTCAGAGATTTTAACTAAGGCTGTGTCCAAATGTCCACACTAGTCCCTAACTCCTCATTCACTACATAGGCCCGCACTATATAGTGACTATATATTCACTGATTCTGTTGGCGATTCGGACACGAGCCACGACTTTCTTCGAGCTGCCTGGTGCAGATATGTTTTTTTAATTTTTTTATCTGAATTTATTTAATGTTACAAACGACTGTTTTGGCACTTTTACAGGTGTTTTTTTGTCATTTAAATTTAAATTAAAACTATCATCACAAAAAAAAAAAAAAAAAAAGTCACCCCAGCGTGAGCTCAGAGACGCCAAAAGTCGGTCAGAGCCCGGTGTCCGAACACCAGCAGATTGAGCCACGACATCTACTAAAAGTCACTAAACTCCGGGAATAAAGTATTTCTGTGATAAAAAACAAACTCAAAGACAGTGGAATATTTATGGATAAATACGAGTCAGATACTTTATATTTAACATGGATTTTACATGAAGGGCTTGGATTATTCGACAGGAAGCTGTCGGTCATTTAGCTCAAGCTAAAGGTTAGCAGCTAACGTTAGCATCTTTTCACCGTAACCGTTTATATTTAGGTCGTTTATTAATGAGAAACACAAACACTCGACTGAAACAGCTGATTTACTTCAGTCGTGTTTAGTTCAAAGACCTGTCTCTGTCAGGCTCTTCTCCCACTCTCGCAATGCATTGTGGTCTTTATTGACCCGTTTAGTGACCATCGATGCTCACTACTTTTCCAGATGCATTGTGGGAAAATAAGTGCACTACTTTTTTCTCTCTGGACATTCGGACACCCCTACAAAATGGCGTGACCACTATATAATCACTATATAATCACTATATAGGGCAGGGGTAGGCAATGTCAGGCCTGGGGGCCAAATCCGGCCCTCCAGCATAGAAGCTTTGGCCCTCAAGATGATTTTGAGAAATATTATTATACAAATCAATGTTATTTTAATTGTTTTAGAGTTTAACCTTAGCCAAGCACATTTTCTCCAGTTCAGCTTTACCCAAATCTAAAAGCTTCTCGACTGGAGCTGATCAGCCTAAAACAGATTTTTATTGACTTTCTTGTCAATTTTTTTGCTGTGTGTTTGTTGTTTTTCTTGTTGCATTTTTGTTATTTTTTGTTGTGTTTTTCATCACTTTTTTATCAGAGTTTTAGGGGATTTTTCACTCTTTTGATTCTTTTTTTAAAGAAGCTTTTTAGATTTGGGAAAGGCCAAACTGGAGAAAATGTGTTCAGTTTAAGGCAGGGGGTAAAGTACTGAAACAATGTGAGAAATACTGTCAATTACTTAAAACTGTCCAAACAGAAAACCAAATGAGGTCATATATTATGCACAGCACTGGCACTGGTAGAAAGCGGTGCTTTAATTTTGGCGGATTGTCAGATTTGGCCCTTAGACTATTTACAATAAAGAAAATCAGCCTCCACCAAGCAAACCTGCTTCCCCTGATAAAGGGAATAGTGCGGACATTCAGACACAGCCCATATCACAGTGTGGAAAAACGGTGGCCTGTTCCTTTAAGTTTGTTGCGACGATTAAAGCTTTAGGATCCCTGAAGGTGTGAAAATGACCTTTTTCTGACTGACCACTTTCTTCTATGGTACAAAAAGAAGAGCCGAGTTTTCCTAAACAAGATCATCTTCATCATGACAACGCACCATGTCCTGCTGTAAAGAAAACCTCTGTATCACTGGCTGCTATGGGCATAAAAGGAGAGAAACTCATGATGTGGACCCCCTCCTCCCCTGAGCCTCAACCCTATTGAGAACCTTTGGAGCCTCAAGCAAAAATTCTGACATCCTGCAAACAAATCCAAGCAGAAACTCTCCAGAAACTCACAACTTTAATGAATTTAAGAAGCTGCTCAAAGAAGGTCCTATGGTAAAATATAACTTGACCTGTTGATTTCAGTAAATATGACGTCCTAATGCTGCAAACTATTATAAATACTATTTTCAGTGAATTACAAGCTTTAAAATGTGTTGAAACTCTGTTCTGCGCCGCATGAGATTTACAAACTTGCTCCGTTTGGATCGACAAGAGAAACATTTCAAATTGTTTCTCCGTTTGTGGGAAAAAACATAAAAGACTGAGATTTTAGACGTTTTTATTGACAACTGAAAAACGAAGAGACAAAACAGGAAAACAATGATGATCGTCAAAAGCAGAGTTTATAATGAACGATTATGCAAACATTACTGATTAACTCAAACTCAAATATTTACAGTCATTTAAAAAGGATTAAGACAAACTGAAAACATTTAAAGGTTGTTTGTCTGCGTTAAGTCAATTCACACTAAAAACATTTCCAAATGCATATTTCATTCAAACAGTAAATTACACATTAAAAGTTTGTGTTCAGTAAAAAGTGAATTAATTTTATATGTAACTGGGAATAAGAGACAACTTTGGAAATGAAATCGAACTATTGACAATGTTGTGAATTGAAAAGTCCTTTAAACACTGTGAGTTTTCATGTGTGTTTTTAGATTGTGACGCCCTCATCCTCTCCTCCACCTGTGGGCGGGGGTGATGCTCGCTCTGTCTGTCTCCAATCAATACTAACATTTGTGATTAAAACTCCATCAACATATTTACAGTATTTCATAAACAAACACATGTTTTTAAGAACAAAATGAACACATTTGAAACTGGTTTAAAAGGTATTTCCAGTCTTTAACAAGTCAAAGATTTGTGAAGTCAATTCAAACTAAATAAATCACTTGTAAAATGAACCTTTTTCAAAAAGCCAAAGCTAAATGTCTTTTCTAAATTATGTACATATTATGAACAATCTTGAAACTTGTTATGAAGCGACTTGTGAATTGATTTCTTCAGAAAAACAGAAAAATGTTAAATGTTGAAATGTGGAAATGTGCTTTAAACACTGTGAGTTTTCATGTGTCTTTTTAGATGATGTCTCAGGGTGAATGTTTTCTGACAGACTGAGCAGCTGTGAGGCCTCTCTCCTGTGTGTGTTCTTCTATGAACATCTAAGTTACACTTTAGGGCAAATGTTTTATCACAGATTGAACAGCCGTGTGGTTTCTCTCCAGTGTGTTTTCGTCTGTGTGTCTTGAGGTGAGAGAGTTGTGAGAACTTTTTCTCACAGACCTGACAGCTATAAGGCCTCTCCCCTGTGTGTGTTCTTCTATGTTTCACTAGATTACATTTATGGGCAAATGTTTTCTCACAGTATAAACAACTAAAAGGCTTCTCTCCTGTGTGCACTCTAATGTGTGTTGTTAAAACATGTTTATGTCCAAATGTCTTGTCACAAACATGACAGCGGTGCTTCTTCTTCTCGTCTCCTCCGTCAGCTCCAGACGTCTCTCCGTTGTCGACCGTCGCGCTCGTCTCTGGGTCAGACATGTTTTGGGCGGAGACTTTGCTGCTTCTGTCTCTGCTCTGGACCTGGTTGTGGTGATCTCCATCAGCCTCTGTCTCCATCTGTGCGTCTGAGCGGCTGAATGGAGGTTCTTCATCATCGTCGTCAGTGTCAGACGAGTGCTCAGTGTGTCCCTCCGTCTCTGAGCGGAAATGTGGCTCTGAGCTGATGTTCCCGCGCTCAGTTTGTCTCTGTGGAAGCGGGGAGGGCTCTTCTCTCTTCACGCTCACAGCACTGCACTCTGGGAAACACCTGAAACATGATTTAAATATGAATAAAGTGAACAATAATGTGACTGAGACGTGTTTGAAAGTGTGTGAGCCTACACTGGCAGCTGCTCTTCCTCCTGTTTGATCCTCTGCTCCTCTGGCTCCTCTTTAATCCTGGTTGGGGGCGTCTGGACCCTCGCTCTGACCAGTACGACTCTCGGGCTCAGTATCTGCTCCAGGAGCCGCTGTTTCCTCCGGTTCTCGTCTTGGGAGCGACGCAGTTCCTCCTCACACTCCGCTGTCGTCCTTTCAAACAGCGCACGTGTCTCTCCAGCCGCCGCAGCCAGACGCTCGTTCACAAACGCTCTGAACGTTTGGCCTTCACACATTTTTACAAACAGCCCTAAACAGAGACGACAGAGGAAACCAGGAGGTTTCAGCCCATCATTTACATCTTACTCTCCTGTCACATAGAGCTAAAGCTGAGCCTGGACTTTTCTGTGGCTGTTTCTCTCCTGTCGAGCTAACTGCTAACTAGCCTTTAGCTCCTGAGAGATTTTAGCTTCAACTTCATCAGGATTAAGGCCGACAATCATGAAAACAAATCCCTAAAAAGGTGTAAAACATCCTTATGAAACATCACTAACACAAACTGAACACATTGACTCACCTGTTCCGTGTCTAAAATGATTAAATCCCAGTCGTTAGCTTCACACAGCAGCAGCAGACTGTGGGGAAGAGCAGAGTGTGGTGTTGCCGCGGTAACGCACTTAACTGTTTCTCTACAGCCAAAAGTGTGAAATAAAACCTCTACAAACAGAAATAAAAAGGAGAAATGACGTTCAGTCCTAACGTGTGAGGACAGTGAACAAGTCGGCTGCTCCGGGAATCTTTTCAGAGACACTTTAGCCCGTTCACTGTGTTTGTCCGATAGCCGTTAGCATTTAGCCAGCTAGCATCGCAAATTATATTTTGGATTGTTTCAGGTTGTCCAGGCTGCTCTACAATCAAAACCAGGTGGCGAGAAAATATTAAAAGAATATGAGCAGAAAAAATGTCTTTCTGACGGCACAAGAAAAATAACGGTGAACATACTTGTGGCGGACATGGCAGAGACTCATGGTTAAGCCAACATAGCGTTTAAAGTGGCCATTTACATTACTTGAAACCATTTTTTTTTTTGTAGTGCTCACCTCACTGACCTCTAGTCTGCACAGAAGATTGATGATGGCGGTAAGAATGAATTTGACATATTTTAATTTGAATATCATAAGAATTTTTTGTTGTTGTTGTTGTTGACAATTCTTTCTAGTTTGGGATTCTGAGGTGGCTGGTCTCCTTTTGCTTCTTTATCTGCTGCCTCCAACATCGAAGGGTCGTAAAACATCCAAACAGAGTTCTTCCGATGCTGTTTATCGACTTCTAAAGGTTTGCCACCCATTTAAGAATTCACTGTTCTTTAAAGCTCTGGTATGTTAGATTGTTTGTGTGTGTATTTCATAAACATCAGTTGTCTCCATTTATGAGTCCACATGTGTGTTTGTAAAATCAAGATTTGAAGAAAGCGTTCTAACCTCAGAGCTGGATAATGTTTATTTAATATTTACCAAACAAAAGTACATTCCAAACCTTTTCATATTTTAAACATCAGTATTTTGTCTTATTTTGTGGGTTGTCTGCTTTATTCTTGTGATGCAGGTGGGGCAAAGCATGGAAACCTTCGTCAGAGATACTGGTTCTGTTCAGCCCTCTCTTCTGTGTATTGGGGAAAAAAAGAACAGCCTGCAAAATGTCTACATCATCCTGGATCAAAAAGTCCTCCCTTGCTCAGTGCAGACCGGAGTTGCCGCCTTTGATGAGCTCTTCAAGGCCCACTTCGCTTTTGCCTTGTCCTACGATGAGGCGCTGCTCAACTTCTACACATTCATCCAGACCACCGTGTACGGCATTGACATTGGCAGCATGAAGGAGAGCCCTCGGGTCAAGGAAATCCAAGCAAGACTTCTCAATACTGAACTTTAACATCGGGATTCAAGTGTTTCATCTGCAGGGTGCACCACACCAGTTGTTCATTGTTATTTAGACATGTGAAGTTTCAGCATGGTCTGTTCCCTGAGAGGTCATTGTGTTTGAAATGTGGAGAACAAGGATGTTCTTTTGTGTTTTGCCCTTATTCTGGTTATCAATGGGACTTAAATCAAGCTCACAAAGACATTGTTGATTCAGGCGGGGACAGATTTGAACCAACTTAAAGATGTAAAACTATGAAAAACACTGATCACAGGAATATTCCCATAACAGACGCAGAGATGAGGATTTAAAACAATTTATTTACAATTTAAAAACCAAGAATCAAAACAGAAAACTGAACAATTATCTCCAACTAATGTAAACATTTCTGATTAAAACTCATTCAACATATTTACAGTATTTCATAAACAAACAAATGTATTTTAAAGAACAAAATGAACACATTTAAAACTTGTTTAAAAGATATTTCCAGAAGCAGTTTTTAAAAGTCAGACATTCGTGACGTCAATTCAAATAAAATAAATCACTTCTAAAATAAATTGTTTTCGCGAGTTGAAAACAAAGTGTCTTTAGAAAATGACACACAGTTAATTAAGAACAATCTTAAAACTTTATATTAAGTGACTTGTAAACTGATTTCTTCAGAAAAATTGCTGAATGTTGGTGTGTTCTTTAAACACTGTGAGTTTTCATGTGTCGTTTTAGATGATGTCTCAGGGTGAATGTTTTCTGACAGACTGAGCAGCTGTGAGGCCTCTCTCCTGTGTGTGTTCTTCTATGAACATTTAAGCTAGACTTTCGGGCAAATGTTTTATCACAGATTGAACAGCCGTGTGGTTTCTCTCCAGTGTGTGTTCGTCCATGTGCCTGGAGGTTAGGGAGGTGTGTGAACTTTTTCTCACAGACCTGACAGCTGTAAGGCCTCTCCCCTGTGTGTGTTCTTCTATGTGCAACTAGATGACATTCACGGGCAAATGTTTTCTCACAGTCTGAACAACTAAAAGGCTTCTCTCCTGTGTGCACTCTCATGTGTCTTGTTAAATCTTGTTTATGTCTAAATGTCTTGTCACAAACATGACAGCGGTGCTTCTTCTTCTCGTCTCCTCCGTCAGCTCCAGACGTCTCTCCGTTGTCGACCGTCGCGCTCGTCTCTGGGTCAGACTTGTTTTGGGCGGAGACTTTGGTGCTTCTGTCTCTGCTCTGGACCTGGTTGTGGTGATCTCCATCAGCTTCTGTCTCCATCTGTGCGTCTGAGCGGCTGAATGGAGGTTCTTCATCATCGTGGTCAGTGTCAGACGAGTGCTCAGTGTGTCCCTCCGTCTCTGAGCGGAAATGTGGCTCTGAGCTGATGTTCCCGCGCTCAGTTTGTCTCTGTGGAAGCGGGGAGGGCTCTTCTCTCTTCACGCTCACAGCACTGGACTCTGGGAAACACCTGAAACATGATTTAAACATGAATAAAGTGAACAATAATGTGACTGAGACGTGTTTGAAAGTGTGTGAGCCTACACTGGCAGCTGCTCTTCCTCCTGTTTGATCCTCTGCTCCTCTGGCTCCTCTTTAATCCTGGTTGGGGGCGTCTGGACCCTCGCTCTGACCAGTACGACTCTCGGGCTCAGTATCTGCTCCAGGAGCCGCTGTTTCCTCCGGTTCTCGTCTTGGGAGCGACGCAGTTCCTCCTCACACTCCGCTGTCGTCCTCTCAAACAGCGCACGTGTCTCTCCAGCCGCCGCAGCCAGACGCTCGTTCACAAAAGCTCTGAACGTTTGGCCTTCACACATTTTTACAAACAGCCCTAAACAGAGACGACAGAGGAAACCAGGAGGTTTCAGCCCATCATTTACATCTTACTCTCCTGTCACATAGAGCTAAAGCTGAGCCTGGACTTTTCTGTGGCTGTTTCTCTCCTGTCGAGCTAACTGCTAACTAGCCTTTAGCTCCTGAGAGATTTTAGCTTCAACTTCATCACAATTTAGGCCAACGAAATAAACAGAAATACTATAAAAAACATGTAAAACATCCTTATGAAACATTACTGACACAAACTGAACACATTGACTCACCTTTTTACATATGCACTTGCGGATTTTCGCGTTAACCCGGAGACCTGCTACTCTCTCGATTTTCGAGTTAACCCGGAGACCTGCTACTCACTGCTGAAATCATAAACTTTGAATCAGGATCACGAGTGAGTTAACGGGCACATATGAACTACGTTTGGAAAACAACAGCCAAGACCGGGTCCCTCAAGCTAGCCCGGAGCTAACAACAACTCCGCAGAGGAGGACCGACCGGTGACTTACCTGTGCTACATCTTCTCATAGGGCCCTGCTGGGGCCCTTGACGGTGAGTCCCCAATACAGTGTTGGTTCATCCTGATACGGGGTGCCGGCCGGGGAACCGGCCGATCTAACGCGTTATCATCTCGGCGGGCTCCGTTAAGGAGCCCTGGCGAGTAAGTCTCTCGAAGGCTCGCTGCTCCATCCTCATACCCTGGGGCTGTATTAAAGATCATTTCTCGTGTATTTCGTCGCCTGCCGCCTCTGTTTTGTCTCCTCTCAGCTTCACCTGGGCCTTACTTGGACCCCAAAAAGCTGCAGTACCTCACGACAGCTGATCAAGGCTGTGTAGTCGAGTGCGGAGCAGTGGATCAGCGCACCCTCACACAGAAAGCTGGGGAGCGTGTGAGCAACATCAGCGCATCAAAGAGGTGGTCAAGTCAAACATCACGTAAGGATGCCAAAACCGAGATCTGAGATGAGGCTGGAAGAGGAGCAGGTGTCTCTGACACAAGTGAATGACCTTCTACAGCAGCAAAAGGATATGTTCACAGCTCTATTACAGCAACAAAAAGATAACTTTGAAGGATTTGTAAAAGTTATTATTGACTCTACAAATACAAGAATGGATGCCATGATAAAAGATTTGCAAGAAGTTAAAGCAAGCCTTACTTTCACGCAGAAAGAGGTGGATGACTTGAAACAACAGACTATCCACCAGGAGAGTATGCAGCAGGATGTTATGAAAGTATGCAGCAGTTTCCTTCCAATAACTGAGAAAATAGAACATTTCGAGGCGCAGCTCAAGAAGAACAATCTGGTAGTTGATGGGGTGATTGAGAGCGACGGGGAGAGCCCAGAGGAAACGGAGAGGAAAATCAGGACCCTATTGACTGACAAATTACAGCTCCCTAAGGACATTGCAATTGACAATATATATAGAAAGGGAAGGAGGACGGAAGGTAGTCACAGGCCAAGGTCAATCTTTGTCAAATTCCTTAAGCAGAATGACAGGCAAACGGCCCTCCAGAGAGCCAAAAATCTAAAGGGAACCAATGTTTTTATTAACGAAGATTATACAGAAGAAACCATAAGAAGAAGAAAAGAACTACTACCGAAAATGAGAGAAGAAAGAGCTAAAGGAAACATAGCATTTTTAAGGCACGACAAACTAATTGTACATACAAGACCAAACAGTAGTACGCCAAAAAAGCCTTGAGGGCATCCCTCATTGTAGGATTTTAACCACAGTTGAGAGCATGTCAATTTTATTATGAAGGATGTACACATACCAAAAACGGGATTAAAAATAGCACATGTTAACATTAACAGTTTAAGAAATAAACTAGTGGATGTAAAAGAACTATTATACATGTACAATCTGCACGTCTTAGGGATTTCAGAAACACATCTAGACGACACATTTGATGATGAAGAAATTGCAATACAAGGGTACAACATATTCAGAAGGGACAGAAACCGTTACGGTGGAGGAGTAGCTTTTTACATACAGGAAAACATACCAGCAAAAGTCAGAAAGGATCTATGGGACTGTAATGTAGAAACTATTTGGTTGCAAATACATCTACCTCATGTAAGTCCAATGATAGTGGGTTGCTGCTACCGCCCACCTAGTTCGGACAGTAATTATATGAGTTTAATTGGAGAAATGTTGGAAAAAATCAGCAATCTAGCCTCAGAAACCTATTTTATGGGTGACTTGAATATAGATTGGCTTGCAAATAAATGCCCACAAAAAAGCAAACTTGTCGACTTCACAAATGCAAATGGCTTTATACAATTGATTAAAAAACCTACGAGAATATGTCAAAAACAGGACGGAACCATTACGGCAACATGTATTGATCACATCTTCACGAATACTCCTGAACTTTGTACAAAAGCACTATCTATTCAAGTTGGATGCAGTGACCATAACCTAATTCTTACAGTAAGGAAAGCCAAAATAGAAAAGTGTGGTCCAAGCATTTTGAACAAAAGATCTTATAAAAAGTTCATAAAAGAAGATTTTATTAAGGAAATCCAAAGCGCTAATTGGGCAGCTGTAATAAGTCAAGAGAATGTTGACGAGGCCATACTAAAATTTAATGATACGTTTCTGTCAATAGTAAACAAGCATGCTCCAGTCAAAAGGTTTACAGTAAAGAACAAAGAAACACCCTGGCTGGATAAAGATCTAAAGAAACTAATAAAACAAAGGGAACAAGCAAAAGCAATAGCATCTCTCTCAGGAAAGGCAGAAGATTGGATTTTCTACCGTAAACTGAGAAATCAAACTACAAAATTGAATAGAAACAAGAGGAAACTGCACTATGGAATTAAAATTGACAATATTAAAAATGATAATAAGAAACTATGGAACATAATAAATGATTTAACGGGAAGAAAAAAGAGGCGTGCAATATCATTTATAGAAGTGGATGGAAACTTTATGACGAAACCAATTGAGATCGCAAACTATTTTAATGATTATTTTACGACAAAGGTAGAGAGTCTGAAGATGACAATATCCAACAGTAATGATACTAGAATATCAAATGAACTAATTAAAAATAATATAATGGAACACAAACGTTGTAAATTTCAATTTATGAATACTGAAACATGCAAAATTAAAAACATTCTGAAAAATCTAAAGAATAAACCGCCTGGCATGGATGAAATTGATTGTCACTTGTTGAAAATGACTGCAGAAATTATTGCTCCAGCAGTGAGTCATGTCATTAACCTAAGTCTCACCAAAAGCAAATGTCCTCAAGAATGGAAGAGGGTAAAAGTCATTCCACTACCTAAAGATAAAAAATCACCATTCTCGGGACAGAATAGTCGTCCAATAAGTTTATTACCAGCCCTAGCTAAAGTAATGGAGCGAGTAGTATATGAACAGGTTTATGATTACTTCCACGCAAATAACCTATTCTCTGATCATCAACATGCCTATAAACACGGGCACTCCACTGCAACAGCTCTGACTCGAATAACTGAAGACTGGCTTGGAGAAATAGAAGAGAAGAAGATTGTTGGAACTGTAATGTTAGATTATTCTGCAGCCTTTGATGTACTCAATCATCAGATGATCTTGACAAAGTTAGAGAGTTATGGCTTTGAGAAGACAGCGACATTATGGTTTAAAAGCTATTTAGAAAAAAGATTTCAGTCAGTTTTCTTTAATGGCTATTACTCAGGAGAAAGAATGGTAACGTGCGGGGTGCCTCAGGGCAGCTGCCTTGGGCCTTTGCTCTTTAATATTTACACAAATGAAATGCCACTGGCTCTTGACAAAACTAAAATAGTAATGTATGCTGACGATTCAACTCTGTATTCATCAGCAAAAGACATAATAGAACTGCGACGAGTATTAGGTGAAGAATTAAAGCAGGTGTTAAAATGGACTCAAGAAAACCAATTGATATTAAACACGTCAAAAACAGTTGCAATGGTAGTTGGGTCTAACAATAACATTAAATCAGATCCAGAACTAAAACTTGAGATAGAAGGAGTTCAAATAAATCAGGTATATGAAACTAAGCTGCTGGGAGTTTTAGTGGACTGTAAATTAAACTGGACCAAACATATAGAAATAATAGGGGTAAAAATGGCACGGGCGATCTCAATGATAAAAAGATACAAGCACTGTCTTACACAGCAATCTACTAAACTAATCACACAAGCGCTGGTACTGTCCTACTTGGACTATTGTCCAACAGTCTGGTCAAATGCAACATCTGAAGGAATAAAAACCTTACAAGTAGTACAGAACCGAGCAGCACGAATGTTGCTAGGCTGTGACTACATGACCAGCACAAAGGAAATGCTGAGTAAACTAAAATGGTTGTCAGTGAAAAACAGACTCTTGTACTCTCTGTTATCCTCAGTAAAAAGTATTATGTCAACTAGATGTCCAAAGATCACTTATGAAAATCTCCTGTTCAGCCACGAGAAACACAAATACAAAACCAGACATGCAACGGCCAGAAAATTTCTCTTGCCCACAGTAAGATCGAATAGCATCACGAGGACCTTTACATACAGAGCTATGCAGGCATGGAATGGACTTCCAGATAGTCTAACGATAGTGGAGGACAAGAAGAGATTTAAATTTTTACTGAGAAAACTCTTACAAACAAATGTGGATTGATTTTGGCGAATGAACGTGTCATGTGATATTCCTTTCTGAATGCAAATATGTGCTACTTTTATGTACAGCTTTTATAGGATTTTAGTAGGATATACAAATGTACTGATACACATGTTTGTGATTTAAGTACTGTTTTTACTTTTTGTGAGTGGATTTAGAGGGACCCCAGGAAGAATAGCGACAGCATGACTGCGCTAATGGGGATCCTTTCAATAAACAATAAACAATAAACCTGTTCCGTGTCTAAAATGATTAAATCCCAGTCGTTAGCTTCACACAGCAGCAGCAGACTGTGGGAAAGAGCAGAGTGTGGTGTTGCCGCGGTAACGCACTTAACTGTTTCTCTACAGCCAAAAGTGTGAAATAAAACCTCTACAAACAGAAATAAAAAGGAGAAATGACGTTCAGTCCTAACGTGTGAGGACAGTGAACAAGTCGGCTGCTCCGGGAATCTTTTCAAAACACTTTTGAAGTTAAAATCTCCGAGGAGCTAAAGGCTAATCAGCAGTTAGCTCGACAGGAGAGAAACATCCACCGAAAGATCTGTTTCTGTCGCCAGAGAAAATATATGAAAGTAACATTTATGTGGGCGCTTTCATATGCGGACAGTTAGCAAGCGAGCTAGTCTGGGAGACTTTTCAGATTCCATTAGCCGGCTCAATGTGTTTTTCCTATAGCCGTTAGCATTAGCCAAACATCGCAAATGATGAACCACAGATGTTTTCAGCTGTTGTCAACACATCAACCATGTTTAGGGGGTCAATGCCTCATTCATGAATGTACAGACTTTTATGAAGTTTTACCTTAGATACAAATTAGCATAAACATTCACTAGGACATGGCTGGAACATGTAGGGGGAGGAAAATACACAGTTTTGACATTTTTAAACTCCGTATAGTCCCTTTAATGATAGAGAAACAAGTACAAAGAATTTAAGCGACAAAGCTGTTAAAAAAATCAGACACAAAATATTTCCTTAATTAAAGATAAAAACAACAGCTGTTTGGTCCGATTCATAATCTACTAAATAAAGTCACAAATCATTTAAAGAGCTTATTAAACGCTTGATGTCATGAGCCCACGGTGGACGTTAGCGACATTAGCATCGCAAAGCTAACAGTCCATTTATAACCGTAGAGGCTCAGCTCCAGTGCAGGAGCTGAGTGACAGACAGCAGGGGGCAGTAGAGGAACAACTAAAGAGTTAAGAACACAAGAAATGTACAAATATGGAAGTCGGGTGTTTTTGCTGCTAACACTGTGCGTCGCTAAGTTGTTTTTCCTGATTCGGGGCTTGTGAGGATCGTTCCACTTTCCCACTGGGGGGTCAGAAATTCCAACTTCCGAGGACAAATGCACCGATGCTATGCTACGATGTGCTACGGCTCTGTTGGTGATAATTGTGTAATAAACCACACATTCAATAAGCACAGCACTACTTTAAAAGCCACTTTAAATGTAGCTGATGCTTTTAGAGGCTTTATACATGCTTTTCAGTCATGTGACTTGTTGTTATGGCGGCCATTTTGAATACCGAAGTAGATTTATGCAGTACTACAACATGTAACAATATCTCTACTCAGGATATAAAAGAAAGACGACTGATCGACAGTGGCTTTTTAATGAACTCGTAATCATTGTTCAAGAAGAAAACAGTAAAAAAAAAAGCCCCAGAGACGCACGTTTATGTGAAGAAACGAGACTGTCGTCCAATAGAAAACGACACAAGTGGTCGTTTGTCTCATCCCTGAATTACGACCATATAAGACGTCTACTAAAACAGCGCCCCCAAGCTCCCATTGAGGGTATGTACATTACATTTAACCCGATTCAGAAACGACTTTATTTTACGTAGTGTATCTGACCAACTGTGACGACGAGTCCGAAAGTCAAACGCAAAGAAATGAATCACAAACTCGCAAAATTAGCCCCAATTGCAACATATGTTCAGGCAAATATCAGCCCCAGATGTTCAGCCCTGACACATCTGTGGAGGAACTGAACGTCCAGCTGTGCCAAAGGCTCTCCAAGCGCAGCAGCCACAATTTACCGCTCCCATATTATATTATATATGTGTAAGCTGTAGGTTATCGCCATTTTACTCACAACAACAGCGACACCAAAGCATTACTCACCATTGATGTCTTTGTGAGTCCTTCTTCTCCTCCACATGCATCACTGCCAACTATGTTCAAATATAACTTGACCTGTTCAGATGTTTTTGGTTGAAATATCTGTTGATTTCAGTAAATATGACGTCCTAATGCTGCAAACTATTATAAATACCATTTTCAGTGAATTACAAGCTTTAAAGTGTGTTTAAACTCTGTTCTGCGCTGCATGAGATTTACAAACTTGCTCCGTTTGGATCGACAGGAGAAACATTTCAAATTGTTTCTCCGTTTGTGGGAAAAACATAAAAGACTGAGATTTTAGACGGTTTTATTGACGACTGAAAAACGAAGAGACAAAAGAGGAAAACAATGATGATCGTCAAAAGCAGAGTTTATAATGAACGATTATGCAAACATTACTGATTAACTCAAACTCAAATATTTACAGTCATTTAAAAAGGATTAAGACAAACTGAAAACATTTAAAGGTTGTTTGTCTGCGTTAAGTCAATTCACACTAAAAACATTTCCAAATGCATATTTCATTCAAACAGTAAATTAAACATTAAAAGTTTGTGTTGAGTAAAAAGTGAATTAATTTTATATGTAACTGGGAATAAGAGACAACTTTGGAAATGAAATCGAACTATTGACAATGTTGTGAATTGAAAAGTCCTTTAAACACTGTGAGTTTTCATGTGTGTTTTTAGATTGTGACGCCCTCATCCTCTCCTCCACCTGTGGGCGGGGGTGATGCACGCTCTGTCTGTCTCCAATCAATACTAACATTTGTGATTAAAACTCCATCAACATATTTACAGCATTTCATAAACAAACACATGTTTTTAAGAACAAAATGAACACATTTAAAACTGGTTTAAAAGGTATTTCCAGTCTTTAAAAAGTCAAAGATTTGTGAAGTCGATTCAAACTAAATAAATCACTTGTAAAATGAACTTTTTTCAAAAAGCTAAATGTCTTTTCTAAATTATGTACATGTTAAGAACAATCTTGAAACTTTTGATGAAGCGACTTGTGAATTGATTTCTTCAGAAAAACAGAAAAATGTGAAATGTTGAAATGTGGAAATGTGCTTTAAACACTGTGAGTTTTCATGTGTGTTTTTAGATGATGTCTCCGGGTGAATGTTTTCTGACAGACTGAGCAGCTGTGAGGCCTCTCCCCTGTGTGTGTTCTTCTATGATCATCTAAAGTAGACTTTCGGGCAAATGTTTTATCACAGATTGAACAGCCGTGTGGTTTCTCTCCAGTGTGTGTTCGTCTGTGTGTCTTGAGGTCAGGGAGTTGTGTGAACTTTTTCTCACAGACCTGACAGCTGTAAGGCCTCTCCCCTGTGTGTGTTCTTCTATGTGCAACTAGATTACCTTCATGGGCAAATGTTTTCTCACAGTCTGAACAACTAAAAGGTTTCTCTCCTGTGTGCACTCTAATGTGTGTTGTTAAAACTTGTTTATGTCTAAATGTCTTGTCACAAACATGACAGCGGTGCTTCTTCTTCTCGTCTCCTCCGTCAGCTCCAGACGTCTCTCCGTTGTCGACCGTCGCGCTCGTCTCTGGGTCAGACTTGTTTTGGGCGGAGACTTTGGTGCTTCTGTCTCTGCTCTGGACCTGGTTGTGGTGATCTCCATCAGCCTCTGTCTCCATCTGTGCGTCTGAGCGGCTGAATGGAGGTTCTTCATCATTGTCGTCAGTGTCAGACGAGTGCTCAGTGTGTCCCTCCGTCTCTGAGCGGAAATGTGGCTCTGAGCTGATGTTCCCGCGCTCAGTTTGTCTCTGTGGAAGCGGGGAGGGCTCTTCTCTCTTCACGCTCACAGCACTGGACTCTGGGAAACACCTGAAACATGAGTTAAATATGAATAAAGTGAACGATAATGTGACTGAGACGTGTTTGAAAGTGTGTGAGCCTACACTGGCAGCTGCTCTTCCTCCTGTTTGATCCTCTGCTCCTCTGGCTCCTCTTTAATCCTGGTTGGGGGCGTCTGGACCCTCGCTCTGACCAGTACGACTCTCGGGCTCAGTATCTGCTCCAGGAGCCGCTGTTTCCTCCGGTTCTCGTCTTGGGAGCGACGCAGTTCCTCCTCACACTCCGCTGTCGTCCTTTCAAACAGCGCACGTGTCTCTCCAGCCGCCGCAGCCAGACGCTCGTTCACAAAAGCTCTGAACGTTTGGCCTTCACACATTTTTACAAACAGCCCTAAACAGAGACGACAGAGGAAACCAGGAGGTTTCAGCCCATCATTTACATCTTACTCTCCTGTCACATAGAGCTAAAGCTGAGCCTGGACTTTTCTGTGGCTGTTTCTCTCCTGTCGAGCTAACTGCTAACTAGCCTTTAGCTCCTGAGAGATTTTAGCTTCAACTTCATCAGGATTAAGGCCGACAATCATGAAAACAAATCCCTAAAAACATGTAAAACCTCCTTATGAAACATTACTAACACAAACTGAACACATTGACTCACCTGTTCCGTGTCTAAAATGATTAAATCCCAGGCGTTAGCTTCACACAGCAGCAGCAGACTGTGGGGAAGAGCAGAGTGTGGTGTTGCCGCGGTAACGCACTTAACTGTTTCTCTACAGCCAAAAGTGTGAAATAAAACCTCTACAAACAGAAATAAAAAGGAGAAATGACGTTCAGTCCTAACGTGTGAGTACAGTGAACAAGTCGGCTGCTCCGGGAATCTTTTCAGAGACACTTTTGAAGTTAAAATCTCCGAGGAGCTAAAGGCTAATCAGCAGTTAGCTCGACAGGAGAGAAACATCCACCGAAAGATCTGTTTCTGTCGCCAGAGAAAATATATGAAAGTGACATTTATGTGGGCACTTTCATATGCGGACAGTTAGCGAGCGAGCTAGTCTGGGAGACTTTTCAGATTCCATTAGCCGGCTCAATGTGTTTTTCCTATAGCCGTTAGCATTAGCCAAACATCGCAAATGATGAACCACAGATGTTTTCAGCTGTTGTCAACACATCATCCATGTTTAGGGGGTCAATGCCTCATTCATGAATGTACAGACTTTTAGGAAGTTTTACCTTAGATACAAATTAGCATAAAAGTGTCGTCTAAGCTAAATGCCCAAATGCTCACGTTCAAGTTTCTGCTTTTTGTGAGCTGATGTTCTCGCGCTCAGTTTGTCTCTGTGGAAGCGAGGACGGCTCTTCTCTCTTCACGCTCACAGCACTGGACTCTGGGAAACACATTTAAATAAAAAAAACTTAAAGATGAGAAGACGCAAGAACTTTGTTTTCACACCGAGAGCCGCAAGAACAAAATGGAGTCACTGGTAACCATGGAAACGTCTTGTAATATTTCCATGTTTGAAAGTGTGTGAGTCGACACAGGCAGCTGCTCTTCCTCCTGTTTGGTCCGTGTACCTCTTGACCATTCTATTTTCGACTTCAAATTAGAGATGAAAAAATGGGAAACCACTCGTTTCTCCCTTTCCGTTTCAAAAATAAAAATGGCAAATCAGAAATCAATTTAGTTTTCGTTTTTCATACCAAAATAGAAAAACAAAAAACAAACCGTTTTTCGTTTTTCGATCACTAATTGAAAAGACCAATAAACTCCAAGAAAAACGAATTTTAGACAGTTCCCCTCTCCGGTCTGACCCGGAAACACAAACAGAGACAACGCTAATCAAAGGTAGTTTTTGACCATGACTTTATCAATGATAATAATAGTCTTTCTGTAGTTCTGATGACTTTGCCACCAAATGAAATATGATTTAAATAAAAATATTGGATTGGCTGCTGCGTAGCCTTCCACGTTCTCATTCGGAAGTGCCATAGGTTCTACGGAAGCTGTGGTTTGTTTACAGTAGCTTAGCTTAGCTTAGCATTAGCTAAAGCTTCGCGACTAGAAGCAGCTGTGGACCTGCTGTGCTTTGTCTCTGTACCTTCTTTATTTGTGCGGGTGCTGCTGACAGAAGCTATAACGTTAGATTGGGGAAAATATACGTACATATACGTCTTCCATCTGATGGAGTGTCCCGTAGTGAGAACAGTGAGTTACTGCGTGGATGAATCACAGACAACGATGTCACAATCCAGTGCAGGACAGCACAAAAGTAAGTTGTTTTAATATATTTAAATATATATAAATGATGACTGGCATATATGTTGCCCCGTCGCCAAAGAGTCATGAAGGCATCATCATTGGTTTAAAGATGGTGGCAGACATTACTGCCTATAAGTGCTATTACACAAGCTACAATCTGTTTGCATTATTATCGGAGATAAAGAAAGCCAGCTTTGTTTACAACTTTATATTTACTGTGTAATGTTAAATAAATACCTCACATCAATTGAGCGCCACCTGGTGACACAAAGGCTGTACTAAATGGACGTTTACTCAAGTTGTAGCCCTGAGAGGACATGGCACATTTATGTATAAAGGCCACATATTCCACCAGAATCAAACCCATTAATCCATTGGGATGAAATAGTGTTGCTACTTCAAATAATATGAGGTTAACATGTGTCTTTCCGCCTTGTTTTTTCTTAGAGCGGTGAGTGAGTGGTACATGAGATGAACCGAGGGCTGGTCACTCGAAATGGCCTCTTAAATGCCATTTCCCCTGGTATGTCACTGTCTTTTTCACTTTTACTTTAGAGTTGGATATCTAGCTCATGACACCATGACACCAAAATGACACCAAAAGTTGTTTTTCCTGATTCGGGGCTTGTGAGGATCGTCCGACTTTCCCACTGGGGGGTCAGAAATTCCAACTTCCGAGGACAAATGCACCGATGCTATGCTACGATGTGCTACGGCTCTGTTGATGATAATTGTGTAATAAACCACACATTCAATAAGCACAGCACTGCTTTAAAAGCCACTTTAAATGTAGCTGATGCTTTTAGAGACTTTATATGTCATGGTTGTGGTGGAACGAAGAAAGTAAAAACCCAAAATGCAGGACTGCAACAAAACTGGTGATGTTTAATGACGGAAACCAAAATAACAAAATCCAGAGACAAAACTAAAACAGACCGGGGCTGACATAGACAATGACACGACAAAGGACAAGGGAAACACAGGGGTATAAATACAAGAGGAAACGGGGCACAGGTGAAACACATCAGGGCAGGGCAGACAATAACGAGAGGAGTAAAGCAAAATCACAAGGACAGAACACATGTCAAAATAAAACACAGGACAAGACCAAACACAAGAAAACATGAACAAAAGACGAATCATGACATTATACATGCTTTTCAGTCATGTGACTTGTTGTTATGGCGGCCATTTTTAATACCGAAGTAGATTTATGCAGTACTACAACATGTAACAATATCTCTACTCAGGATATAAAAGAAAGACGACTGATCGACAGTGGCATTTTAATGAACTCGTAATCATTGTTCAAGAAGAAAACAGTAAAAAAAAGCCCCAGAGACGCACGTTTATGTGAAGAAACGAGACTGTCGTCCAATAGAAAACGACACAAGTGGTCGTTTGTCTCATCCCTGAATTACGACCATATAAGACGTCTACTAAAACAGCGCCCCCAAGCTCCCATTGAGGGTATGTGCATTACATTTAACCCGATTCAGAAACGACTTTATTTTACGTAGTGTATCTGACCAACTGTGACGACGAGTCCGAAAGTCAAAGAAATGAATCACAAACTTGCAAAATTAGCCCCAATTGCAACATATGTTCAGGCAAATATCAGCCCCAGATGTTCAGCCCTGACACATCTGTGGAGGAACTGAACGTCCAGCTGTGCCAAAGGCTCTCCAAGCGCAGCAGCCACAATTTACCGCTCCCATATTATATTATATATGTGTAAGCTATAGGTTATCGCCATTTTACTCACAACAACAGCGACACCAAAGCATTACTCACCATTGATGTCTTCGTGAGTCCTTCTTCTCCTCCACATGCGTCACTGCCAACTATGTTCAAATATAATTTCACCTGTTCAGATGTTTTTGGTTGAAATATCTGTTGATTTCAGTAAATATGACGTCCTAATGCTGCAAACTATTATAAATACTATTTTCAGTGAATTACAAGCTTTAAAATGTGTTGAAACTCTGTTCTGCGCTGCATGAGATTTACAAACTGGCTCCGTTTGGATCGACAAGAGAAACATTTCAAATTGTTTCTCCGTTTGTGGGAAAAACATAAAAGACTGAGATTTTAGACGGTTTTATTGACAACTGAAAAACGAAGAGACAAAACAGGAAAACAATGATGATCGTCAAAAGCAGAGTTTATAATGAACGATTATGCAAACATTACTGATTAACTCAAACTCAAATATTTACAGTCATTTAAAAAGGATTAAGACAAACTGAAAACATTTAAAGGTTGTTTGTCTGCATTAAGTCAATTCACACTAAAAACATTTCCAAATGCATATTTCATTCAAACAGTAAATTAAACATTACAAGTTTGTGTTGAGTAAAAAGTGAATTAATTTTATAAGTAACTGGGAATAAGAGACAACTTTGGAAATGAAATCGAACTATTGACAATGTTGTGAATTGAAAAGTCCTTTAAACACTGTGAGTTTTCATGTGTGTTTTTAGATTGTGACGCCCTCATCCTCTCCTCCACCTGTGGGCGGGGGTGATGCTCGCTCTGTCTGTCTCCAATCAATACTAACATTTGTGATTAAAACTCCATCAACATATTTACAGTATTTCACAAACAAACACATGTTTTTAAGAACAAAATGAACACATTTAAAACTGGTTTAAAAGGTATTTCCAGTCTTTAAAAAGTCAAAGATTTGTGAAGTCAATTCAAACTAAATAAATCACTTGTAAAATGAACCTTTTTCAAAAAGCCAAAGCTAAATGTCTTTTCTAAATTATGTACATATGAAGAACAATCTTGAAACTTTTGATGAAGCGACTTGTGAATTGATTTCTTCAGAAAAACAGAAACATGTTAAATGTTGAAATGTGGAAATGTGCTTTAAACACTGTGAGTTTTCATGTGTGTTTTTAGACTCCGTCTCCGGGTGAATGTTTTTTGACAGACTGAGCAGCTGTGAGGCCTCTCCCCTGTGTGTGTTCTTCTATGATCATCTAAGTTACACTTTAGGGCAAATGTTGTATCACAGATTGAACAGCCGTGTGGTTTCTCTCCAGTGTGTGTTCGTTCATGTCTCTTGAGGTTAGAGAGGTCTGTGAACTTTTTCTGACAGACCTGACAGCTGTAAGGCCTCTCCCCTGTGTGTGTTCTTCTATGTTTCACTAAACTACATTCACGGGCAAATGTTTTCTCACAGTATGAACAACTAAAAGGTTTCTCTCCTGTGTGCACTCTAATGTGATCTGTTAAAACATGTTTATGTCTAAATGTCTTGTCACAAACATGACAGCGGTGCTTCTTCTTCTCGTCTCCTCCGTCAGCTCCAGACGTCTCTCCGTTGTCGACCGTCGCGCTCGTCTCTGGGTCAGACTTGTTTTGGGCGGAGACTTTGGTGCTTCTGTCTCTGCTCTGGACCTGGTTGTGGTGATCTCCATCAGCCTCTGTCTCCATCTGTGCGTCTGAGCGGCTGAATGGAGGTTCTTCATCATCGTCGTCAGTGTCAGACGAGTGCTCAGTGTGTCCCTCCGTCTCTGAGCGGAAATGTGGCTCTGAGCTGATGTTCCCGCGCTCAGTTTGTCTCTGTGGAAGCGGGGAGGGCTCTTCTCTCTTCACGCTCACAGCACTGGACTCTGGGAAACACCTGAAACATGATTGAAATATGAATAAACTGAACAATAATGTGACTGAGACGTGTTTGAAAGTGTGTGAGCCTACACTGGCAGCTGCTCTTCCTCCTGTTTGATCCTCTGCTCCTCTGGCTCCTCTTTAATCCTGGTTGGGGGCGTCTGGACCCTCGCTCTGACCAGTACGACTCTCGGGCTCAGTATCTGCTCCAGGAGCCGCTGTTTCCTCCGGTTCTCGTCTTGGGAGCGACGCAGTTCCTCCTCACACTCCGCTGTCGTCCTTTCAAACAGCGCACGTGTCTCTCCAGCCGCCGCAGCCAGACGCTCGTTCACAAACGCTCTGAACGTTTGGCCTTCACACATTTTTACAAACAGCCCTAAACAGAGACCACAGAGGAAACCAGGAGGTTTCAGCCCATCATTTACATCTTACTCTCCTGTCACATAGAGCTAAAGCTGAGCCCGGACTTTTCTGTGGCTGTTTCTCTCCTGTCGAGCTAACTGCTAACTAGCCTTTAGCTCCTGAGAGATTTTAGCTTCAACTTCATCAGGATTAAAGCCGACAATCATGAAAACAAATCCCTAAAAAGGTGTAAAACCTCCTTATGAAACATTACTGACACAAACTGAACACATTGACTCACCTGTTCCGTGTCTAAAATGATTAAATCCCAGGCGTTAGCTTCACACAGCAGCAGCAGACTGTGGGGAAGAGCAGAGTGTGGTGTTGCCGCGGTAACGCACTTAACTGTTTCTCTACAGCCAAAAGTGTGAAATAAAACCTCTACAAACAGAAATAAAAAGGAGAAATGACGTTCAGTCCTAACGTGTGAGGACAGTGAACAAGTCGGCTGCTCCGGGAATCTTTTCAAAACACTTTTGAAGTTAAAATCTCCGAGGAGCTAAAGGCTAATCAGCAGTTAGCTCGACAGGAGAGAAACATCCACCGAAAGATCTGGCTCAATGTGTTTTTCCTATAGCCGTTAGCATTAGCCAAACATCGCACATGATGAACCACAGATGTTTTCAGCTGTTGTCAACACATCATCCATGTTTAGGGGGTCAATGCCTCATTCATGAATGTACAGACTTTTAGGAAGTTTTACCTTAGATACAAATTAGCATAAAAGTGTCGTCTAAGCTAAAGGCCAAATGCTCACGTTCAAGTTTCTGCTTTTTGTGAGCTGATGTCCTTAGTGGCTTCGTTCCATTGTTGTATTACGGACGCCACGCCGCCATCTTGGTCCGACATATGTTATTATGCAGCCAGTTTAATGTGATGGAACTGGCATAATGACTGTTGGTTCTGATAAAACCCATCAGAACAACAAATGCAAGTCTGATCACAAGGATTAAGGATTGATACTAATCACAGTTTGATATTTTTGCAGTATTCTTGCCACATTTTAAAATTATATATATATTTTATGAAGTTTTTATTGAACAAGCTGTAATTTACCTGTATTTGACCCATACAAACAGTAGGTGGCAGCCTTCACATCAACATGGCTCGTGTTATTATTCCTTTTTAGGCCCTGAATCTATAATCTATGGAAGTTTAACATTTTGAATGAAATTATGAAAATAAATTAACTTTTCCATAATATTCTGATTTTTGGAAAGGATCTGTATTATACTCCTAAATATTGAAGAGCAGTTGCGATTTTAATTTGGACAGATACGTTTTTCATGCGTTTGTAGCTAAATCACCAGCCTGAATATGTCCTGATGTCAGTGTGTGTTTAGTAAATGTGTCGTGTGTCGATTGTCGGCGGCTGAAAGGTGTTTTTCTGCAGGTCGTTCTTGTAGTTTTGCCTCAGTGTTTGCTGTTGTGTCGTGGCTGAGCTGAGAAAGTAAACGCTGGTTCTGAAGCTTTGGTGATTTTGAAGCTAAAACACGATTATGTATTTTATTATTTTATTAGAACAGGGACAGTGCACAACAATCAACATCTCTAAATGTGACAATTTTAGCTCCAAAGCTAGTTTTTAATCGCAGTCCCAGCAAACAAGAAGAAGTAACAAGTAACTGTAACTAATGACTTTTTTACAGTGATCTTCCCAACACTGGTCACAGGGCCGAGTGTGAGGAACCACAGAAAGTGTCTCTTATTGTTCAGTGGCAAAAGTAAAAGTTCATAACAGACGCAGAGATGAGGATTTAAACAGTTTATTTAAAATTTAAAAATGAAGAATCAAAATGGAAAACAGGTGAAAACTATTGTCAGAAACAAGAGTTTATAAAGACTGAACAGTGAGATCAAATCAATGCAAACATGTCTGATTATAACTCATTTAACTTATATACAGGATTTCAATAAGAAACACATTAATTTATTAAGGAGAGAAAATAAAATTCAAGGTGATTCAAAAGGTTTTTCCAGAAGCAGAATTAAAAAAGTCAATTCAAATAAAACAAATCACTTGTAATTATACAATTAATTGTTTTCAAAAGGTCAAAAAGAAGAATCTTAAAAGGTTTGTGATAAACGACAAGTACAGACAACTTTAGAAATAAAGAAACTGTTTTAAGTGTTGTCTTAATGTTCATGTGTTTTTAGATTAATGCAAACATTTCTGATTAAAACTCATTTAACATTTACAGAACTTCATAAACAAACAAAATGTTTAAGAAAAACAAACATATTTCAGGTTTGTTTAAAAGGTTTTTCCAGAAAAAGTTGATTCAAACTAAATAAATCACTTGTAAAATGAATCGTTTTCACAAGACCAAAAACAAGTGTCTTTTGTTAATGAAGAACATAAGAACAATCTTAGAACTCTGTGTTAAACGAAATGTCAATTCATTTCTTCAGAAAACTAGAACAATATTTGAAATGTGCTTTAAACACTGTGAGTTTTCATGTGTCTTTTTAGATTAACTCTCTGGGTGAATGTTTTCTGACAGACTGAGCAGCTGTGAGGCCTCTCTCCTGTGTGTGTTCTTCTATGATCATCTAAGTTACACTTTTGAGCAAATGTTTTATCACAGATTGAACAGCCGTGTGGTTTCTCTCCAGTGTGTGTTCGTTCATATGCCTGGAGGTTAGTGAGTTGTGTGAACTTTTTCTCACAGACCTGACAGCTGTAAGGCCTCTCCCCTGTGTGTGTTCTTCTATGTGCATTTAAATTACTGAGTTGGTTAAATGTTTTCTCACAGTATGAACAACTAAAAGGTTTCTCTCCTGTGTGCACTCTAATGTGTCTTGTTAAATTATGTTTATGTCTAAATCTCTTGTCACAAACATGACAGCGGTGCTTCTTCTTCTCGTCTCCTCCGTCAGCTCCAGACGTCTCTCCGTTGTCGACCGTCGCGCTCGTCTCTGGGTCAGACTTGTTTTGGGCGGAGACTTTGGTGCTTCTGTCTCTGCTCTGGACCTGGTTGTGGTGATCTCCATCAGCCTCTGTCTCCATCTGTGCGTCTGAGCGGCTGAATGGAGGTTCTTCATCATCGTCGTCAGCGTCAGACGAGTGCTCAGTGTGTCCCTCCGTCTCTGAGCGGAAATGTGGCTCTGAGCTGATGTTCCCGCGCTCAGTTTGTCTCTGTGGAAGCGGGGAGGGCTCTTCTCTCTTCACGCTCACAGCACTGGACTCTGGGAAACACCTGAAACATGATTTAAATATGAATAAAGTGAACAATAATGTGACTGAGACGTGTTTGAAAGTGTGTGAGCCTACACTGGCAGCTGCTCTTCCTCCTGTTTGATCCTCTGCTCCTCTGGCTCCTCTTTAATCCTGGTTGGGGGCGTCTGGACCCTCGCTCTGACCAGTACGACTCTCGGGCTCAGTATCTGCTCCAGGAGCCGCTGTTTCCTCCGGTTCTCGTCTTGGGAGCGACGCAGTTCCTCCTCACACTCCGCTGTCGTCCTTTCAAACAGCGCACGTGTCTCTCCAGCCGCCGCAGCCAGACGCTCGTTCACAAACGCTCTGAACGTTTGGCCTTCACACATTTTTACAAACAGCCCTAAACAGAGACGACAGAGGAAACCAGGAGGTTTCAGCCCATCATTTACATCTTACTCTCCTGTCACATAGAGCTAAAGCTGAGCCTGGACTTTTCTGTGGCTGTTTCTCTCCTGTCGAGCTAACTGCTAACTAGCCTTTAGCTCCTGAGAGATTTTAGCTTCAACTTCATCAGGATTAAGGCCGACAATCATGAAAACAAATCCCTAAAAAGGTGTAAAACATCCTTATGAAACATTACTAACACAAACTGAACACATTGACTCACCTGTTCCGTGTCTAAAATGATTAAATCCCAGGCGTTAGCTTCACACAGCAGCAGCAGACTGTGGGGAAGAGCAGAGTGTGGTGTTGCCGCGGTAACGCACTTAACTGTTTCTCCACAGCCAAAAGTGTGAAATAAAACCTCTACAAACAGAAATAAAAAGGAGAAATGACGTTCAGTCCTAACGTGTGAGGACAGTGAACAAGTCGGCTGCTCCGGGAATCTTTTCAAAACACTTTTGAAGTTAAAATCTCCGAGGAGCTAAAGGCTAATCAGCAGTTAGCTCGACAGGAGAGAAACATCCACCGAAAGATCTGTTTCTGTCGCCAGAGAAAATATATGAAAGTAACATTTATGTGGGCGCTTTCATATGCGGACAGTTAGCAAGCGAGCTAGTCTGGGAGACTTTTCAGATTCCATTAGCCGGCTCAATGTGTTTTTCCTATAGCCGTTAGCATTAGCCAAACATCGCAAATGATGAACCACAGATGTTTTCAGCTGTTGTCAACACATCATCCATGTTTAGGGGGTCAATGCCTCATTCATGAATGTACAGACTTTTATGAAGTTTTACCTTAGACACAAATGGTTAAAATGGTTAAAATTACTCTATTGACACAGACATGTATATGGTTAGTCTGGTGTTATAAGTGATTTGCCTCAGGTGCTCTGTGGAGCGGGTCACACTGTTTTTAATGCAGGCTAGCTGATACCATAGAAATGCACTAGCCTAGCGCCACGAAACTCTTCAAATATAAGAACTGCATGAGTTACAAAAAAAAACTAACTAGGAAATGAGGCCCTATGTCAAAAATCCTGAAATATTCCTTTAATGATGATGTGCGAAAAAATGTAGTGTTGATATTTGTATATATTTCAGAGTTGGAAACCGACTTTGAAAATGCAATCTGATGAAAGAAAACGTATTTTCGAATCAGTCGATCGTGGAGGACGTCCGCACCGGCCGGAGCGAGCCGTACGGACCGGAGCCTTTGAGGGAGCTGCTCAAACTGCTGCCCGAGTCTGAAGAGGCACGTTTCTCTAAGGCTTTATCTCCAGTCGTCTGTGTTTGTTCTATAATGATGTTCATTTGTTTGTGTGTTAAGGTGAAGAAGCTGAAGCTGTTCAGAGGCGACGTGTCCAAACTGTCTTTGGCCGATTCCTTCGTTTACCTGTTGATCCAGCTGCCCAGGTGAGAACGCTCGGATATCGGAGCTGATATTGGAAAAAGTACGATATGTGAAGAAGCTGAAGCTGTTCAGAGGCGACGTGTCCAAACTGTCTTTGGCCGATTCCTTCGTTTACCTGTTGATCCAGCTGCCCAGGTGAGAACGCTCGGATATCGGAGCTGATATTGGAAAAAGTACGATATGTCGGGTATCGGCTATAAATATCCGTGGCTAGGAACAGTATGCTAATGCTAGCGGTTGGCCTGTCACGACAACAAATTTGAGGTTTGATATATTGAGGCAGAAAGTATCACGATAAAAGATAATACTGACTCTAACGATACTGGACACTGTCAACTCTCAGGCATAAAAATTACAGTAAAAATAATGGAACTCAGTTTGCTTCAGTTAGAAATCAAAGTTTTATAAAGAAAACATTTGGGGGAAATGCAAAGACAATAAATATCGAGCCCAAAAGAATATAATTTACCGTAAATGCTCTAATATAGGCCGGGGCCTTTATTTACTCGAGGGCATCCAGGACCAGGCCTTTATTGGAACCAGGCCACAGTTAGAGACAGGCCTTTATTTCTATTTGAGCAAAACGGACGACCAGGAAAATGAAGAAAACGAGATTTGTGTCCATTTGAACCTAAAATATTAGTTTCATTTATTAATGAACATTTCAAACCCTCTCCCAGCGGCTGGAACATTGACGCCTTTTATTTTGTCGGGACAACAGGAAGTGTTTCGTTGCTGTTAGCGGAGCTTTGACGTCAGTGTCACTGCAGGTTTCTGTTTCGTTTTTACCGGACCGGATTATTTGTTGTTCTCTTGTGTAAAAGGCGAGTTTAGACGGAGCGTTTGTGTTTGTGATCGATCATGAGACTGACCCGAGAGAAGACGAGACGCTCGCGCTGATGGGAGGAGTTATTTTGAGGCGTGGGACTGACCTGCACACGGAGCAGCTGGACGTGCCCGGCCACTGTTAGAGACCCGGCCGCTAAAGGAATACAGGCTAGTATTAGAGAATTTACGGTATCTGTTATTTATTGAACGATAAGACGATATAGTAATTATCGTGACAGCCCTAGCAAAGCGCCAACTAATCAAGGCTAGGACAGAAAGATAAGCCTTTATTGATCTCACAATGGAGAAATTCACTTGTTCCATTCAGCTTCAGAAACACTCAGGGTGTGCAGGAAATGTGCAAACAACGAAATAGTAAAAATAGAGATATCTTATATACAATGACGACCACAAAGCTAAGGGGGCAAAAAAGTAAAAAAAAAATAAGATAGACAGACTATAATAAAAATGTGGTCTTATGATTTGATCACGTAAAACTGCTGGAGCGGCCAAGTGTTTTTTTTATGTTAGTTTATGAAATGCTGTTAAAGAGTAACTGATCATAGGCTCAAGTTGTAATGATCTGATCACTTTATGTGAGTTAATGTAATCTAATGAAAAAGCATGTCATCTGGGAGGTCAGGCAAATATTTAATACACAGATCTCCACAGACCTCTCACACACTCTGCACTCTCACTTTTTGAAATGTATTTATTGTATTCTCTGATATCGGCAGATACTCAAACCCCCAGTTTTGGCATCAGTGTCGGAAGCAAAACTCGGTGCATCTGTTCTGATCCAGCACGAATAAAAGCACCAAATGGACACTGTCTCATTCATTAGTTCAACTGTCAAATTTTCTCACGGGGGCAATAAAGTCTAACCTCAACCTTATGCCTAAATATGAACAGACAAAACACGTATTTAATGTTTCAATAGAAAGAAAGTTTATTTAACCACAGAAGCTTCAGTTTTTGTTGTCCAGGTCCAGAGAGGGATTCCTCCGCGGACAGGCCCACCTGAAACAGAGGAGGGGGGGGGGGGACACCATGTGACTAGTGATGAACAGATACAGATTATTAAAAGTCAGAGTAATAAGAAGGGAATAGCATTGCAGTGGATCATGTATTTTACCTTTGTTTTCATGTTATTACAAAGACTTCACACACCACGTTTCCTGCTAATATTTTTGGTCAGGTTTGTGACGAACCATATTAACAAACATGGTGCGAGTCCTATAAACTAACACGCAGCTACTTAGAATCTGTGAACCCTCAAAACTCCCTCTCTCCCTCTTCAGGATGTGTTTCCTGCTAATAGTTTAACCACATTAGCATGTAGCTGCGTTTTCTGTTTGTTAAACCAAATGACTTTTATGTACAATGCTATTCACATCTGATCAAAAGGGCAAAGTGCAAATAAATGTACACATGATGAATATTTTGCCCAAACATGGATCGATCAGCAGCGCTTTAGTTTACAGGACATTAGCAGCATGACAGTAAGATCTCAGTGCAGGCTCTCAGTCGTACAGGAGTCGTCCGTCTGCAATGAAGGTTCTTGAGTCGTCGTCTGTACTGTGTAGTTGAAGTGTAGAACGTTTCACCTCTGATCCAAAAGGCTTCGTCAGCGACACTAAAGCCTCAGCTCAGCTCGCAGACTAGATACAGACCAGAGGGAGTCGTTCAGCTTGGCTAAGCCCCGCCCCTCTCGTAAGCCACTCTCCCCTGTAGGTCAACACCTTTGCAGCCATAAGCCTTAATCTGAACGACCCTTCACTCAGCTGATCGCTGCTCGGGCCGTTCAGACTGAAACCCAGGTGAAACCCAAGACTCGTAGCTACACAGATGTTTACCTCCAGGTGAGGGCAGACAGTAAGAGAGAGAGAGAAGAACTGAGCCAAGCTGAGCTCCTCCCTCTGGTCTGTATCTAGTCTGCGAGCTGAGCTGAGACTTTATTGTCGCTGGCGAAGCCTTTTGGATCAGAGGCGAAACGTTCTACGCTTCAACTGCACAGTCCAGAAGACGACTCAAAAACCTTCACTGAAGACGGACGACTCCTGTACGACTGAGAGCCTGCACTGACGTCTCATCGTCACAGCTGTTAATGTGCTGTAAACTAAAGCCCTGCTTAACGACACGTGTTTGGGCATCTGGACATTTATTTGCACTTTTTTATAAAAAGAAAAATATGTAAAAATAAAAAGCTTAAAGGTTCGATCCATATTTGACTTTGCAGGATTCACACGACGTGTCTGATTCCAGAGCCTTTAAGACGTCCTCAAAGTCGCTCTGCAGGTCCGCCTTGCTCTCTTTGAGACACGTTATTATGTCTCGCTGGGCTGAGATGGTTGAGAGATGAGCTTTCTCTCTTTCAGAAGAATAATTCATCTTCTGTAGGACACGACGCTCCTGCTCTAAGATGGACTCTCTATCTCGAAGTGCGCCCTTGTCTGATTCCAGAGCCTTTAAGACGTCCTCAAAGTCGCTCTGCAGGTCCGCCTTGCTCTCTTTGAGACACGTTATTATGTCTCGCTGGGCTGAGATGGTTGAGAGATGGGCTTTCTCTCTTTCAGAATAATCGTTCGTCTTCAGTAGGACACGACGCTCCTGCTCTAAGCTGGAAACTTTGTCTCGAAGTGCGGCCTTGTCCGATTCCAGGTTCATAACCTCCTCAGCATAATCCTCAATTATCGTTTCTTGAGCGACTATTTTCTCGTCCTGCTCAAACTGGATAGTCGTGACCTCATCGTCAAACACCGCCATGCTGTCCTTCAGGTCCTCATACGCCGTCTGCAGTTCGAGGATCCTCTCCTGATCACACTTGGCACGAGCCTCCATCGCGGCTTGTAACGATTCAAGGCTGGCAATTTCTTCAGCGTAATCCTGAATTATTGTTTCTTGAGCGGCGAGTTTCTCGTCCTGCTCTGCCTGAACGTTCATCATCTCCTGCTCAAAGGTTTCCATGTTTACCTGCAGGTCGTCAAATGCTGTTTTCAATTGTAAAATCTTTGCAGAATTCTTCTCCTGTTCGGCCTTGGCGCTAAACTCATTCTGCCTCATCTGGAAGTCAAGTTCATTCTTCATCTCCTCCAGATGTAAGATCTCCGCCCGAGCTTCTGCGAGCTGTTTCTGGATCTTGTCATTTTCCATTTTCAACCTGTCGGCGTCTCCCTCGGCCGTCTGTCTGTCCTCCAGAGCCGTTAAGACGTACTCAAAGTCTCTCTGCAGGTCCTCCATGCTCTCTGTGAGGCGGGTTATTGTGTCTCGCTGGGCTGAGATGGTTGAGAGATGAGCATTCTCTCTTTCAGAAGAATAGTTCGTCTTCTGTGTGGCCAGGAGCTCTGCTTTGAGACGAGCGATCTCTGTCTCATAACGGCCCTGTTTATCTTCTGTATCTTCACTCAAAACGTTCAAAGTCTTCTTCTGATCGCCAACAACCATGTGGACATCGACCAACGCTCCCACGAGGGCGCCGCTCTCCCCTCGGAGGGTCTGAACCTCCTTCTTCAGAGTCCTGCCTGGCTGGAGACTCTTGAGACCTTTTGCGATCCTGCGTTTGGCCTTTCCGGCGTAATTCTTAATTTGCTGGGCCAATATGGGGGGAGGCTTTGCATTTCCTTCCCCAAAGGCCCTGTTCCCGCACTCCTCCATGGAGGGGAACCGCTCTGAAAAGTCCCAGAACTCCAAATCTGCCCCAAAGGATGAGCCAGAGGCTTGGATCTGAGACATTTCCAGATCTGAGTCTTGCAACAGTGAAACTGTGCTGTGATTCTCCATTTTCTGAGAAAATGAGAGAATTTACAAGGTTTTCGTGGAGAAATACCGGAGGTTTTGATAAATACTGTGTCTGCTGAACGAGATGTGTGCGAACGTCTTTCAGAGATGAGCTCGAATGTGGAGGTCAGAGTGTCTGCTAATGCTAGATGTCCCGTTTATGATGACATCACCGCTGTCGTTATGGCGATGAGCCAGTTGTAGAATTCAGATCCGAGAATGGGACGATGTCGTGTTCTCAGATGGGAGGGGCTTATCGTTGCCATAGCAATAAGGAATTCAGTGGTGAAAAGTCATGTGACTGAACCCACCCACAGATACAGATGGAAATGCCCATATATGGTCATGTTCGAAGCAGCCAGAGGGGAAACAAAGAAGAGAAAACAACAGAATTAAAGATGCACAACGCAAGTCTCTGAGTTTTCGCAGAACTATGCCCCCTTTGGCGAAAAGCGGAACTGCACTCAGAGTTGTGCACGCTCCTGGACCACACGCACGCTTGCACGAGCACGAGCCGATCAGAACCAAAGGAGCGTCATTCGTGATTGCACAAATCTTTTGTTGAGAGTCGTAATGTCTTCAGAGGTAAGAAAGTTATACGTTATTTTGAATTATGTGAAAGGATTTTGCATTTCAGTTAAACAACATTAATTTTTCAGAGGAAAAACGGGGTTAGGAGAAAGGTAAAAATAATGATAATAATAATCCCATTTCTACCCGTTTTGTGTGTTCACTGATGATTGGATTATAATGGTAATGCGTTCATGAATAATATACATTATTACTTTATATAAGCTAAGAAATAATAAGCAGTGAGTGACACACCAAATACCTTATTAGTTGGTCAACAAAGTAGACTGAAATATAATGCTACCATCTGAGCTAAAACAGCCTGATCCTCCGAATATTTGTGAGGGTTTAGCTTGTTTTATTGATCTGCTTAGTAGCATATTCCAACAGCAATATATTCTTATAGACAGTAATTTGAAATACATGTATCTGTGAAATGTGCTAATACTTTTCAACTACTGTACCAGGGCAGGTTATGTAGCGGCCAAAAGTCACTAGTTTATACATTTAGAAGAGAAAAAAAGGCTCCCTATACACATAACATGGAATTAATTCACACAGTACAAGATCATATTAGCTGGGAAATAGAAAGCGCATGGGCCGGTAGTGATGCAGTTCAGAAGCAAACTTGATGTAGACGAACAGTTATTTGTTTTGTAAAAAGTCAGCCTGCTGTACAACATGAGGGAAGTAAAATAAGCACCCTTTTATCACTGTATTTCTTTCCTGCGATGTGTAGAATACAGCATGTATGTTATCACAATAACAAAATATTGTTTTCCCTTTAGAATTCCAGCTCGGGCCATTTTGATGTTCTTGTGGAGAGAAGTGGCAGCAGTGGAAGGGGCCACGAGGAAGACCAAGGGGGGGAGGCAGAAGAATCTTGCTCAATCATGTGCACGATTGATCAGTGAGGACAGAAAATGATCCTGACCCTTTTGGCATTTATGTTGACTGTAAAGAAGCAGCATTCAGGCAATAGACAAGCTGTGAGCACATGAGAAAATATGTCCACGAATTAGGGAAGAAAAGGCTTTATTGTAAATATTTTGTTCCATGTTTGTAACAATAAATATATATGCACTGCTTATGTTTCACTTGGAGTTTGTTCATGGAGCTGATGGCATCTAGAAAAACAAAACATGATTTTTAGCAATTAGAACAAATATGTTTTTATGGAACAGATAACAGACATGCATTTTAAAAGAATGAAAAACAAACATACCTGCCTCTGTGGACACGTGACTGCACCAGATCAGCTGTAGGACGGGGCACAAGGCCAGACAGGGGTCATATGTTCTGAATCTTTGTTTTCTTGGGGGAGTCCTGCAGACTGAAGTCGTATTCGTAGAGTTTTTGTCTGCAGGTCAGGGATGTCACTGTAGTCTTCTGCCCGGTCTGTGACTTCTTGCAGTACAGTCGTTTTTGCCTGCACAACAATTTATATGACATAAGTTCTGAAAACATGCGTTATATCAGGAAGTCATAAAGCGATGACTTACGACACATGGCCTGTGTTGTTGACATGCACTGGTCGGTGTCATGGTGGTCGTGGCCGTCGTCTGTCCCGGCTTCATATGAAGAGGCAGATCCCGGGCGTAGGACCTCTCTTTCCTTACTTTTATCACCCAAAGACCCATGGACTCCACCATGTCAGTGGAGTGCACCTCACCACACACCCTACAATACAAAAATAAACCTCTATAATGTAATAGTAGAAGCAACATTGACATCTACTACTACAGTGCTTTACTTTACATACATTCTGAATGATCATAACCATAAACTCCTCTGTTGCTTGCATGTTGACAAGCAATACAATTACAATATCTTTTATCCAGCCAAGTATTGTTTTATGTCGCGACATCACCCAGGCCTGTTGAACAAGTTCACATTTTAAATTCATGTTTCATTACTACATGTCACTCTCACATGAAAACCAAGTCACTTACAGCATAAAGTCTCTTAGTGAGATGCTTTGCAGCCAGAAGTCGAGGGAATAGGAAACGCCTCTCGTTGATTCTCTCCTTGTAATAAAACACAAACACTGCATTAGAAAATGCCCATCACTTTCTCAAATACAGAAAATATTCTGATTTACAAATGAAACAAAAAAGGCCAGAGACAAAGCACATAAACCACTGAATTACCTGGAGAGTCCATTTGTCCGTCAGCTAAAGTAGAAACACAGATGCACGTCAGTTATTAGAGAATTTGCAAATATCTGCAGTTTATAACTTACCACGGCCAACAACACTGTCTTTAGTCTGTAATGGGTTTATAATGGCAGCCCTTTTCTCTGTCCACAACTCCCTTACAGCTGGTACGCAGTAGAAATGATGCATCCCATAGTAGAAGATGCACCATTCTCATGTTTATTATTTGAAGAGGTTATGGCTGTTCCACATCTTGTGTCCGCGTGGGCAAACTATGCAGATATATATGCAGAAGTATTACAAATGCACCTACATTATATTACATTACATCCTGTTCATGACTTTTTAAAAAACACTACAGACATTTAGTCCTCACCAAGTCTACTATGAGTGCAGTCCATTCCTCAAGTCCACTGATGGGAAGTTCATCCAACTGATTCTGCATCGAACCACCAGGGCTGTGTAACAAAAACATACACACTTTATTCACACCTTTACAAGGAAAAGACAGCAGGAACTGCATTACAAACATACCACAAAGACACAGGACGACATAATCAGAGACATGTGTGTCTGTGGCCAGTTCTCGCTCAAACTCTGTCCTGTGCACAAGAAAACATACAATATCTTAGCCAACAAAATGCACATCAGTAAATTATTGACCCCAAAGCAAGTAAAGATTGGAAGAGATTATCATTATTGCGGTATTATTATTTATTTATTTATTAGCAATTCACACCATCTAAACCAGGACCAACTCAGGACTACACCAGGTCTGAACTAGGTCTAGACATAAACCCGGTCTAAAGTAGGAGTAAACAATGACTAACATTTATATGGGTGGCATGTGCTCTTCACAAATAATTTATTACTATCAGTACACAGCAACAGCCACGTTTCTGGGAACAATTGACTGTTTTCCCCCAAAAGAAAACATATCAGACAAAGTTAAGTCTAAGTCAGTGTGTTGGTCAAGGACATGAGCACCGTTTAGCATTAGCATCATTTTGAAGATGTGAGTGAAACGTAAAAGACTCCCGGTAAACCAAACACTGAAACATAGTGATCGCCTTTTATCTTGTGTTTCATGATGTACGATTGATCTGAAGAAAACTCCAAGTTTGTGAACCTGCTCATTGACAAAGCCAATAAAACCCATTCTGATCGTACATTTAGCTAACGCTACAAGCTAAAGACGTAGAATTACACATATTACGCATCGTCATTTGTTGACATAGATCTACCGTATCAGACCTCGTATTAGACATTAGAGACTGGGTCTTACCCTTGTAGTAAGAAGAAAGCAGCTGAGGTCCGGGTGAGCCCGAGAGCGGACCGGAGGTAGTTTGTCCGATGTTGACTCGTCTCTGCGGCGCCTGTTTGACTCCAAACTGCCCCTTTTCGGTCACACTAGACAAACTTTTTATCTTCTTTATCGTACGTTGAGTTTGCCTTTGGGTTTGGGATCAACAAGTGTCCGGTCTCTTACAATCCACCCTCTACATTACTAAAAGTCGCGGAGTTGTCTTCGCTGATGCGGATAATGGCGGAGAATCCACAAACTCCCCAGAGCCAGGTGCGCGTGAACGCGCATGACGTCACGCCCCGGCTCAAAACCTTAAGATTCCGTCCCGAATCCGTCTTATTTATTTTACTGCACAGGATTATAGGGGCGAGTGCAGTGATCAGAGAGGAGCTCAATCAGCACATCAGGCAATTGTTTAAACATGTATGGGTGAGAAAACGGTTATTTTAACATTTAGACTTGCGCATAGCACCTTTAAGGCTAAAACACAAAAATTAATTGTATTATTTTATTAATTTATTAGAACAGGGACAGTGCACAACAATCAACATCTCTAAATGTGACAATTTTAGCTCCAAAGCTAGTTTTTAATCGCAGTCCCAGCAAACAAGAAGAAGTAACAAGTAACTGTAACTAATGACTTTTTTACAGTAATCTTCCCAACACTGGTCACAGGGCCGAGTGTGAGGAACCACAGAAAGTGTCTCTTATTGTTCAGTGGCAAAAGTAAAAGTTCATAACAGACGCAGAGATGAGGATTTAAACAGTTTATTTACAATTTAAAAATAAAGAATCAAAATGGAAAACAGGTGAAAACTATTGTCAGAAACAAGAGTTTATAAAGACTGAACAGTGAGATCAAATCAATGCAAACATGTCTGATTATAACTCATTTAACTTATATACAGGATTTCAATAAGAAACACATTAATTTATTAAGGAGAGAAAATAAAATTCAAGGTGATTCAAAAGGTTTTTCCAGAAGCAGAATTAAAAAAGTCAATTCAAATAAAACAAATCACTTGTAATTATACAATTAATTGTTTTCAAAAGGTCAAAAAGAAGAATCTTAAAAGGTTTGTGATAAACGACAAGTACAGACAACTTTAGAAATACAGAAAATGGTTTAAGTGTTGTCTTAATGTTCATGTGTTTTTAGATTAATGCAAACATTTCTGATTAAAACTCATTTAACATTTACAGAACTTCATAAACAAAGAAAATGTTTAAGAAAAACAAACATATTTCAGGTTTGTTTAAAGGTATTTCCAGAAAAAGTTGATTCAAACTAACACTATCACTTGTAAAATGAATTGTTTTCACAAGACCAAAAACAAGTGTCTTTTGTTAATGACGAACATAAGAACAATCTTAGAACTCTGTGTTAAACAAAATGTAAATTCATTTCTTCAGAAAACTAGAAAAATATTTGAAATGTGCTTTAAACACTGTGAGTTTTCGTGTGTTTTTTTAGAGAACTTCTGTGGGTGAATGTTTTCTGACAGACTGAGCAGCTGTGAGGCCTCTCTCCTGTGTGTGTTCTTCTATGATCATCTAAGTTACACTTTCGGGCAAATGTTTTATCACAGATTGAACAGCCGTGTGGTTTCTCTCCAGTGTGTGTTCGTTCATGTCTCTTGAGGTGAGAGAGGACTGTGAACTTTTTCTCACAGACCTGACAGCTGTAAGGCCTCTCCCCGGTGTGTGTTCTTCTATGTGCAACTAAACTACATTCATGGGCAAATGTTTTCTCACAGTATGAACAACTAAATGGTTTCTCTCCTGTGTGCACTCTAATGTGTCTTTTTAAATCATGTTTATCCCTAAATGTCTTGTCACAAACATGACAGCGGTGCTTCTTCTTCTCGTCTCCTCCGTCAGCTCCAGACGTCTCTCCGTTGTCGACCGTCGCGCTCGTCTCTGGGTCAGACTTGTTTTGGGCGGAGACTTTGGTGCTTCTGTCTCTGCTCTGGACCTGGTTGTGGTGATCTCCATCAGCCTCTGTCTCCATCTGTGCGTCTGAGCGGCTGAATGGAGGTTCTTCATCATCGTGGTCAGTGTCAGACGAGTGCTCAGTGTGTCCCTCCGTCTCTGAGCGGAAATGTGGCTCTGAGCTGATGTTCCCGCGCTCAGTTTGTCTCTGTGGAAGCGGGGAGGGCTCTTCTCTCTTCACGCTCACAGCACTGGACTCTGGGAAACACCTGAAACATGAGTTAAATATGAATAAAGTGAACAATAATGTGACTGTGTTTGAAAGTGTGTGAGCCTACACTGGCAGCTGCTCTTCCCCCTGTTTGATCCTCTGCTCCTCTGGCTCCTCTTTAATCCTGGTTGGGGGCGTCTGGACCCTCGCTCTGACCAGTACGACTCTCGGGCTCAGTATCTGCTCCAGGAGCCGCTGTTTCCTCCGGTTCTCGTCTTGGGAGCGACGCAGTTCCTCCTCACACTCCGCTGTCGTCCTTTCAAACAGCGCACGTGTCTCTCCAGCCGCCGCAGCCAGACGCTCGTTCACAAACGCTCTGAACGTTTGGCCTTCACACATTTTTACAAACAGCCCTAAACAGAGACCACAGAGGAAACCAGGAGGTTTCAGCCCATCATTTACATCTTACTCTCCTGTCACATAGAGCTAAAGCTGAGCCTGGACTTTTCTGTGGCTGTTTCTCTCCTGTCGAGCTAACTGCTAACTAGCCTTTAGCTCCTGAGAGATTTTAGCTTCAACTTCATCAGGATTAAGGCCGACAATCATGAAAACAAATCCCTAAAAAGGTGTAAAACCTCCTTATGAAACATCACTGACACAAACTGAACACATTGACTCACCTGCTCCGTGTCTAAAATGATTAAATCCCAGGCGTTAGCTTCACACAGCAGCAGCAGACTGTGGGAAAGAGCAGAGTGTGGTGTTGCCGCGGTAACGCACTTAACTGTTTCTCTACAGCCAAAAGTGTGAAATAAAACCTCTACAAACAGAAATAAAAAGGAGAAATGACGTTCAGTCCTAACGTGTGAGGACAGTGAACAAGTCGGCTGCTCCGGGAATCTTTTCAGAGACACTTTTGAAGTTAAAATCTCCGAGGAGCTAAAGGCTAATCAGCAGTTAGCTCGACAGGAGAGAAACATCCACCGAAAGATCTGTTTCTGTCGCCAGAGAAAATATATGAAAGTGACATTTATGTGGGCGCTTTCATATGCGGACAGTTAGCAAGCGAGCTAGTCTGGGAGACTTTTCAGATTCCATTAGCCGGCTCAATGTGTTTTTCCTATAGCCGTTAGCATTAGCCAAACATCGCACATGATGAACCACAGATGTTTTCAGCTGTTGTCAACACATCATCCATGTTTAGGGGGTCAATGCCTCATTCATGAATGTACAGACTTTTATGAAGTTTTACCTTAGATACAAATTAGCATAAAAGTGTCCTCTAAGCTAAATGCCCAAATGCTCACGTTCAAGTTTCTGCTTTTTGTGAGCTGATGTCCTCAGTGGCTTCGTTCCATTGTTGTAATACGGACGCCACGCCGCCATCTTGGTCCGACATATGTTATTATGCAGCCAGTGTAATGTAATGGAACTGGCATAATGACTGTTGGTTCTGATAAAACCCATCAGAACAACAAATGCAAGTCTGAGCATAAGGATTAAGGATTGATGCTAATCACAGTTTGATATTTTTTGCAGTATTCTTGCCACATTTTGAAATTATATATATATATTTTATGAAGTTTTTATTGAACAAGCTGTAATTGACCTGTATTTGACCCATACAAACAGTAGGTGGCAGCCTTCACATCAACATGGCTCGTGTTATTATTCCTTTTTGGGCCCTGAATCTATAATCTATGGAAGTTTAACGTTTTGAATGAAATTATTAATATAAATCAACTTTTCCATAATATTCTGATTTTTGGAAAGGATCTGTATTTATACTCCTACTTATTGAAGAGCAGTTGCAATTTAAATTTGGATAGATACGTTTTTCATGCGTTTGTAGCTAAATCACCAGCCTGAATATGTCCTGATGTCAGTGTGTGTTTAGTAAATGTGTCGTGTGTCGATTGTCGGCGGCTGAAAGGTGTTTTTCTGCAGGTCGTTCTTGTAGTTTTGCCTCAGTGTTTGCTGTTGTGTCGTGGCTGAGCTGAGAAAGTAAACGCTGGCTCTGAAGCTTTGGTGATTGTGAAGCTAAAACACGATTATGTATTTTATTAATTTATTAGAACAGGGACAGTGCACAACAATCAACATCTCTAAATGTGCCAATTTTAGCTCCAAAGCTAGTTTTTAATCGCAGTCCCAGCAAACAAGAAGAAGTAACAAGTAACTGTAACTAATGACTTTTTTACAGTGATCTTCCCAACACTGGTCACAGGGCCGAGTGTGAGGAACCACAGAAAGTGTCTCTTATTGTTCAGTGGCAAAAGTAAAAGTTCATAACAGACGCAGAGATGAGGATTTAAACAGTTTATTTACAATTTAAAAATAAAGAATCAAAATGGAAAACAGGTGAAAACTATTGTCAGAAACAAGAGTTTATAAAGACTGAACAGTGAGATCAAATCAATGCAAACATGTCTGATTATAACTCATTTAACTTATATACAGGATTTCAATAAGAAACACATTAATTTATTAAGGAGAGAAAATAAAATTCAAGGTGATTCAAAAGGTTTTTCCAGAAGCAGAATTTAAAAAAGTCAATTCAAATAAAACAAATCACTTGTAATTATACAATTAATTGTTTTCAAAAGGTCAATAAGAAGAATCTTAAAAGGTTTGTGTTAAACGACAAGTACAGACAACTTTAGAAATAAAGAAAATGTTTTAAGTGTTGTCTTAATGTTCATGTGTTTTTAGATTAATGCAAACATTTCTGATTAAAACTCATTTAACATTTACAGAACTTCATAAACAAACAAAATGTTTAAGAAAAAACAAACATATTTCAGGTTTGTTTAAAAGGTTTTTCCAGAAAAAGTTGATTCAAACTAAATCAATCACTTGTAAAATGAATCGTTTTCACAAGACCAAAAACAAGTGTCTTTTGTTAATGACGAACATAAGAACAATCTTAGAACTCTGTGTTAAACGAAATGTAAATTCATTTCTTCAGAAAACTAGAACAATATTTGAAATGTGCTTTAAACACTGTGAGTTTTCATGTGTCTTTTTAGAGAACTTCTCTGGGTGAATGTTTTCTGACAGACTGAGCAGCTGTGAGGCCTCTCTCCTGTGTGTGTTCTTCTATGAACATCTAAAGTAGACTTATGGGCAAATGTTTTATCACAGATTGAACAGCCGTGTGGTTTCTCTCCAGTGTGTGTTCGTTCATGTGTCTTGAGGTTAGGGAGGTGTGTGAACTTTTTCTCACAGACCTGACAGCTGTAAGGCCTCTCCCCTGTGTGTGTTCTTCTATGAACATCTAGATGACATTCATGGGCAAATGTTTTCTCACAGTATGAACAACTAAAAGGTTTCTCTCCTGTGTGCACTCTCATGTGTCTTTTTAAATCATGTTTATCCCCAAATGTCTTGTCACAAACATGACAGCGGTGCTTCTTCTTCTCGTCTCCTCCGTCAGCTCCAGACGTCTCTCCGTTGTCGACCGTCGCGCTCGTCTCTGGGTCAGACTTGTTTTGGGCGGAGACTTTGCTGCTTCTGTCTCTGCTCTGGACCTGGTTGTGGTGATCTCCATCGGCCTCTGTCTCCATCTGTGCGTCTGAGCGGCTGAATGGAGGTTCTTCATCATCGTCGTCAGTGTCAGACGAGTGCTCAGTGTGTCCCTCCGTCTCTGAGCGGAAATGTGGCTCTGAGCTGATGTTCCCGCGCTCAGTTTGTCTCTGTGGAAGCGGGGAGGGCTCTTCTCTCTTCACGCTCACAGCACTGGACTCTGGGAAACACCTGAAACATGATTTAAATATGAATAAAGTGAACAATAATGTGGCTGAGACGTGTTTGAAAGTGTGTGAGCCTACACTGGCAGCTGCTCTTCCTCCTGTTTGATCCTCTGCTCCTCTGGCTCCTCTTTAATCCTGGTTGGGGGCGTCTGGACCCTCGCTCTGACCAGTACGACTCTCGGGCTCAGTATCTGCTCCAGGAGCCGCTGTTTCCTCCGGTTCTCGTCTTGGGAGCGACGCAGTTCCTCCTCACACTCCGCTGTCGTCCTTTCAAACAGCGCACGTGTCTCTCCAGCCGCCGCAGCCAGACGCTCGTTCACAAACGCTCTGAACGTTTGGCCTTCACACATTTTTACAAACAGCCCTAAACAGAGACGACAGAGGAAACCAGGAGGTTTCAGCCCATCATTTACATCTTACTCTCCTGTCACATAGGGCTAAAGCTGAGCCTGGACTTTTCTGTGGCTGTTTCTCTCCTGTCGAGCTAACTGCTAACTAGCCTTTAGCTCCTGAGAGATTTTAGCTTCAACTTCATCAGGATTAAGGCCGACAATCATGAAAACAAATCCCTAAAAAGGTGTAAAACCTCCTTATGAAACATTACTGACACAAACTGAACACATTGACTCACCTGTTCCGTGTCTAAAATGATTAAATCCCAGGCGTTAGCTTCACACAGCAGCAGCAGACTGTGGGGAAGAGCAGAGTGTGGTGTTGCCGCGGTAACGCACTTAACTGTTTCTCTACAGCCAAAAGTGTGAAATAAAACCTCTACAAACAGAAATAAAAAGGAGAAATGACGTTCAGTCCTAACGTGTGAGGACAGTGAACAAGTCGGCTGCTCCGGGAATCGTTTCAGAGACACTTTTGAAGTTAAAATATCCGAGGAGCTAAAGGCTAATCAGCAGTTAGCTCGACAGGAGAGCAGGAGAGCTAGCCTTTAGCTCCGTAGAGATTTTAATTAAGGCTGTGTCCGAATGTCCACACTAGTCCCTAACCCCTCATTCACTACATAGGCCGCTCTATATATTCACTATATAGTCACTGATTCTGTTGGCGATTCGGACACAAGCCACTACTTTCTGCGAGCTGCCTGGTGCAGATATGTTTTTTAAATTTTTTTATCTGAATTTATTTAATGTTACAAACGACTGTGTTGGCACTTTTACAGGTGTTTTTTTGTCATTTAAATTTAAATTAAAACTATCATCACAAAAAAAAAAAAGTCACCCCAGCGTGAGCTCAAAGACGCCAAAAGTCGGTCAGAGCCCGGAGTCCGAACACCAGCAGATTGAGTGACGACATCTGCTAAAAGTCACTAAACTCCGGGAATAAAGTATTTCTGTGATAAAAACCAAACTCAGAGACAGTGGAATATTTATGATAAATACGAGTCAGATACTTTATATTTAACATGGATTTTACATGAATGACTTGGATTATTGGAGAGGAAGCTGTCGGTCATTTAACAGCTCAAGCTAAAGGTTAGCCGCTAACGTTAGCATCTTTTCACCGTAACCGTTTATATTTAGGTCGTTTATTCATGAGAAACACAAACACACGACTGAAACAGCTGATTTACTTCAGTCGTGTTGTTTAGTTCAAAGACCTGTCTCTGTCAGGCTCTTCTCCCACTCTCGCAATGCATTGTGGTCTATATTGACCCGTTTAGTGACCATCGATGCTCACTACTTTTCCAGATGCATTGTGGGAAATTAAGTGCACTACTTTTTTCCCTCTGGACATTCGGACACCCCTACAACATGTGACCACTATATAATCACTATATAATCACTATATAATCACTATATAATCACTATATAGGGCAGGGGTAGGCAACGTCAGGCCCGGGGGCCAAATCCGGCCCTCCAGCATAGAAGCTTTGGCCCTCAAGATGATTTTGAGAAATATTATTATACAAATCAAAGTTATTTGAATAGTTTTAGAGTTTAACCTTAGCCAAGCACATTTTCTCCAGTTCAGCTTTACCCAAATCTAAAAGCTTCTCGACTGGAGCTGAACAGCCTAAAACAGATTTTTATTGACTTTCTTGTCATTTTTTTGCTGTGTGTTTGTTGTTTTTCTTGTTGCATTTTTGTTATTTTTTGTTGTGTTTTTCACCACTTTTTTTTTCAGAGTTTTGGGGGATTTTTCACTCTTTTGATTCTTTTTTTTAAAGAAGCTTTTTAGATTTGGGGAAGGCCAAACTGGAGAAAATGTGTTCAGTTTAAGGCAGGGGGTAAAGTACTGAAAAAATGTGAAAAATACTGTCCATTACTTAAAAATGTCCAAACAGAAAACCAAATGAGGTCATATATTATGCAAAGCACTGGCACTGGTGGAAAGTGGTGCTTTAATTTTGGCCCTTAGACTATTTACAATAAAGAAACTCGGCCTCCACCAAGCAAACCTGCTTCCCCTGATAAAGGGAATAGTGCGGACATTCAGACACAGCCCATATCACAGTATGGAAAAACGGTGGCCTGTTCCTTTAAGTTTGTTGCAACGATTAAAGCTTTAGGATCCCTGAAGGTGTGAAAATGACCTTTTTCTGACTGACCACTTTCTTCTATGGTACAAAAAGAAGAGCCGTGTTTTCCTGAACAAGATCATCTTCATCATGACAACGCACCATGTCCTGCTGTAAAGAAAACCTCTGCATCACTGGCTGCTATGGGCATAAAAGTAGAGAAACTCATGATGTGGACCCCCTCCTCCCCTGACCTCAGCCCTATTGAGAACCTTTGGAGCCTCAAGCAGAACATCTATGAAGGTGGGAGGCAGTTTTCATCCAAACAGCAGCTCTGGGAGGCTGTTCTGACATCCTGCAAACAAATCCAAGCAGAAACTGTCCAAAAACTCACAAGTTTAATGGATTTAAGAAGCTGCTCAAAGAAGGTCCTATGTTCAAATATAACTTGACCTGTTCAGATGTTTTTGATTGAAATATCTGTTGATTTCAGTAAATATGACGTCCTAATGCTGCAAACTATTATAAATACTATGTTCAGTGAATTACAAGCTTTAAAATGTGTTGAAACTCTGTTCTGCGCTGCATGAGATTTACAAACTTGCTCCGTTTGGATCGACAAGAGAAACATTTCAAATTGTTTCTCCGTTTGTGGGAAAAACATAAAAGACTGAGATTTTAGACGGTTTTATTGACAACTGGAAAACGAAGAGACAAAACAGGAAAACAATGATGATCGTCAAAAGCAGAGTTTATAATGAACGATTATGCAAACGTTACTGATTAACTCAAACTCAAATATTTACAGTCATTTAAAAAGGATTAAGACAAACTGAAAACATTTAAAGGTTGTTTGTCTGCGTTAAGTCAATTCACACTAAAAACATTTCCATATTTCATTCAAACAGTAAATTAAACATTAAAAGTTTGTGTTGAGTCAAAAGTGAATTAATTTTATATGTAACTGGGAATAAGAGACAACTTTGGAAATTAAATCGAACTATTGACAATGTTGTGAATTGAAAAGTCCTTTAAACACTGTGAGTTTTCATGTGTGTTTTTAGATTGTGACGCCCTCATCCTCTCCTCCACCTGTGGGCGGGGGTGATGCTCGCTCTGTCTGTCTCCAATCAATACTAACATTTGTTATTAAAACTCCATCAACATATTTACAGTATTTCACAAACAAACACATGTTTTTAAGAACAAAATGAACACATTTAAAACTGGTTTAAAAGGTATTTCCAGTCTTTAAAAAGTCAAAGATTTGTGAAGTCGATTCAAACTAAATAAATCACTTGTAAAATGAACCTTTTTCAAAAAGCCAAAGCTAAATGTCTTTTCTAAATTATGTACATATTAAGAACAATCTTGAAACTTGTTATGAAGCGACTTGTGAATTGATTTCTTCAGAAAAACAGAAAAATGTTAAATGTTAAATGGAATGGAAATGTGCTTTAAACACTGTGAGTTTTCATGTGTGTTTTTAGATGATGTCTCCGGGTGAATGTTTTCTGACAGACTGAGCAGCCGTGTGGTTTCTCTCCTGTGTGTGTTCTTCTATGATCATCTAAAGTAGACTTTCGGGCAAATGTTTTATCACAGATTGAACAGCCGTGTGGTTTCTCTCCAGTGTGTGTTCGTCCATGTGTCTTGAGGTTAGAGAGTTGTGTGAACTTTTTCTCACAGACCTGACAGCTGTAAGGCCTCTCCCCTGTGTGTGTTCTTCTATGTTCAACTAGACTATATTTACAGGCAAATGTTTTCTCACAGTATGAACAACTAAAAGGTTTCTCTCCTGTGTGCACTCTAATGTGTGTTGTTAAAACATGTTTATGTCCAAATGTCTTGTCACAAACATGACAGCGGTGCTTCTTCTTCTCGTCTCCTCCGTCAGCTCCAGACGTCTCTCCGTTGTCGACCGTCGCGCTCGTCTCTGGGTCAGACTTGTTTTGGGCGGAGACTTTGGTGCTTCTGTCTCTGCTCTGGACCTGGTTGTGGTGATTTTCTCCATCAGCCTCTGTCTCCATCTGTGCGTCTGAGCGGCTGAATGGAGGTTCTTCATCATCGTGGTCAGTGTCAGACGAGTGCTCAGTGTGTCCCTCCGTCTCTGAGCGGAAATGTGGCTCTGAGCTGATGTTCCCGCGCTCAGTTTGTCTCTGTGGAAGCGGGGAGGGCTCTTCTCTCTTCACGCTCACAGCACTGGACTCTGGGAAACACCTGAAACATGATTTAAATATGAATAAAGTGAACAATAATGTGACTGAGACGTGTTTGAAAGTGTGTGAGCCTACACTGGCAGCTGCTCTTCCTCCTGTTTGATCCTCTGCTCCTCTGGCTCCTCTTTAATCCTGGTTGGGGGCGTCTGGACCCTCGCTCTGACCAGTACGACTCTCGGGCTCAGTATCTGCTCCAGGAGCCGCTGCTTCCTCCGGTTCTCGTCTTGGGAGCGACGCAGTTCCTCCTCACACTCCGCTGTCGTCCTTTCAAACAGCGCACGTGTCTCTCCAGCCGCCGCAGCCAGACGCTCGTTCACAAAAGCTCTGAACGTTTGGCCTTCACACATTTTTACAAACAGCCCTAAACAGAGACGACAGAGGAAACCAGGAGGTTTCAGCCCATCATTTACATCTTACTCTCCTGTCACATAGAGCTAAAGCTGAGCCTGGACTTTTCTGTGGCTGTTTCTCTCCTGTCGAGCTAACTGCTAACTAGCCTTTAGCTCCTGAGAGATTTTAGCTTCAACTTCATCAGGATTAAGGCCGACAATCATGAAAACAAATCCCTAAAAAGGTGTAAAACATCCTTATGAAACATTACTGACACAAACTGAACACATTGACTCACCTGTTCCGTGTCTAAAATGATTAAATCCCAGGCGTTAGCTTCACACAGCAGCAGCAGACTGTGGGGAAGAGCAGAGTGTGGTGTTGCCGCGGTAACGCACTTAACTGTTTCTCTACAGCCAAAAGTGTGAAATAAAACCTCTACAAACAGAAATAAAAAGGAGAAATGACGTTCAGTCCTAACGTGTGAGGACAGTGAACAAGTCGGCTGCTCCGGGAATCTTTTCAAAACACTTTTGAAGTTAAAATCTCCGAGGAGCTAAAGGCTAATCAGCAGTTAGCTCGACAGGAGAGAAACATCCACCGAAAGATCTGTTTCTGTCGCCAGAGAAAATATACGAAAGTAACATTTATGTGGGCGCTTTCATATGCGGACAGTTAGCAAGCGAGCTAGTCTGGGAGACTTTTCAGACTCCATTAGCCGGCTCAATGTGTTTTTCCTATAGCCGTTAGCATTAGCCAAACATCGCAAATGATGAACCACAGATGTTTTCAGCTGTTGTCAACACATCGTCCATGTTTAGGGGGTCAATGCCTCATTCATGAATGTACAGACTTTTATGAAGTTTTACCTTAGATACAAATTAGCATAAACATTCATTAGGACATGGCTGGAACATGTAGGGGGAGGAAAATACATAGTTTGGACATTTTTAAACTCCGTACAGTCCCTTTAATTTATTGTGAATTTATGTTACATTTATAAAGATACGTTTATTTTGCCATCAAGGGTAATTTTGTTCTTTTTTGTTACACTGCAATTATCGCCAGATTTTAGTTTGGTGTAAAAGGCTGCGAGACCTGCATTGGCCCAGACATGCAAAAGACTTTGAGCGAGTCATCCACAGCAGCAAGGACATTTAGCTGAACAAGGTATTTGTTTTATTGTGTTGAATTATTGTGTATATTTGTAAAGTACATTGGTCTAATTATTGTACGCTTGTTTAGTTTGCACAAAACTGAATATTTGCTGCCCAAGAACCTCCGAAGTGGCAGGCGGCCACGAGGCAGCCATTTTGTTTAATACATTATCTCATCTGTGACTGGACTTTGTCTAAAGAATTGTATTTCATGTCTTGTCCTATAGTTTTCACGGCATAAACTCAAGTAAAGCGCCCGTCTTTAAGAAGCCGTGCCTGTGTTGTCATTTCGGAGCCACAGTTTGTGTCCAGGTCAGACTGAGGAGTCCAGCTGTGGAAAGACCTGATGAGACGGAGCTGAACACGCTGAGGTGACACTCAAATGTCTGTGTCAAAAACATTTTGTGGCTTGGACTTAAGTATTAGTACAGAAGTGTTTAGACTTCAAATATCAATCCTGATTTTTTATATGATAGTTCATCCTTATTGTCATGAAACTCTGAGAAAGTCCATAGTCTTTTCTACCTGTTTTTACTGAGCTTACTGATTGTAATTCTTTGTTTTACAGAAATCTGAACTGCTGTGAAAACTCTGAGACCATCTCAGCATCCAGGCAGCAGGTATTACGGCACTCATCGTTATATTCTGATAAAGTGGCCACAAGTTGGATGTGAAATAACATTTGTGAATGCTTTTGTGTGTGTCCAGTGTCAGACTGAAGAGCAGCTGTTGAAGGATCTGCTGAGGCTGGAGCTGAACACACTGAGGTGAGACAGAGTCAGAGCTGAGATGTTTGGATGAGACAAAGCAACATTTTACCTGCAGGTTTTGGTCTTGCCATAGGGACTCGTAACTAAAGTATTTTTGTTCTTTTTATGTCTTACAGAAATCTGACCACACTGATGAAGACTTGACGGTGATTTACAAAGATGCCCTTCCTCCTGCTGTGAGTCTGCAGAACCTGCTGCATGTACAGAGTCTGTGGAACCTTCTGAGACACTTCAGCTCCTCGTCTTCATCGGCTCAGTACAGACTAATCCACCTGTTTGGACTGATGTGAACTATCACTGCAGAAATACAGATGTTCTATCATGAACTGCACCTAAACATGTAAGAGTTTTACACTGTGTTAATGTTAAATAAACTGACTTTATAACTACACTTTGTTTTGCTTTATTACAACATTTATATCTTGTACTAAATTTGTAAAACTTCAATAATGGGGAAGAACCAATAAACTAGGGATGCACCGATACCGATACCAGTATCGGGTATCGGGCCGATACTGAGGATACAAATTAGACACAAATTAGCATAAAAGTGTCCTCTAAGCTAAATGCCCAAATGCTCATGTTCAAGTTTCTGCTTTTTGTGAGCTGATGTCCTTAGTGGCTTCGTTCCATTGTTGTAATACGGACGCCACGCCGCCATCTTGGTCCGACATATGTTATTATGCAGCCAGTGTAATGTGATGGAACTGGCATAATGACTGTTGGTTCTGATAAAACCCATCAGAACAACAAATGCAAGTCTGATCATAAGGATTAAGGATTGATACTAATCACAGTTTGATATTTTTGCAGTATTCTTGCCACATTTTAAAATTATATATATATATTTTATGAAGTTTTTATCGAACAAGCTGTAATTGACCTGTATTTGACCCATACAAACAGTAGGTGGCAGCCTTCACATCAACATGGCTCGTGTTATTATTCCTTTTTGGGCCCTGAATCTATAATCTATGGAAGTTTAACGTTTTGAATGAAATTATGAAAATATATCAACTTTTCCATGATATTCTGATTTTTGGAAAGGATCTGTATTTATACTCCTACTTATTGAAGAGCAGTTGCGATTTTAATTTGGACAGATACGTTTTTCATGCGTTTGTTGCTAAATCACCAGCCTGAATATGTCCTGACGTCAGTGTGTGTTTAGTAAATGTGTTGTGTGTCGATTGTCGGCGGCTGAAAGGTGTTTTTCTGCAGGTCGTTCTTGTAGTTTTGCCTCAGTGTTTGCTGTTGTGTCGTGGCTGAGCTGAGAAAGTAAACGCTGGTTCTGAAGCTTTGGTGATTTTGAGGCTAAAACACGATTATGTATTTTATTAATTTATTAGAACAGGGACAGTGCACAACAATCAACATCTCTAAATGTGCCAATTTTAGCTCCAAAGCTAGTTTTTAATCGCAGTCCCAGCAAACAAGAAGAAGTAACAAGTAACTGTAACTAATGACTTTTTTACAGTAATCTTCCCAACACTGGTCACAGGGCCGAGTGTGAGGAACCACAGAAAATGTCTCTTATTGTTCAGTGGCAAAAGTAAAAGTTCATAACAGACGCAGAGATGAGGATTTAAACAGTTTATTTACAATTTAAAAATAAAGAATCAAAATGGAAAACAGGTGAAAACTATTGTCAGAAACAAGAGTTTATAAAGACTGAACAGTGAGATCAAATCAATGCAAACATGTCTGATTAAAACTCATTTAACTTATATACAGGATTTCAATAAGAAAAACATTAATTTATTAAGGAGAGAAAATAAAATTCAAGGTGATTCAAAAGGTTTTTCCAGAAGCAGAATTAAAAAAGTCAATTCAAATAAAACAAATCACTTGTAATTATACAATTAATTGTTTTCAAAAGGTCAAAAAGAAGAATCTTAAAAGGTTTGTGATAAACGACAAGTACAGACAACTTTAGAAATAAAGAAAATGTTTTAAGTGTTGTCTTAATGTTCATGTGTTTTTAGATTAATGCAAACATTTCTGATTAAAACTCATTTAACACATACAGAACTTCATAAACAAACAAAATGTTTAAGAAAAAACAAACATATTTCAGGTTTGTTTAAAAGGTATTTCCAGAAAAAGTTGATTCAAACTAAATCAATCACTTGTAAAATGAATCGTTTTCACAAGACCAAAAACAAGTGTCTTTTGTTAATGACGAACATAAGAACAATCTTAGAACTCTGTGTTAAACGAAATGTAAATTCATTTCGTATATAGAAAAATATTTGAAATGTGCTTTAAACACTGTGAGTTTTCATGTGTCTTTTTAGATTAACTCTCTGGGTGAATGTTTTCTGACAGACTGAGCAGCTGTGAGGCCTCTCTCCTGTGTGTGTTCTTCTATGAGCATCTAAAGTAGACTTTTGGACAAATGTTTTATCACAGATTGAACAGCCGTGTGGTTTCTCTCCAGTGTGTGTTCGTTCATGTCTCTTGAGGTTAGAGAGGTGTGTGAACTTTTTCTCACAGACCTGACAGCTGTAAGGCCTCTCCCCTGTGTGTGTTCTTCTATGAACATCTAAACTATATTCACGGGCAAATGTTTTCTCACAGTCTGAGCAACTAAAAGGTTTCTCTCCTGTGTGCACTCTAATGTGATTTGTTAAAACATGTTTTTGTCCAAATGTCTTGTCACAAACATGACAGCGGTGCTTCTTCTTCTCGTCTCCTCCGTCAGCTCCAGACGTCTCTCCGTTGTCGACCGTCGCGCTCGTCTCTGGGTCAGACTTGTTTTGGGCGGAGACTTTGGTGCTTCTGTCTCTGCTCTGGACCTGGTTGTGGTGATCTCCATCAGCCTCTGTCTCCATCTGTGCGTCTGAGCGTCTGAATGGAGGTTCTTCATCATCGTGGTCAGTGTCAGACGAGTGCTCAGTGTGTCCCTCCGTCTCTGAGCGGAAATGTGGCTCTGAGCTGATGTTCCCGCGCTCAGTTTGTCTCTGTGGAAGCGGGGAGGGCTCTTCTCTCTTCACGCTCACAGCACTGGACTCTGGGAAACACCTGAAACATGAGTTAAATATGAATAAAGTGAACAATAATGTGACTGTGTTTGAAAGTGTGTGAGCCTACACTGGCAGCTGCTCTTCCCCCTGTTTGATCCTCTGCTCCTCTGGCTCCTCTTTAATCCTGGTTGGGGGCGTCTGGACCCTCGCTCTGACCAGTACGACTCTCGGGCTCAGTATCTGCTCCAGGAGCCGCTGTTTCCTCCGGTTCTCGTCTTGGGAGCGACGCAGTTCCTCCTCACACTCCGCTGTCGTCCTTTCAAACAGCGCACGTGTCTCTCCAGCCGCCGCAGCCAGACGCTCGTTCACAAACGCTCTGAACGTTTGGCCTTCACACATTTTTACAAACAGCCCTAAACAGAGACGACAGAGGAAACCAGGAGGTTTCAGCCCATCATTTACATCTTACTCTCCTGTCACATAGAGCTAAAGCTGAGCCTGGACTTTTCTGTGGCTGTTTCTCTCCTGTCGAGCTAACTGCTAACTAGCCTTTAGCTCCTGAGAGATTTTAGCTTCAACTTCATCAGGATTAAGGCCGACAATCATGAAAACAAATCCCTAAAAAGGTGTAAAACATCCTTATGAAACATCACTAACACAAACTGAACACATTGACTCACCTGTTCCGTGTCTAAAATGATTAAATCCCAGGCGTTAGCTTCACACAGCAGCAGCAGACTGTGGGGAAGAGCAGAGTGTGGTGTTGCCGCGGTAACGCACTTAACTGTTTCTCTACAGCCAAAAGTGTGAAATAAAACCTCTACAAACAGAAATAAAAAGGAGAAATGACGTTCAGTCCTAACGTGTGAGGACAGTGAACGAGTCGGCTGCTCCGGGAATCTTTTCAGAGACACTTTTGAAGTTAAAATCTCCAAGGAGCTAAAGGCTAATCAGCAGTTAGCTCGACAGGAGAGAAACATCCACCGAAAGATCTGTTTCTGTCGCCAGAGAAAATATATGAAAGTAACATTTATGTGGGCGCTTTCATATGCGGACAGTTAGCGAGCGAGCTAGTCTGGGAGACTTTTCAGATTCCATTAGCCGGCTCAATGTGTTTTTCCTATAGCCGTTAGCATTAGCCAAACATCGCAAATGATGAACCACAGATGTTTTCAGCTGTTGTCAACACATCATCCATGTTTAGGGGGTCAATGCCTCATTCATGAATGTACAGACTTTTATGAAGTTTTACCTTAGACACAAATTAGCATAAAATCGTCCTCTAAGCTAAAGGCCAAAATGCTCACGTTCAAGTTTCTGCTTTTTGTGAGCTGATGTCCTTAGTGGCTTCGTTCCATTGTTGTAATACGGACGCCACGCCGCCATCTTGGTCCGGCATATGTTATTATGCAGCCAGTGTAATGTGATGGAACTGGCATAATGACTGTTGGTTCTGATAAAACCCATCAGAACAACAAATGCAAGTCTGATCATAAGGATTAAGGATTGATGCTAATCACAGTTTGATATTTTTGCAGTATTTTTGCCACATTTTAAAATTATGTATATATTTTATGAAGTTTTTATCGAACAAGCTGTAATTAACCTGTATTTGACCCATACAAACAGTAGGTGGCAGCCTTCACATCAACATGGCTCGTGTTATTATTCTAATTCCTGGAAAGGATCTGTATTTATACTCCTAATTATTGAAGAGCAGTTGCGATTTTAATTTGGACAGATACGTTTTTCATGCGTTTGTAGCTAAATCACCAGCCTGAATATGTCCTGATGTCAGTGTGTGTTTAGTAAATGTGTTGTGTGTCGATTGTCGGCGGCTGAAAGGTGTTTTTCTGCAGGTCGTTCTTGTAGTTTTGCCTCAGTGTTTGCTGTTGTGTCGTGGCTGAGCTGAGAAAGTAAACGCTGGTTCTGAAGCTTTGGTGATTTTGAGGCTAAAACACGATTATGTATTTTATTAATTTATTAGAGCAGGGACAGTGCACAACAATCAACATCTCTAAATGTGACAATTTTAGCTCCAAAGCTAGTTTTTAATCGCAGTCCCAGCAAACAAGAAGAAGTAACAAGTAACTGTAACTAATGACTTTTTTACAGTAATCTTCCCAACACTGGTCACAGGGCCGAGTGTGAGGAACCACAGAAAGTGTCTCTTATTGTTCAGTGGCAAAAGTAAAAGTTCATAACAGACGCAGAGATGAGGATTTAAACAGTTTATTTACAATTTAAAAATAAAGAATCAAAATGGAAAACAGGTGAAAACTATTGTCAGAAACAAGAGTTTATAAAGACTGAACAGTGAGATCAAATCAATGCAAACATGTCTGATTATAACTCATTTAACTTATTTACAGGATTTAAATAAGAAACACATTAATTTATTAAGGAGAGAAAATAAAATTCAAGGTGATTCAAAGGTTTTTCCAGAAGCAGAATTAAAAAAGTCAATTCAAATAAAACAAATCACTTGTAATTATACAATTAATTGTTTTCAAAAGGTCAAAAAGAAGAATCTTAAAAGGTTTGTGATAAACGACAAGTACAGACAACTTTAGAAATAAAGAAAATGTTTTAAGTGTTGTCTTAATGTTCATGTGTGTTTTTAGATTAATGCAAACATTTCTGATTAAAACTCATTTAACATTTACAGAACTTCATAAACAAACAAAATGTTTAAGAAAAAACAAACATATTTCAGGTTTGTTTAAAAGGTTTTTCCAGAAAAAAGTTGATTCAAATTAAATCAATCACTTGTAAAATGAATTGTTTTCACAAGACCAAAAACAAGTGTCTTTTGTTAATGACGAACATAAGAACAATCTTAGAACTCTGTGTTAAACGAAATGTAAATTCATTTCTTCAGAAAACTAGAAAAATATTTGAAATGTGCTTTAAACACTGTGAGTTTTCATGTGTGTTTTTAGATTATGTCTCTGGGTGAATGTTTTCTGACAGACTGAGCAGCTGTGAGGCCTCTCTCCTGTGTGTGTTCTTCTATGAACATCTAAGTTACACTTTAGGGCAAATGTTTTATCACAGATTGAACAGCCGTGTGGTTTCTCTCCAGTGTGTGTTCGTTCATGTCTCTTGAGGTTAGAGAGGTCTGTGAACTTTTTCCCACAGACCTGACAGCTGTAAGGCCTCTCCCCTGTGTGTGTTCTTCTATGAACATCTAGACTATATTCACAGGCAAATGTTTTCTCACAGTCTGAACAACTAAAAGGCTTCTCTCCTGTGTGCACTCTAATGTGTGTTGTTAAATTATGTTTTAGACTAAATGTCTTGTCACAAACATGACAGCGGTGCTTCTTCTTCTCGTCTCCTCCGTCGGCTCCAGACGTCTCTCCGTTGTCGACCGTCGCGCTCGTCTCTGGGTCAGACTTGTTTTGGGCGGAGACTTTGGTGCTTCTGTCTCTGCTCTGGACCTGGTTGTGGTGATCTCCATCAGCCTCTGTCTCCATCTGTGCGTCTGAGCGGCTGAATGGAGGTTCTTCATCATCGTCGTCAGTGTCAGACGAGTGCTCAGTGTGTCCCTCCGTCTCTGAGCGGAAATGTGGCTCTGAGCTGATGTTCCCGCGCTCAGTTTGTCTCTGTGGAAGCGGGGAGGGCTCTTCTCTCTTCACGCTCACAGCACTGGACTCTGGGAAACACCTGAAACATGAGTTAAATATGAATAAAGTGAACAATAATGTGACTGAGACGTGTTTGAAAGTGTGTGAGCCTACACTGGCAGCTGCTCCTCCTCCTGTTTGATCCTCTGCTCCTCTGGCTCCTCTTTAATCCTGGTTGGGGGCGTCTGGACCCTCGCTCTGACCAGTACGACTCTCGGGCTCAGTATCTGCTCCAGGAGCCGCTGTTTCCTCCGGTTCTCGTCTTGGGAGCGACGCAGTTCCTCCTCACACTCCGCTGTCGTCCTTTCAAACAGTGCACGTGTCTCTCCAGCCGCCGCAGCCAGACGCTCGTTCACAAAAGCTCTGAACGTTTGGCCTTCGCACATTTTTACAAACAGCCCTAAACAGAGACCACAGAGGAAACATGGTATCAGCGGGATAATGCCCAATGAAATGTCCATTATCAGAAATAACTGGACTTTGTGTCGGATGGTTCACGCCTCCACGTCGTCCAGTTATTTCTGAAAAATGTGAGGTCGCAGGATAAATGGAGCTAAACTAAACATGATCTCCGTCAAAGCTAAACATATTCCTTGAATGACGGAGAATTTTCAGTTAATGTGACCTCTGTCTTCATCATAAAGTAGTGCAGTAATGTAACTAGCTACTTAACTAGAGACTAGCTAACGAGTTACTTTTAACCTCTTACCACCCGCCACAACCAAATCCATTCTCTCCTCTTTGCCATTGTCGCCACTTTTTATTTCCCTTATGTGTTTTTGTCACTTTTTTATGACTTTTTTGCTGGATTTTTGTCTTTTTTCTGCTGGATTTTTGTCTTTTTTTTTTGCTGGATTTTTGTCTTTTTTTCTGCTGGATTTTTGTCATTTTTTTGCTGGATTTTTGTCTTTTTTCTGCTGGATTTTTGTTGTTTTTTTGCTGGATTTTTGTAATTTTTTTGTCTGGATTTTTGTCATTTTTTTGCTGGATTTTTGTCACTTTTTTCTGCTGGATTTTTGTCATTTTTTTGCTGGATTTTTGTCTTTTTTTGCTGAAATTTTGTCATTTTTTTGTGCTGGATTTTTGTCACTTTTTTGCTGGATTTTTGTCACTTTTTTGTTGAGTTTTTGGCTTTTTTGTCGGTTCTTTTGGTCACTTTTTAGCTTTTTTGTTGCGTTTACATCCTCATTTTCTTCCCGTTTTTTGCCTCTGTTTTGAAGAAGCTTTTAGATTTGGAGAATTTGGAGAAAACATGTTCAGGTGGGAGTTAAGAGGTTAAAAGTAACGTTTCCCCACTGTGCAGCACATTGGTTGAAATGATGAAGTCTTAGTTAGAATCTCTCAGGAGCTAAAGGCTAGCTCTCCTGCTCTCCTGTCGAGCTAACTGACGATTAGCCTTTAGCTCCTGAGAGATTTTAACTAAGACTTCATCACAATTTAGGCCAACGAAATAAACAGAAATACTATGAAAAACATGTAAAACATCCTTATGAAACATTACTGACACAAACTGAACACATTGACTCACCTGTTCCGTGTCTAAAATGATTAAATCCCAGGCGTTAGCTTCACACAGCAGCAGCAGACTGTGGGGAAGAGCAGAGTGTGGTGTTGCCGCGGTAACGCACTTAACTGTTTCTCTACAGCCAAAAGTGTGAAATAAAACCTCTACAAACAGGAATAAAAAAGGAGAAATGACGTTCAGTCCTAACGTGTGAGGACAGTGAACAAGTCGGCTGCTCCGGGAATCTTTTCAAAACACTTTTGAAGTTAAAATCTCCGAGGAGCTAAAGGCTAATCAGCAGTTAGCTCGACAGGAGAGAAACATCCACCGAAAGATCTGTTTCTGTCGCCAGAGAAAATATATGAAAGTAACATTTATGTGGGCGCTTTCATATCAAATCAAATCAAATCAAATCAATTTTATTTGTATAGCGCTTTTCATACATGTCATGTAACACAAAGTGCTTTACAGATTTAAAAACATTCTCTCACACCCACTTCCTTCCAGAAAAAACAGACACATTGTAGCATTCACACTCCCCCCACCCACCTCCCCAGAGACACACTGCACAAGCACACAATACACACTCAAGGTAAAACAGTGGAGATTATGGACAAAAGGCTAAGATAAGGCTAAGATAAGGCTGGGTGCAGATAAACCAGGCAAGGGAACACCATCCAAGGAGCCGTCTGCATCGGGAGCGGCACCTCGGCTGCAGCCACAGGGACCAACGCAGGGTGCCCGGACAACACCACACCTCCATCCAGACACCCACAAGACAGCACCCCAGCAGCCACAGCCAACCACCGCTCCCGAGGCAGAGGGCTCCTCCAGAGGAAACTGGAAGAGCATAAAAATTGTTAAAATAAATAAAAGTACGTAAGTAAAATTGAATAATAGGATAATAAAAAAATAAGACCGAGAGGTAAAATACATAAATACAGAATAAATATTAATAACTATTAAATGTCAATTTAATTAATTATAAGGTGCTGATAAATAATAATAAATAGGCCTAGCAAAAATAAATATCAGTTAAAAGCTAAGCTAAAAAGGTGGGTCTTGAGCCTGCTCTTAAAAACATGAACGTTCTCTACGGCCCTGAGCTCCTCCGGCAGGTCGTTCCAGAGGCGAGGGCCGTAACACTGGAAAGACGCCTCACCGTGAGTTTTCCTGTTCACTTTAGGAGTAACTAGGAGACCCCTGCCGGAGGAGCGAAGGGGCCGTGAAGGTTCATAAGGTAAAAGCAGTTCTGAAAGATAAGAAGGACCAAGACCATTAAGACATTTAAAAACCATTAAAAGAACTTTAAAATCGATCCTGAAACACACGGGGAGCCAATGCAGCGATTCTAAAACCGGTGTAATGTGGTCCCGCCTCCTGGTCTTCGTCAGGACACGAGCTGCTGAATTTTGTAAGAGTTGTAAACCTGAGATACTCTTTTTGGGAAGACCAGAAAGCAGGGCATTACAGTAGTCGATACGACTGGTGATAAAAGCATGCATTAGCGTCTCCGTGTTGGCCCGAGAGAGAATGGGGCGGACTCTGGCTATGTTCTTTAGATGGTAAAAACCTATCTTTGTGATATTTTTGATGTGTGGAATAAAAGTCAGCTCAGAGTCAAAAATCACGCCCAGGTTCTTCACCTGTGAGGAAGGATTAAAAGACAGTGACTGTAGTTTGGGTAAAAGTCTCTCTCTCTGGGCCTCAGGACCGATGACTAAAACTTCAGTTTTGTCCTGGTTAAGCTGGAGAAAGTTTTCTGCCATCCAGGATTTAATATCTAAAATGCAGTTAAAAAGTGCATCCATTGGCCTGGTGTCATCAGGAGACATGGAGATGTATAACTGTGTATCATCAGCATAACTGTGAAAGTTGACTCCATGTCTCCTGATGACATCACCAAGAGGGAGCATATACAGGTTAAAAAGCACTGGGCCTAAAATCGAACCCTGGGGCACACCACATGTGATTTTATGGACCTTAGAGGAGAAGGTATCCACACTTACCATGAATGTCCTGTCTGTGAGGTAGGAAGTAAACCATTTGTGTGCAGCACCAGAGAGGCCGATGTGTTTTAAACGAGTTAAAAGAATAGTGTGGTCGACTGTATCAAAGGCAGCGCTCAGATCCAGAAGAACCAACACTGTCAACTTTTTAGAATCATAATTTAATCTAAAATCGTTTAAAATCTTTAAAAGGGCGGTCTCGGTGCTGTGGTTTACCCTAAAGCCAGACTGGAATTTCTCAAGGACATTATGTGCATTTATAAAATCACTAAGTTGGGTAAAAACAAGTTTTTCTAAAATTTTGCTTAAAAATGGTAAGTTGGATACCGGTCTAAAATTGTTAAAATCATTAAAATCCAAATTGCTCTTCTTCAACAGGGGCGGACAGTTAGCAAGCGAGCTAGTCCGGGAGACTTTTCAGATTCCATTAGCCGGCTCAATGTGTTTTTCCTATAGCCGTTAGCATTAGCCAAACATCACAAATGATGAACCACAGATGTTTACAGCTGTTGTCAACACATCATCCATGTTTAGGGGGTCAATGCCTCATTCATGAATGTACAGACTTTTATGAAGTTTTACCTTTGATACAAATTAGCATAAACATTCATTAGGACATGGCTGGAACATGTAGGGGGAGGAAAATACATAGTTTTGACATTTTTAAACTCAGCACAGTCCCTTTAATTTATTGATAATTTATGTTACATTTATAAAGACACGTTTATTTTGTCATCAAGGGTAATTTTTTTCTTTTTGTTACACTGCAATTATCGCCAGATTTTAGTTTGGTGTAAAAGGCTGCGAGACCTGCATTGGCCCAGACATGCAAAAGACTTTGAGCGAGTCATCCACAGCAGCAAGGACATTTAGCTGAACAAGGTATTTGTTTTATTGTGTTGAATTATTGTGTATATTTGTAAAGTACATTGGTCTAATTGTTGTACGCTTGTTTAGTTTGCACAAAACTGAATATTTGCTGCCCAAGAACCTCCGAAGTGGCAGGCGGCCACGAGGCAGCCATTTTGTTTAATACATGATCTCATCTGTGACTGGACTATGTCTAAAGAATTGTATTTCACGTCCTGTCCTATAGTTTTCTCGGCATAAACTCAAGTAAAGCGCCCGTCTTTAAGAAGCCGTGCCTGTGTTGTCATTTCGGAGCCACAGTTTGTGTCCAGTGTCAGACTGAGGAGTCCAGCTGTGGAAAGACCTGATGAGACGGAGCTGAACACGCTGAGGTGAGACTCAAATGTCTGTGTCAAAAACACTTTGTGGCTTGGACTTAAGTATTAGTACAGAAGTGTTTAGACTTCAAATATCAATCCTGATTTTTTATATGATAGTTCATCCTTATTGTCATAAACTCTGAGGAAGTCCATATTCTTTTTTACCTGTTTTTACTGAGCTTACTGATTGTAATTCTTTGTTTTACAGAAATCTGAACTGCTGTGAAAACTCTGAGACCATCTCAGCATCCAGGCAGCAGGTATTACGGCACTCATCGTTATATTCTGATAAAGTGGCCACAATTTGGATGTGAAATAACATTTGTGAATGGTTTGTGTGTGTCCAGTGTCAGACTGAAGAGCAGCTGTTGAAGGATCTGCTGAGGCTGGAGCTGAACACACTGAGGTGAGGCAGAGTCAGAGCTGAGATGTTTGGATGAGACAAAGCAACATTTTACCTGCAGGTTTTGGTCTTGCCATAGGGACTCGTAACTAAAGCATTTTTGTTCTTTTTATGTCTTATAGAAATCTGACCACACTGATGAAGACTTAGAGCTTTGACGGTGATTTACAAAGATGCCCTTCCTCCTGCTGTGAGTCTGCAGAACCTGCTGCATGTACAGAGTCTGTGGAACCTTCTGAGACACTTCAGCTCCTCGTCTTCATCGGCTCAGTACAGACTAATCCAGCTGTTTGGACTGATGTGAACCATCACTGCAGAAATACAGATGTTCTATCATGAACTGCACATAAACATGTAAGAGTTTTACACTGTGTTAATGTTAAATAAATTGACTTCATAACTACACTTTGTTTTGCTTTATTACAACATTTATATCTTGTACTAAATTTGTAAAACTTCAATAATGGGGAAGAACCAATAAACTAGGGATGCACCGATACCGATACCAGTATCGGGTATCGGGCCGATACTGAGGATACAAATTAGACACAAATTAGCATAAAAGTGTCCTCTAAGCTAAATGCCCAAATGCTCACGTTCAAGTTTCTGCTTTTTGTGAGCTGATGTCCTTAGTGGCTTCGTTCCATTGTTGTAATACGGACGCCACGCCGCCATCTTGGTCCGGCATATGTTATTATGCAGCCAGTGTAATGTAATGGAACTGGCATAATGACTGTTGGTTCTGATAAAACCCATCAGAACAACAAATGCAAGTCTGATCATAAGGATTAAGGATTGATACTAATCACAGTTTGATATTTTTGCAGTATTTTTGCCACATTTTAAAATTATATATTTATTTTATGAAGTTTTTATCGAACAAGCTGTAATTGACCTGTATTTGACCCATACAAACAGTAGGTGGCAGCCTTCACATCAACATGGCTCGCGTTATTATTCCTTTTTGGGCCCTGAATCTATAATCTATGGAAGTTTAACGTTTTGAATGAAATTATGAAAATAAATCAACTTTTCCATGATGTTCTAATTCCTGGAAAGGATCTGTATTTATACTCCTACTTATTGAAGAGCAGTTGCAATTTAAATTTGGACAGATCCGTTTTTCATGCGTTTGTAGCTAAATCACCAGCCTGAATATGTCCTGATGTCAGTGTGTGTTTAGTAAATGTGTTGTGTGTCGATTGTCGGCGGCTGAAAGGTGTTTTTCTGCAGGTCGTTCTTGTAGTTTTGCCTCAGTGTTTGCTGTTGTGTCGTGGCTGAGCTGAGAAAGTAAACGCTGGTTCTGAAGCTTTGGTGATTTTGAAGCTAAAACACGATTATGTATTTTATTATTTTATTAGAACAGGGACAGTGCACAACAATCAACATCTCTAAATGTGCCAATTTTAGCTCCAAAGCTAGTTTTTAATCGCAGTCCCAGCAAACAAGAAGAAGTAACAAGTAACTGTAACTAATGACTTTTTTACAGTGATCTTCCCAACACTGGTCACAGGGCCGAGTGTGAGGAACCACAGAAAGTGTCTCTTATTGTTCAGTGGCAAAAGTAAAAGTTCATAACAGACGCAGAGATGAGGATTTAAACAGTTTATTTACAATTTAAAAATAAAGAATCAAAATGGAAAACAGGTGAAAACTATTGTCAGAAACAAGAGTTTATAAAGACTGAACAGTGAGATCAAATCAATGCAAACATGTCTGATTATAACTCATTTAACTTATATACAGGATTTCAATAAGAAACACATTAATTTATTAAGGAGAGAAAATAAAATTCAAGGTGATTCAAAAGGTTTTTCCAGAAGCAGAATTAAAAAAGTCAATTCAAATAAAACAAATCACTTGTAATTATACAATTAATTGTTTTCAAAAGGTCAAAAAGAAGAATCTTAAAAGGTTTGTGATAAACGACAAGTACAGACAACTTTAGAAATAAAGAAAATGTTTTAAGTGTTGTCTTAATGTTCATGTGTTTTTAGATTAATGCAAACATTTCTGATTAAAACTTATTTAACATTTACAGAACTTCATAAACAAACAAAATGTTTAAGAAAAAAAAACATATTTCAGGTTTGTTTAAAAGGTATTTCCAGAAAAAGTTGATTCAAACTAAATCAATCACTTGTAAAATGAATTGTTTTCACAAGACCAAAAACAAGTGTCTTTTGTTAATGACGAACATAAGAACAATCTTAGAACTCTGTGTTAAACGAAATGTAAATTCATTTCTTCAGAAAACTAGAAAAATATTTGAAATGTGCTTTAAACACTGTGAGTTTTCATGTGTGTTTTTAGATTAACTCTCTGGGTGAATGTTTTCTGACAGACTGGGCAGCTGTGAGGCCTCTCCCCTGTGTGTGTTCTTCTATGAACATCTAAAGTAAACTTTCGGGCAAAGGTTTTATCACAGATTGAACAGCCGTGTGGTTTCTCTCCAGTGTGTGTTCGTCCATGTGCCTGGAGGTTAGAGAGGTGTGCGAACTTTTTCTCACAGACCTGACAGCTGTAAGGCCTCTCCCCTGTGTGTGTTCTTCTATGTGCAACTAGATTACCTTCATGGGCAAATGTTTTCTCACAGTCTGAACAACTAAACGGTTTCTCTCCTGTGTGCACTCTAATGTGTGTTGTTAAATCATGTTTCTGTCCAAATGTCTTGTCACAAACATGACAGCGGTGCTTCTTCTTCTCGTCTCCTCCGTCAGCTCCAGACGTCTCTCCGTTGTCGACCGTCGCGCTCGTCTCTGGGTCAGACTTGTTTTGGGCGGAGACTTTGGTGCTTCTGTCTCTGCTCTGGACCTGGTTGTGGTGATCTCCATCAGCCTCTGTCTCCATCTGTGCGTCTGAGCGGCTGAATGGAGGTTCTTCATCATCGTGGTCAGTGTCAGACGAGTGCTCAGTGTGTCCCTCCGTCTCTGAGCGGAAATGTGGCTCTGAGCTGATGTTCCCGCGCTCAGTTTGTCTCTGTGGAAGCGGGGAGGGCTCTTCTCTCTTCACGCTCACAGCACTGGACTCTGGGAAACACCTGAAACATGGTTTAAATATGAATAAAGTGAACAATAATGTGACTGAGACGTGTTTGAAAGTGTGTGAGCCTACACTGGCAGCTGCTCTTCCTCCTGTTTGATCCTCTGCTCCTCTGGCTCCTCTTTAATCCTGGTTGGGGGCGTCTGGACCCTCGCTCTGACCAGTACGACTCTCGGGCTCAGTATCTGCTCCAGGAGCCGCTGTTTCCTCCGGTTCTCGTCTTGGGAGCGACGCAGTTCCTCCTCACACTCCGCTGTCGTCCTTTCAAACAGCGCACGTGTCTCTCCAGCCGCCGCAGCCAGACGCTCGTTCACAAAAGCTCTGAACGTTTGGCCTTCACACATTTTTACAAACAGCCCTAAACAGAGACGACAGAGGAAACCAGGAGGTTTCAGCCCATCATTTACATCTTACTCTCCTGTCACATAGAGCTAAAGCTGAGCCTGGACTTTTCTGTGGCTGTTTCTCTCCTGTCGAGCTAACTGCTAACTAGCCTTTAGCTCCTGAGAGATTTTAGCTTCAACTTCATCAGGATTAAGGCCGACAATCATGAAAACAAATCCCTAAAAAGGTGTAAAACATCCTTATGAAACATCACTAACACAAACTGAACACATTGACTCACCTGTTCCGTGTCTAAAATGATTAAATCCCAGGCGTTAGCTTCACACAGCAGCAGCAGACTGTGGGGAAGAGCAGAGTGTGGTGTTGCCGCGGTAACGCACTTAACTGTTTCTCTACAGCCAAAAGTGTGAAATAAAACCTCTACAAACAGAAATAAAAAGGAGAAATGACGTTCAGTCCTAACGTGTGAGGACAGTGAACAAGTCGGCTGCTCCGGGAATCTTTTCAAAACACTTTTGAAGTTAAAATCTCCGAGGAGCTAAAGGCTAATCAGCAGTTAGCTCGACAGGAGAGAAACATCCACCGAAAGATCTGTTTCTGTCGCCAGAGAAAATATATGAAGGTAACATTTATGTGGGCGCTTTCATATGCGGACAGTTAGCAAGCGAGCTAGTCTGGGAGACTTTTCAGATTCCATTAGCCGGCTCAATGTGTTTTTCCTATAGCCGTTAGCATTAGCCAAACATCGCAAATGATGAACCACAGATGTTTTCAGCTGTTGTCAACACATCATCCATGTTTAGGGGGTCAGTGCCTCATTCATGAATGTACAGACTTTTATGAAGTTTTACCTTAGACACAAATTAGCATAAAAGTGTCCTCTAAGCTAAATGCCAAAATGCTCACGTTCAAGTTTCTGCTTTTTGTGAGCTGATGTCCTTAGTGGCTTCGTTCCATTGTTGTAATACGGACGCCACGCCGCCATCTTGGTCCGACATATGTTATTATGCAGCCAGTGTAATGTAATGGAACTGGCATAATGACTGTTGGTTCTGATAAAACCCATCAGAACAACAAATGCAAGTCTGATCATAAGGATTAAGGATTGATACTAATCACAGTTTGATATTTTTGCAGTATTTTTGCCACATTTTAAAATTATATATATATTTTATGAAGTTTTTATCGAACAAGCTGTAATTGACCTGTATTTGACCCATAAAAACAGTAGGTGGCAGCCTTCACATCAACATGGCTCGCGTTATTATTCCTTTTTGGGCCCTGAATCTATAATCTATGGAAGTTTAACGTTTTGAATGAAATTATGAAAATAAATTAACTTTTCCATAATATTCTGATTTTTGGAAAGGATCTGTATTTATACTCCTACTTATTGAACAGCAGTTGCGATTTTAATTTGGACAGATACGTTTTTCATGCGTTTGTAGCTAAATCACCAGCCTGAATATGTCCTGATGTCAATGTGTGTTTAGTAAATGTGTCGTGTGTCGATTGTCGGCGGCTGAAAGGTGTTTTTCTGCAGGTCGTTCTTGTAGTTTTGCCTCAGTGTTTGCTGTTGTGTCGTGGCTGAGCTGAGAAAGTAAACGCTGGTTCTGAAGCTTTGGTGATTTTGAAGCTAAAACACGATTATGCATTTTATTTATTTATTAATTTATTAGAACAGGGACAGTGCACAACAATCAACATCTCTAAATGTGCCAATTTTAGCTCCAAAGCTAGTTTTTAATCGCAGTCCCAGCAAACAAGAAGAAGTAACAAGTAACTGTAACTAATGACTTTTTTACAGTGATCTTCCCAACACTGGTCACAGGGCCGAGTGTGAGGAACCACAGAAAGTGTCTCTTATTGTTCAGTGGCAAAAGTAAAAGTTCATAACAGACGCAGAGATGAGGATTTAAACAGTTTATTTACAATTTAAAAATAAAGAATCAAAATGGAAACAGGTGAAAACTATTGTCAGAAACAAGAGTTTATAAAGACTGAACAGTGAGATCAAATCAATGCAAACATGTCTGATTATAACTCATTTAACTTATATACAGGATTTCAATAAGAAACACATTAATTTATTGAGGAGAGAAAATAAAATTCAAGGTGATTCAAAAGGTTTTTCCAGAAGCAGAATTAAAAAAGTCAATTCAAATAAAACAAATCACTTGTAATTATACAATTAATTGTTTTCAAAAGGTCAAAAAGAAGAATCTTAAAAGGTTTGTGATAAACGACAAGTACAGACAACTTTAGAAATAAAGAAAATGTTTTAAGTGTTGTCTTAATGTTCATGTGTTTTTAGATTAATGCAAACATTTCTGATTAAAACTCATTTAACATTTACAGAACTTCATAAACAAACAAAATGTTTAAGAAAAAAAAACGTATTTCAGGTTTGTTTAAAAGGTATTTCCAGAAAAAGTTGATTCAAACTAAATCAATCACTTGTAAAATAAATTGTTTTCACAAGACCAAAAACAAGTGTCTTTTGTTAATGACGAACATAAGAACAATCTTAGAACTCTGTGTTAAACAAAATGTAAATTAATTTCTTCAGAAAACTAGAAAAATATTTGAAATGTGCTTTAAACACTGTGAGTTTTCGTGTGTTTTTTTAGAGAACTTCTGTGGGTGAATGTTTTCTGACAGACTGAGCAGCTGTGAGGCCTCTCTCCTGTGTGTGTTCTTCTATGATCATCTAAAGTAGACTTTCGGGCAAATATTTTATCACAGATTGAACAGCCGTGTGGTTTCTCTCCAGTGTGTGTTCGTCCATGTGCCTGGAGGTTAGGGAGGTGTGTGAACTTTTTCTCACAGACCTGACAGCTGTAAGGCCTCTCCCCTGTGTGTGTTCTTCTATGTTTCACTAAATTACATTTACAGGCAAATGTTTTCTCACAGTATGAACAACTAAAAGGCCTCTCTCCTGTGTGCACTCTAATGTGACTTGTTAAATGATGTTTATGTCCAAATGTCTTGTCACAAACATGACAGCGGTGCTTCTTCTTCTCGTCTCCTCCGTCAGCTCCAGACGTCTCTCGGTTGTCGACCGTCGCGCTCGTCTCTGGGTCAGACTTGTTTTGGGCGGAGACTTTGGTGCTTCTGTCTCTGCTCTGGACCTGGTTGTGGTGATCTCCATCAGCCTCTGTCTCCATCTGTGCGTCTGAGCGGCTGAATGGAGGTTCTTCATCATCGTCGTCAGTGTCAGACGAGTGCTCAGTGTGTCCCTCCGTCTCTGAGCGGAAATGTGTCTCTGAGCTGATGTTCCCGCGCTCAGTTTGTCTCTGTGGAAGCGGGGAGGGCTCTTCTCTCTTCACGCTCACAGCACTGGACTCTGGGAAACACCTGAAACATGAGTTAAATATGAATAAAGTGAACAATAATGTGACTGAGACGTGTTTGAAAGTGTGTGAGCCTACACTGGCAGCTGCTCTTCCTCCTGTTTGATCCTCTGCTCCTCTGGCTCCTCTTTAATCCTGGTTGGGGGCGTCTGGACCCTCGCTCTGACCAGTACGACTCTCGGGCTCAGTATCTGCTCCAGGAGCCGCTGTTTCCTCCGGTTCTCGTCTTGGGAGCGACGCAGTTCCTCCTCACACTCCGCTGTCGTCCTTTCAAACAGCGCACGTGTCTCTCCAGCCGCCGCCGCCAGACGCTCGTTCACAAAAGCTCTGAACGTTTGGCCTTCACACATTTTTACAAACAGCCCTAAACAGAGACGACAGAGGAAACCAGGAGGTTTCAGCCCATCATTTACATCTTACTCTCCTGTCACATAGAGCTAAAGCTGAGCCTGGACTTTTCTGTGGCTGTTTCTCTCCTGTCGAGCTAACTGCTAACTAGCCTTTAGCTCCTGAGAGATTTTAGCTTCAACTTCATCAGGATTAAGGCCGACAATCATGAAAACAAATCCCTAAAAAGGTGTAAAACATCCTTATGAAACATCACTAACACAAACTGAACACATTGACTCACCTGTTCCGTGTCTAAAATGATTAAATCCCAGGCGTTAGCTTCACACAGCAGCAGCAGACTGTGGGGAAGAGCAGAGTGTGGTGTTGCCGCGGTAACGCACTTAACTGTTTCTCTACAGCCAAAAGTGTGAAATAAAACCTCTACAAACAGAAATAAAAAGGAGAAATGACGTTCAGTCCTAACGTGTGAGGACAGTGAACGAGTCGGCTGCTCCGGGAATCTTTTCAAAACACTTTTGAAGTTAAAATCTCCGAGGAGCTAAAGGCTAATCAGCAGTTAGCTCGACAGGAGAGAAACATCCACCGAAAGATCTGTTTCTGTCGCCAGAGAAAATATATGAAAGTAACATTTATGTGGGCACTTTCATATGCGGACAGTTAGCAAGCGAGCTAGTCTGGGAGACTTTTCAGATTCCATTAGCCGGCTCAATGTGTTTTTCCTATAGCCGTTAGCATTAGCCAAACATCGCAAATGATGAACCACAGATGTTTTCAGCTGTTGTCAACACATCATCCATGTTTAGGGGGTCAATGCCTCATTCATGAATGTACAGACTTTTACGAAGTTTTACCTTAGACACAAATTAGCATAAACTTTCATTAGGACATGGCTGGAACATGTAGGGGGAGGAAAATACATAGTGTTGTCATTTTTAAACTCCGTACAGTCCCTTTAATGACAGTGAAACAAGTACAAAGAATTTAAGCAACAAAGCTGGTAAAAAATCAGACGCAAAATATGACCTTAATTAAAGATAAAAACAACAACTGTTTGGTCCGATTCATGATCTACTAAATAAAGTCACAAATCATTTAAAGAGCTTAGTAAACGCTTGATGTCATGAGCCCACGGTGGACGTTAGCGACATTAGCATCGCAAAGCTAACAGTCCATTTATAACCGTAGAGGCTCAGCTCCAGTGCAGGAGCTGAGTGACAGACAGCAGGGGGCAGTAGAGGAACAACTAAAGAGTTAAGAACACAAGAAATGTACAAATATTGAAGTCGGGTGTTTTTGCTGCTAACACTGTGCGTCGCTAAGTTGTTTTTCCTGATTCGGGGCTTGTGAGGATCGTCCGACTTTCCCACTGGGGGGTCAGAAATTCCAACTTCCGAGGACAAATGCACCGATGCTATGCTACGATGTGCTACGGCTCTGTTGGAGATAATTGTGTAATAAACGACACATTCAATAAGCACAGCACTACTTTAAAAGCCACTTTAAATGTAGCTGATGCTTTTAGAGACTTTATACATGCTTTTCAGTCATGTGACTTGTTATGGCGGCCATTTTTAATATCGAAGTAGATTTATGCAGTACTACAACATGTAACAATATCTCTACTCAGGATATAAAAGAAAGACGACTGATCGACAGTGGCTTTTTAATGAACTCGTAATCATTGTTCAAGAAGAAAACAGTAAAAAAAAGCCCCAGAGACGCACGTTTATGTGAAGAAACCAGTGAGTCAGTGTTTCAGATGTTCGGCCTAACCATTCCACAGAGACAGCTAAGTGCTTTTTCATTGAAAACATTAAGTCATTGCTTGACAAGAACAGCGTTGTTGGAGGCGTCTTTTTAGATCTCAGGAAAGCTTTTGACTCTGTTAATCATAAGATCTTACTCTCCAAACTTTCTGATTTCAACTTTTCAGATAATGCCATAAAGTGTGTAGCATCTTATCTTTACCACCGATCACAAACTGTCAGTATTGGCAGCTCTCAGTCTGAACCCCTTCATCTGTCCACTGGAGTGCCCCAAGGGTCAGTCCTGGGCCCTCTTCTGTTCTGCATGTATATTAATGACCTACAGCTTGTGTGCCCAGAAGTAAATATTCAAACGTACGCAGACGATACGGTTCTATACATACATGGGCCTTCAAAAACAGCAGTGGCAACGAAACTCACAAACGCTATGGTCAAGGTCAGTGAGTGGCTAAATCAGAGTAGCTTCAGTTAAATGTCTCCAAGACAGTCGGTATTTTTTAACCAAAACTACCAACTCCACTGCAACGCCGGACATTGTAGTATCTGGTGAAAAACTTCAAATAGTTACTGAATTTAAGTATCTCGGTATTCTCATCGACTCCAAACTCAACTTTAATTCTCATGTCACCAAAACTGTCAAGAAAGTAACATTTAATTTAGCCAATTTTCGATTTATCAGAAACTCAATGTCCACCCGAGCAGCCAAAATGTTTATGCATTCAATGATCTTCTCGCATATGACTTCCTGCCTCAGCAGCTGGTCCCAGGCCAACCACACCACTATGAAACCAATACAGTCCCTATACAAACAAACACTTACAGTTCTGGATTAGAAACCACGTCATTCTCATCACTGCAATGTTCTTTCAAAATACAATTTATTAACTGGGAAAATCTCATCAAGTTCACAAATATATGTTTATCATATAAAGTCCTTCATGGCCTGGCTCCTCCACCTCTTAGTGAATGTCTGAGTGTAAGGTCCGACACCAGTCGCCTCACGAGAGGAACATCCAGAGGAGACTGTGTTGTTCCACTCAGGAAAACTGCGTTTAGTCAGTCAGCCTTCTCTTTTAAAGCTTCAAAAGATTGGAACAACATCCCAACAACAACCAGAGAAACCAGTAGTTATAACATGTTCCGTTCATCATTAAAACGTTGGCTCCTGAGCTTCAAACATGCCAGCTCTGAACGTCCGCCGCCGCTTCCTTTAGTCGTCTTGCATGTCCTTCTTATCTAATCCCAATACTGCTGGATTTTAATGATTACTTTCTTTTCTACACCTTCTATTATAACTGACTGTTATTGACTGTATCTTTAATCTGTATTGACTGTATCTAACTGACTCTAGTTGTTGATGAACTCCTGCTTGTGCTTCCTCATGTTTCCTCCTGCATTCTCACTTCAGCTCTGTCGCGCATGAACTCTTTCTTGCATGTTTGTTTTGGTGTCTTTTTCCTGCTGCTGCAGCAAATGTGATGTTTGTTGTATTTTGCCATGTGATATTTTTGTGGTAACTTGTTTTACCCATTTCCAGGGTGCCGACTGTACATCTGGCCGAGGACGACAGATGAAAACCAGCCTTTTGGCAACTCTGGCAGACTTTACAGTTGAGCTGTTATGTTAATATGCACGGTCCTTGCAACAATAAATAAATAAATAAGCATGCTACCGGTTAGCATTTAGCTTCAGCTGCTCAGCTCTGACCTCTCCAAGGGAAAGCCCTGAACCACACACTCCAAACATGTGACAGAGGAGCTGTTACTGTAGTATTTCCTCAGTGTCACAGATGAGCCACACACGTGTTTACCGTGTTGAAGCCGATGACAGTTGATTGACAGTTGCTAACCGCTAGCATGCTAACGTCTTGAGCAGCTTAAACACTGACTCAGACTGAGACTCTGTTGACGTGACAAACTGTAAAAATCACAGAGAAAGGTTTTGTGTTCCCTCTTTGATGTGTTAGTTTAGTCTTCAGAGTGAAGCAGATCTTTAGTAAATCCTGCTGTAGCTCCACAGACAGAGCTGCTACGTCTGAGCCACATTTGCTGGTTCTATCACATAAACGTGCGTCTCTGGGGCCGAGTTTTTACCGTTTTCTTCTTGAGCAATGATTACGAGTAAATAAAAATGCCACTGTCAGTCAGTTGTCTTTCGTTTATATCCAGAGTACAGAGATTGTTACTTGTTGTAGAACTGCATAATTCTACTTCAGTATTCAAAATGGCCGCCGGAACAATGCGTGATGTCACTGGAAACGAGCAGTTGCCATTTTAATTTGGACAGAGACTTTTTTCATGCGTTTGTAGCTAAATCACCAGCCTGAATATGTCCTGATGTCAGTGTGTGTTTAGTAAATGTGTTGTGTGTCGATTGTCGGCGGCTGAAAGGTGTTTTTCTGCAGGTCGTTCTTGTAGTTTTGCCTCAGTGTTTGCTGTTGTGTCGTGGCTGAGCTGAGAAAGTAAACGCTGGTTCTGAAGCTTTGGTGATTGTGAGGCTAAAACACGATTATGTATTTTATTGATTTATTAGAACAGGGACAGTGCACAACAATCAACATCTCTAAATGTGACAATTTTAGCTCCAAAGCTAGTTTTTAATCGCAGTCGCAGCAAACAAGAAGAAGTAACAAGTAACTGTAACTAATGACTTTTTTACAGTAATCTTCCCAACACTGGTCACAGGGCCGAGTGTGAGGAACCACAGAAAGTGTCTCTTATTGTTCAGTGGCAAAAGTAAAAGTTCATAACAGACGCAGAGATGAGGATTTAAACAGTTTATTTACAATTTAAAAATAAAGAATCAAAATGGAAAACAGGTGAAAACTATTGTCAGAAAGAAGAGTTTATAAAGACTGAACAGTGAGATCAAATCAATGCAAACATGTCTGATTATAACTCATTTAACTTATATACAGGATTTCAATAAGAAACACATTCATTTATTAAGGAGAGAAAATAAAATTCAAGGTGATTCAAAAGGTTTTTCCAGAAGCAGAATTAAAAAAGTCAATTCAAATAAAACAAATCACTTGTAATTATACAATTAATTGTTTTCAAAAGGTCAAAAAGAAGAATCTTAAAAGGTTTGTGATAAACGACAAGTACAGACAACTTTAGAAATAAAGAAAATGTTTTAAGTGTTGTCTTAATGTTCATGTGTTTTTAGATTAATGCAAACATTTCTGATTAAAACTCATTTAACACATACAAAACTTCATAAACAAACAAAATGTTTAAGAAAAAAAAACATATTTCAGGTTTGTTTAAAAGGTATTTCCAGAAAAAGTTGATTCAAATTAAATCAATCACTTGTAAAATGAATTGTTTTCACAAGACCAAAAACAAGTGTCTTTTGTTAATGACGAACATAAGAACAATCTTAGAACTCTGTGTTAAACGAAATGTAAATTCATTTCTTCAGAAAATGAAAAAATATTTGAAATGTGCTTTAAACACTCTGAGTTTTCATGTGTCTTTTTAGATTAACTCTCTGGGTGAATGTTTTCTGACAGACTGAGCAGCTGTGAGGCCTCTCTCCTGTGTGTGTTCTTCTATGATCATCTAAGTTACACTTTTGAGCAAATGTTTTATCACAGATTGAACAGCCGTGTGGTTTCTCTCCAGTGTGTGTTCGTCCATGTGCCTGGAGGTTAGTGAGTTGTGTGAACTTTTTCTCACAGACCTGACAGCTGTAAGGCCTCTCCCCTGTGTGTGTTCTTCTATGTGCATTTAAATTACTGAGTTGGTTAAATGTTTTCTCACAGTCTGAACAACTAAAAGGTTTCTCTCCTGTGTGCACTCTAATGTGTCTTGTTAAATTATGTTTATGTCTAAATGTCTTGTCACAAACATGACAGCGGTGCTTCTTCTTCTCGTCTCCTCCGTCAGCTCCAGACGTCTCTCCGTTGTCGACCGTCGCGCTCGTCTCTGGGTCAGACTTGTTTTGGGCGGAGACTTTGGAGCTTCTGTCTCTGCTCTGGACCTGGTTGTGGTGATCTCCATCAGCCTCTGTCTCCATCTGTGCGTCTGAGCGGCTGAATGGAGGTTCTTCATCATCGTCGTCAGTGTCAGACGAGTGCTCAGTGTGTCCCTCCGTCTCTGAGCGGAAATGTGGCTCTGAGCTGATGTTCCCGCGCTCAGTTTGTCTCTGTGGAAGCGGGGAGGGCTCTTCTCTCTTCACGCTCACAGCACTGGACTCTGGGAAACACCTGAAACATGATTTGAATATGAATAAAGTGAACAATAATGTGACTGAGACGTGTTTGAAAGTGTGTGAGCCTACACTGGCAGCTGCTCTTCCTCCTGTTTGATCCTCTGCTCCTCTGGCTCCTCTTTAATCCTGGTTGGGGGCGTCTGGACCCTCGCTCTGACCAGTACGACTCTCGGGCTCAGTATCTGCTCCAGGAGCCGCTGTTTCCTCCGGTTCTCGTCTTGGGAGCGACGCAGTTCCTCCTCACACTCCGCTGTCGTCCTTTCAAACAGCGCTCGTGTCTCTCCAGCCGCCGCAGCCAGACGCTCGTTCACAAAAGCTCTGAACGTTTGGCCTTCACACATTTTTACAAACAGCCCTAAACAGAGACGACAGAGGAAACCAGGAGGTTTCAGCCCATCATTTACATCTTACTCTCCTGTCACATAGAGCTAAAGCTGAGCCTGGACTTTTCTGTGGCTGTTTCTCTCCTGTCGAGCTAACTGCTAACTAGCCTTTAGCTCCTGAGAGATTTTAGCTTCAACTTCATCAGGATTAAGGCCGACAATCATGAAAACAAATCCCTAAAAAGGTGTAAAACATCCTTATGAAACATTACTGACACAAACTGAACACATTGACTCACCTGTTCCGTGTCTAAAATGATTAAATCCCAGGCGTTAGCTTCACACAGCAGCAGCAGACTGTGGGGAAGAGCAGAGTGTGGTGTTGCCGCGGTAACGCACTTAACTGTTTCTCTACAGCCAAAAGTGTGAAATAAAACCTCTACAAACAGAAATAAAAAGGAGAAATGACGTTCAGTCCTAACGTGTGAGGACAGTGAACAAGTCGGCTGCTCCGGGAATCTTTTCAAAACACTTTTGAAGTTAAAATCTCCGAGGAGCTAAAGGCTAATCAGCAGTTAGCTCGACAGGAGAGAAACATCCACCGAAAGATCTGTTTCTGTCGCCAGAGAAAATATATGAAAGTAACATTTATGTGGGCGCTTTCATATGCTGACAGTTAGCAAGCGAGCTAGTCTGGGAGACTTTTCAGATTCCATTAGCCGGCTCAATGTGTTTTTCCTATAGCCGTTAGCATTAGCCAAACATCGCAAATGATGAACCACAGATGTTTTCAGCTGTTGTCAACACATCATCCATGTTTAGGGGGTCAATGCCTCATTCATGAATGTACAGACTTTTATGAAGTTTTACCTTAGACACAAATTAGCATAAAAGTGTCGTCTAAGCTAAATGCCAAAATGCTCACGTTCAAGTTTCTGCTTTTCGTGAGCTGATGTCCTCAGTGGCTTCGTTCCATTGTTGTAATACGGACGCCACGCCGCCATCTTGGTCCGACATATGTTATTATGCAGCCAGTGTAATGTAATGGAACTGGCATAATGACTGTTGGTTCTGATAAAACCCATCAGAACAACAAATGCAAGTCTGATCATAAGGATTAAGGATTGTTACTAATCACAGTTTGATATTTTTGCAGTATTCTTGCCACATTTTAAAATTATATATATATTTTATGAAGTTTTTATGGAACAAGCTGTATTTGACCTGTATTTGACCCATACAAACAGTAGGTGGCAGCCTTCACATCAACATGGCTTGTGTTATTATTCCTTTTTGGGCCCTGAATCTATAATCTATGGAAGTTTAACGTTTTGAATGAAATTATGAAAATAAATCAACTTTTCCATGATGTTCTGATTTTTGGAAAGGATCTGTATTTATACTCCTAATTATTGAAGAGCAGATTTTATTTTGGATAGATACTTTTTTCATGCGTTTTTGGCTAAATCACCAGCCTGAATATGTCCTGATGTCAGTGTGTGTTTAGTAAATGTGTCGTGTGTCGATCGTCGGCGGCTGAAAGGTGTTTTTCTGCAGGTCGTTCTTGTACTTTTGCCTCAGTGTTTGCTGTTGTGTCGTGGCTGAGCTGAGAAAGTAAACGCTGGTTCTGAAGCTTTGGTGATTTTGAAGCTAAAACACGATTATGTATTTTATTAATTTATTAGAACAGGGACAGTGCACAACAATCAACATCTCTAAATGTGACAATTTTAGCTCCAAAGCTAGTTTTTAATCGCAGTCGCAGCAAACAAGAAGAAGTAACAAGTAACTGTAACTAATGACTTTTTTACAGTGATCTTCCCAACACTGGTCACAGGGCCGAGTGTGAGGAACCACAGAAAGTGTCTCTTATTGTTCAGTGGCAAAAGTAAAAGTCCATAACAGACGCAGAGATGAGGATTTAAACAGTTTATTTACAATTTAAAAATAAAGAATCAAAATGGAAAACAGGTGAAAACTATTGTCAGAAACAAGAGTTTATAAAGACTGAACAGTGAGATCAAATCAATGCAAACATGTCTGATTATAACTCATTTAACTTATATACAGGATTTCAATAAGAAACACATTAATTTATTGAGGAGAGAAAATAAAATTCAAGGTGATTCAAAAGGTTTTTCCAGAAGCAGAATTAAAAAAGTCAAATCAAATAAAACAAATCACTTGTAAATATACAATTAATTGTTTTCAAAAGGTCAAAAAGAAGAATCTTAAAAGGTTTGTGATAAACGACAAGTACAGACAACTTTAGAAATAAAGAAAATGTTTTAAGTGTTGTCTTAATGTTCATGTGTTTTTAGATTAATGCAAACATTTCTGATTAAAACTCATTTAACACATACAGAACTTCATAAACAAACAAAATGTTTAAGAAAAAACAAACATATTTCAGGTTTGTTTAAAAGGTATTTCCAGAAAAAGTTGATTCAAACTAAATCAATCACTTGTAAAATGAATCGTTTTCACAAGACCAAAAACAAGTGTCTTTTGTTAATGACGAACATAAGAACAATCTTAGAACTCTGTGTTAAACGAAATGTAAATTCATTTCGTATATAGAAAAATATTTGAAATGTGCTTTAAACACTGTGAGTTTTCATGTGTCTTTTTAGATTAACTCTCTGGGTGAATGTTTTCTGACAGACTGAGCAGCTGTGAGGCCTCTCTCCTGTGTGTGTTCTTCTATGAGCATCTAAAGTAGACTTTTGGACAAATGTTTTATCACAGATTGAACAGCCGTGTGGTTTCTCTCCAGTGTGTGTTCGTCCATGTGCCTTGAGGTTAGAGAGGTGTGTGAACTTTTTCTCACAGACCTGACAGCTGTAAGGCCTCTCCCCTGTGTGTGTTCTTCTATGAACATCTAAACTATATTCACGGGCAAATGTTTTCTCACAGTCTGAGCAACTAAAAGGTTTCTCTCCTGTGTGCACTCTAATGTGATTTGTTAAAACATGTTTTTGTCCAAATGTCTTGTCACAAACATGACAGCGGTGCTTCTTCTTCTCGTCTCCTCCGTCAGCTCCAGACGTCTCTCCATTGTCGACCGTCGCGCTCGTCTCTGGGTCAGACTTGTTTTGGGCGGAGACTTTGGTGCTTCTGTCTCTGCTCTGGACCTGGTTGTGGTGATCTCCATCAGCCTCTGTCTCCATCTGTGCGTCTGAGCGTCTGAATGGAGGTTCTTCATCATCGTCGTCAGTGTCAGACGAGTGCTCAGTGTGTCCCTCCGTCTCTGAGCGGAAATGTGGCTCTGAGCTGATGTTCCCGCGCTCAGTTTGTCTCTGTGGAAGCGGGGAGGGCTCTTCTCTCTTCACGCTCACAGCACTGGACTCTGGGAAACACCTGAAACATGATTTAAATATGAATAAAGTGAACAATAATGTGACTGAGACGTGTTTGAAAGTGTGTGAGCCTACACTGGCAGCTGCTCTTCCTCCTGTTTGATCCTCTGCTCCTCTGGCTCCTCTTTAATCCTGGTTGGGGGCGTCTGGACCCTCGCTCTGACCAGTACGACTCTCGGGCTCAGTATCTGCTCCAGGAGCCGCTGTTTCCTCCGGTTCTCGTCTTGGGAGCGACGCAGTTCCTCCTCACACTCCGCTGTCGTCCTTTCAAACAGCGCACGTGTCTCTCCAGCCGCCGCAGCCAGACGCTCGTTCACAAAAGCTCTGAACGTTTGGCCTTCACACATTTTTACAAACAGCCCTAAACAGAGACGACAGAGGAAACCAGGAGGTTTCAGCCCATCATTTACATCTTACTCTCCTGTCACATAGAGCTAAAGCTGAGCCTGGACTTTTCTGTGGCTGTTTCTCTCCTGTCGAGCTAACTGCTAACTAGCCTTTAGCTCCTGAGAGATTTTAGCTTCAACTTCATCAGGATTAAGGCCGACAATCATGAAAACAAATCCCTAAAAAGGTGTAAAACCTCCTTATGAAACATCACTAACACAAACTGAACACATTGACTCACCTGTTCCGTGTCTAAAATGATTAAATCCCAGGCGTTAGCTTCACACAGCAGCAGCAGACTGTGGGAAAGAGCAGAGTGTGGTGTTGCCGCGGTAACGCACTTAACTGTTTCTCTACAGCCAAAAGTGTGAAATAAAACCTCTACAAACAGAAATAAAAAGGAGAAATGACGTTCAGTCCTAACGTGTGAGGACAGTGAACAAGTCGGCTGCTCCGGGAATCTTTTCAAAACACTTTTGAAGCTAAAATCTCCGAGGAGCTAAAGGCTAATCAGCAGTTAGCTCGACAGGAGAGAAACATCCACCGAAAGATCTGTTTCTGTCGCCAGAGAAAATATATGAAAGTAGCCGGCTCAATGTGTTTTTCCTATAGCCGTTAGCATTAGCCAAACATCGCAAATGATGAACCACAGATGTTTTCAGCTGTTGTCGACACATCATCCATGTTTAGGGGGTCAATGCCTCATTCATGAATGTACAGACTTTTAGGAAGTTTTACCTTAGATACAAATTAGCATAAAAGTGTCCTCTAAGCTAAATGCCCAAATGCTCACGTTCAAGTTTCTGCTTTTTGTGAGCTGATGTCCTTAGTGGCTTTGTTCCATTGTTGTAATACGGACGCCACGCCGCCATCTTGGTCCGGCATATGTTATTATGCAGCCAGTGTAATGTGATGGAACTGGCATAATGACTGTTGGTTCTGATAAAACCCATCAGAACAACAAATGCAAGTCTGATCATAAGGATTAAGGATTGATGCTAATCACAGTTTGATATTTTTGCAGTATTCTTGCCACATTTTAAAATCATATATATATTTTATGAAGTTTTTATTGAACAAGCTGTAATTGACCTGTATTTGACCCATACAAACAGTAGATGGCAGCCTTCACATCAACATGGCTCGTGTTATTATTCCTTTTTCCTCATGGGCAAATTTTGATTATCAGTAAACAAACCAGCGACACAAACTGCCATTAACGTTTTTGACCAAAACAACAATATAAACTTTAAATTTTACTTCATACCTGTGAAAGGTCATTCTGCTGTTTCGTAATGTCTGTCCTTTGATTAAAACAGCCCCAAACTGCACAGAAATGTTTGCTCCGTGAGCCGCGGAGCTCCTGCTTCATAGAAACGCTAACGACGCTAACAATGCTAACTGTGAAAAGTGAAGTTAGCTAAAGTACGGCCCAGTGTGACATACTTCACGGTATTTATAAACTGTTCTGCGGTTTCTTTATCATGTACATGTCATAAGATGATGTTTAATGTCCATTACATGTGTATTTGTGACTCAGAACCACATGATTTAGCATTTAGCATGTAACTCGGGGACACTTTAAGACGCTAATTGTATCTAAAATATATTATACAAAGGTCTGTACATTTATTAATGATTTCTGACTAGGCTTTGGCCTCCCCCTAATGTGGTCGATGTGTTGACAACGGCTGAAAACATCTGAATGGTTCATAATTTGAGATGTTTGGCGGCTAACGCTAACGCTATAGGGAAAATACACTGAGGAGGCTAATGGAGTCTGAAAAGCACATTCGGACGCCACAACAAAACGCCGTGACCTCCGGACATTCGGACACAGCCTGGAACACTCGCAGCACCACAGACCCCCGCCGCGAAGTGTAGTCCGACCAGATGCATGCTGGGAAGTGAACAGCAGACAAGGGGAGAGCGCCGCGCCCGGCTCGCCATCTGCGGCTCCTCGTCGCCGGGTTTTGGTGTTTTCACAGACTCGGGGAAACAGCTGGGGCCGGTGTTAGAGACTCATTAAAACCGGGATAAAACCAGGACTGAGCCGGGAAATAATGAGCTGGCACAAGAGCACGAACCAAACCGTTAAACACACACAGCAGTTTGTCTCTGAGAGTCTGTGCGGGGACCGGGTCGGCTGTTGTGGTTTAAGTAAAACAAAGTGAAAGCAAAGACGCTGCAGCTGGATAAGGGACATGTCAGTTTGAGACTTTGCTGAACATCCCTGATAGAAATAAGAGGGGAAAATGTAGGTTTTCTGTTATTTTATAGTCTTCATATGAAAATAAGGCATAAAAATGACCAAAGTTGCCTCTATTTTCAACAACAAAGTGTAAAAAAAGGAAAGAGCCAGGTTTAAATGTATGGTTTAATGTATCCAGGGGTCCCCAACTAAATCTAACTTTCAACTTACCATAAGACAAGATAATCTTTATTGATCTCACAACGGAGAAATTCACTTGTTACAATCGTCCTCAATAAGATCAGAGAGAACAAAACAGACAGGAAATGTGCAACAGTTAAATAGTAGAAAAACGAGGTCTCTTATGTACAATGAGGAAAGCAAAAATCTTAGCGGGCGGAGCTAAAACAATAAGGGAATAATTATAAATAAAAATAGGATAAAAATTAGAACAGGTTATATAAGTAGAATATCGGTCTATTGGTGGGTTGCATGTTCTAGAATATGATGATGTCATCGGACCCAGCGGGGGGCAGGGGCCAGCTTTTCCTATTAACAGCATTACACTTCCACAAGTCGTAGCTAAAAAGAAAAAGTATGAATTACAAAAATGATCATTTTTATCAGTCACTGGGTCCATGATCTCTCTGTACAAGACCAAACACTTCCTCAAAAACTAAATAATTGTTCCTCTATTTAAAAGTATAGGCCTTTAGAACGCTGTGATGTCACCTGCAACCCAGCAATAAGTGATGCTTGTACAGGGAATAAAGCGCAGCTGCTACAGAGATTATTGCACATAGTTTTGCAAGGGGGGGTTATTGCACATGTTACTTTACAGTCCTGTTCAGTCTGACAGCAGTGGGTGTGTCAGTCTTCCACTGAAAGAGCTACTCAGCTCCTCTACAGTCCCGTGTTGTCCATGATGGAGGTGAGCTTGGCTAACACCTTCCTGTCCTCCGGGGGGCAGCCCAGGACGGAGCTGGCCCTCCTGACCAGCTTGTTCAAAATAATGCACGCCCCCACCAGCCAATCAGAATCGAGTATTCACCCAGACCAGGTATAAATTCCTTTAAAGGGGGGGTATTATGCAAAATGGAATTTTTCAAGCTTTCCATCATGTTGTTATGTCACTCCCTCATTAAAAACATGCCTGAAGTGTTGCCTTGGCACATTCACGTATTTCTGAGTAATCTGTAAAAACTCTGATGGCGGCCATTTTAGGGATAGGTTTGCCTGAGTCCTCCTAGGAACGCCCCCACCTCCTGGAGACGCCTCCGAGCTTTCGTCACCAGCCGAGTAACCAACCACTGCTCCTCAGCAGAACCCCCTCCCCACTGATGCCACAGACAGCGTGTGGAGGGGGCGTGTCTAAAGGCTCAGAGGTTCTTAAAGAGACAGAGGCCTATTTCAAGACATTCACTACGGCCATTTTGAGAGAGACATTTTATACAAGGCAGTTAAGTAAGGATTAAACAACGAGGAGCCGCATTAGACGGTTGTAATGTTGTTCCTCCTGCATTATAACGTCTAACGCGGCTCCTCGTTGTTTAATTCGCTTATACCAGGGTCCCACAAACCTAACATTTATAATAAATGTTTTTTTCATTGACTAAACTCACTAAATATGCCAGACTACGGGACTATTTTGTGTGGGTTATTAGCCGGTCACTGAAGGCTGGTCTCAGAGCGAGTCATTCTCCGCAGCTATTACGAGGATCTCAGTCAGGCTCAACGACACAACATCAGCACAGAATCACAACACAACAGGACTAACCCGGAAACACTTTTCCCTGGAAGTAAACACCGATATGCGCCACTCGTGGGCAGGAGTTATTTACCTTTTACAAGGTTTAACCTGAAGCTAAAGCTAGCTAGCTCAACCAGCTCAACTGTTTATGGAAACAGCTGCGGTGGAGTCGCTCACACCTGGGCCCCAACTGAAACTTTTATGTTTGACTTTACTAATCCAGACAAAGATGCTTCAATGCAGGATCATTTTATGTACGTCTGAAAATGATGAATAGCCTTAACCGTTTCCATTAGAAATGTAAAGCTCATATGTTATTTACAGTAGCTAACCTAGCTGCTCACTCTCCTCTACAAACATTTAGCAAACGTTTTGTTTTGGCCAAAAACGTTGAAATTAAACAAAATCCATCTCATACTTTCCTGTCAGTCACTAATTACGCCTTTATCTGATTCAGCTGTGTCAGGCGTTGCTATGGCGACGCCACAGCGGAGTGACATCCCAGTGATTTAACTACCGGACTACGTGTGCGGTTACACCAAAATAATGCACCAGCCAATCAGGATCCAGTATTCACCCAGACCATGGAATACTCTCATTTACTGCATTTACAGACCAACAGAAGGTTTGCTCATCATTGCAGTGTGATATAGACTGGTGCTATGTGATTGAAAAAAGCAGAATACCCCCTCTTTAACCTTAAATGTGATCTCTGTTTAGTCTGGGATGCAAACTGTGGGGGACTTTTGCTTAAGGCCTCGTCAACTCGATAAACCCGGGCCAGTCGACGGTATTTTAACCTCTGCAGCGCTGATAATGACCCAGGACTAAAGTGAAAAAAGCTCTAAGTTCCTGCTACATTCTTGTTTCTGACGCTTCTTCCTCTGCAGCTCAGGTCCAGTTCTTTCCAACTTTCCTTCGCCGTTGTCCCTCGAGATTCCGCCCCCCCCCTCGCACGCTCGCTCTGATTGGCCGAACACACGCTTCTACCTGCACTGCCTCTCACTGCCCAATTACCCACGAGCCTTTGGGGCCCCGTTTCCCGGCGGCAGGAGCTCGTGCCAAAGTCCTAATGAGCTGCACAGGAGCCGGACTGTCCTCGGCAGAAACTCGCGCTCACTACAAGACGAGCGGGTTCAGATGCAGGGTTGTTGTTGTTCTTATTACACACTTTTCCGATGCCTAAACAAAAGCGCTTTCAACTCCACTGACAGTGAAACAGTCTCCGGGTTTGTGATGTCATTCCATTCCACGAGAAGATGGTGGATGGTGGACACGAACACGGACAAACACGACGAGATTTTCAATTATGAAATCTAGAAAATACCGGGGTTTAACCTCTTAAGTCCCGCCTGAACCGAGAGCGTTTTCTCCAGGTCAGCTTTACCCAAATCCTGTAGGCCAGTGGAACGCCTCAGTTGAAAGGTAAGATCTGCAAAACTCATCTGAATGGATCTTTTGCCTCACGTCATCAGATTTTTTTCCATCTTTTCTGTGGGGGGTTTCAACTCATTTGTCATTTTTTGTCTTTATTTAATCAACATTTTGTCTTTATTGTCACATTTTTTGTCACATTTTTGTCATTTTTTTGTCACATTTTTGTCATTTTTTTGTCACATTTTTTTGTCACATTTTTGTCATTTTTTTGTCACATTTTTGTCATTTTTTTTGTCACATTTTTGTCATTTTTTTTGTCACATTTTTTGTCATTTTTTTGTCATTTTTTGGTCACATTTTTGTCATTTTTTTGGTCACATTTTTTGTCATTTTTTTTGTCACATTTTTGTCTTTATTTAATCAATTTTTTGTCTTTTTTGTCACATTTTTGTCATTTTTTTGTCACATTTTTGTCATTTTTTTTGTCACATTTTTTGTCATTTTTTTGTCATTTTTTTGTCACATTTTTGTCATTTTTTGGTCACATTTTTGTCATTTTTTTGTCACATTTTTGTCTTTATTTAATCAATTTTTTGTCTTTTTTGTCACATTTTTGTCATTTTTTTGTCACATTTTTGTCATTTTTTTGTCATTTTTTTGTCATTTTTTTGTCATTTTTTTGTCACATTTTTGTCTTTATTTAATCAATTTTTTGTCTTTTTTGTCACATTTTTTGTCACATTTTTGTAATTTTTTTGTCACATTTTTTGTCATTTTTTTGTCATTTTTTTGCCACATTTTTTTGTCAAATTTTTGTCATTTTTTTGTCACATTTTTGTCTTTATTTAATCAATTTTTTGTCTTTTTTGTCACGTTTTTCGTCTTTTTTTTGTAATTTTTTTTGTCATGTTTTTGTTGACAAAAATGCAACAAAAAAGTGACAACAAAAACAAAAAAATAATGTCTCACTCCCATTCCTTCTTGTGGGACGGTGTTGTTTGTGGAGTTTACAGAAGATGTGGATCAGTCAGTTCTCTGGCCTGTCGGCTGCAACCTTTTAGATTTGGGTACAGCTGAACTGCAGTAAAGAGGTTTTAACCCAGTACGAGCTCCTTCTCCAGCTTTACCTTCCCAGTTCTGGAATCCTCCCTGCCTTTCCCTCCTCAGGCCTGCCTGGCTGGTTCTCCTCCAGCCCCTCGCTCCCCTGTGGGTTGTTATGGCCCTTGTTAGGCCGGTCCCAGCTCCCTGGTGGACGCTGACAGCTGAAGCCGCTCTGACGCCTGTCCCTCGAGGCTAAACAAACCCCGACTTTAGTCCGGGACCAGGATCTGGACGTGAACCAAGAGGAGAATAACAAAAACAATCTGACACAGCGAGCCATCTGGACAGCACACCTGGAAACGCGGAAACTGAGCTCTCGTTATCTCTTTTTAGAAGGTTCACCCTCGTAAAGTCACAGCATGTTTAGTACCAGCCACGGTTGCTCTGTTGTAGATCAGTGTTAAATGAACAGGCCACCGTTTTTACACACTGAGATATGTTCTTACCTGAGCTTTGACGAGTTCTTTAGGACCTGTCTGATCTTCAGTCACGTAAACACAGCGCAGACGGCGTTAGCATTTAGCCTCTCACTCTCTCCACTATAGCTCCAAAACAGGTCAAGATAGAAGCTACCAAGCTCTTCCACGTTTTCCCGATTTAAATATGGTTACGTGAAGTGTTCCACTACAAAGTATATTTACACACAATTAAACAATGTGGATTTTCTAAGCGGATAAAAGGGGAACTATATTGTAAGGCGTAATAATACCAGGAGTAATTTGGCATCCGCGCAGTAAAGTGAAGATTTCTGCGCAGTAATCTTAGTAACCATATTTAAATAGGGAAAACGTGGAAGAGCTTGGTAGCTTCTATCTTGACCTGTTTTGGAGCTATAGAGGAGAGAGGGAGAGGCTAAATGCTAACGCCGTCTGCGCTGTGTTTACGTGACTGAAGGCACGGGGGAAGATCAGACAGGTCCTAAAGAACTCGTCAAAGCTCAGGTAAGAACATATCTCAGTGTGTAAAAACGATGGCCTGTTCCTTTAAAGGCCTGATTGCTGTAGTTGCTGCCTGTGACCAGGCGGTTAAACAGGAGGTTTCGGTGATGTAATGCAGTGTTTTTCAACCACTGGGCTGTGGCACTGTAGTGTGCTGTGAGATATTGTCTGGTGTGCCTTAGGAAATTATCCAATTTCACCTTGTTGGCCTAAAAACATATTTAAAAAAAAAAAAAAGAATTATCACCTGCAAATAATGTGCCGTTGTGGAGTCTCTGCGGTGTCTAGTGATCGGCAGAGTGACCATGTGATGCTCTTCCATATCAGTGAGTGACCGCAAGAAACTCATTTCTTTGAGATCAGAGAATTAGTGATGCATGAATGCGACAGGTGTGACAGTGGCATTGTAGCTACAGAGACGATACGGTCTTCCTGTTAAAGACACTTTGATGAGAACGACTTTATATTGTGAGTATAGGCTACAGAGTTACATTTGTTTACATCTTCTGCTGGTGGTGCCTCGTCATTTTTCAATTTCAACATTTTTCATTCAATGTAAAAAATGTGCCTTGGCTCAAAAAAGGTTGAAAAACACTGATGTAATGTGTGCCGAAATGAAAAGGGAGGAGCTACAGAGTCACTTTTGGGACGCTGTAATCTCGACTAGTCACGACTCGGGAAGAGAATTACAGTAAAATGAAAAGCACTGATACAACAGAGGCCGCGTTCTGAAACCCTGAGCTCTGGAGCCTCTGGATGAGAGTTTTATTCGTCCACACTGATCTTCTACCTCAGTTTTGCGTCGGTGAAACTGTCGCTCGGTCACTCGGCTTCTTCACTGCGAGGCTCATATATATTTAACACGGATCCTGCTCCGACTGTGAGCGGAGGAGAAAAGGTCAAGTGACAGCAGAACATAACAGACATGCATGATTTATGAAGAACTTAACGTGAGGAGGAGGAGGAGGATGGAAGAAGATGTGCTGAAGAGGAGGAGCCTGAGGGACGTCACGCAGAAGAATCCGTCTGAAGGTTCTGAGAGCGAGATGTGAACACGGCAAATGTCCCCGTGTTAATATGACGCTGTTCCTCTGTGAGTCTGTGAATGAGAGTCACATGACACTGAAGACTTCATCATCTTCATCATCCTCTGCAGAAACAAGTTAACCTCTTAACTCCCACCTGAACGTGTTTTCTACAAATTCTACAAATCTGAAAGCTTCTTCAGAACAGAGGAAAAAAACGAGAAGAAAATGAGGATGTAAACGCAACAAAAAAAGGTAAAAAGTGACCAAAAAAAAGCAACAAAAATGACAAAAATCCAGCAAAAAAATGACAAAAATCCAGCAAAAAAATGACAAAAATCCAGCAGAAAAAAGACAAAAATGCAGCAAAAAAAAGTCAAAAATCCAGCAAAAAAAAAGACAAAAATCCAGGAGAAAAAAGACAAAAATCCAGGAGAAAAAAGACAAAAATCCAGGAGAAAAAAGACAAAAATCCAGCAAAATAAAGACAAAAATCCAGGAGAAAAAAGACAAAAATCCAGCAAAAAAAAGTCAAAAATCCAGGAGAAAAAAGACAAAAATCCAGAAAAAAAAGACAAAAATCCAGCAAAAAAAAGACAAAAATCCAACTGAAAAAAGACAAAAATCCAGCAAAATAAAGACAAAAATCCAACTGAAAAAAGACAAAAATCCAGCAGAAAAAAGACAAAAATCCAGCGAAAAAAAGACAAAAATCCAGCAGAAAAAAGACAAAAATCCAGCAGAAAAATGACAAAAATCCAGCAGAAAAAAGACAAAAATCCAGCAAAAAAATGACAAAAATCCAGCAAAAAAAATAACAAAAATCCAGCAAAAAATAACAAAAATCCAGCAAAAAAATAACAAAAATCCAGCAAAAAAGTGACACAAATCCAGCAAAAAAAAAGACAATAATCCATCAAAAAAAGACAAAAATCCAACTGAAAAATGACAAAAATCCAGCAAAAAAAAAGACCAAAAATCCAGCAAAAAAAGACAAAAATCCATCAAAAAAAGACAAAAATCCAACTGAAAAAAGACAAAAATCCAGCAGAAAAAAGACAAAAATCCAGCAAAAAAAAAGACAAAAATCCAGCAAAAAAAGACAAAAATCCAGCAAAAAAAAGACAAAAATCCAGCAAAAAAAAGAAATCCAGCAAATAGGACAAAAATCCAGCAGAAAAATAAAAAAAAAACAGTATAAAGATGAAGTGCTCTTCTCTCTGGACGTCACGCAGGAGAATCCGTCTGAAGGTTCTTTGAGAGCGAGATGTGAACACAGCAAATGTCCCAGTGTTAATTTGACGCTGTTCCTCTGTGAGTCTGTGAATGAGAGTCACATGACACTGAAGACTTCATCATCTTCATCATCCTCTGCAGAAACAAGCAGATATATGTAGATATTAGAGAAGGGCATTTTTACACAGGAGCTACAACACTGGGAAAAGAATAATGATCTTAAAGCAGAACTAAGTAACTCCTGCCCCTAGAGGCCGTAAGCGCCACTGCAGGTGCTGTAGCAAGTTGTGTATTTTCCTCATTAATCGTCCGTGAGAGTAAATCCTACACTGACAGAAAAGACAAAAGGACAGAGGGATATTTTTCATCCAGTTACACAATGGAGATCATTTCTTTCACTCAAACTTGGCTGAAAAAACTGTTTAAGTGGTGCTAGCCCACAGTTAGCTTAGCCCGTTAGCTTGTTAGCTTCTTCTATTAAAAATACAATTTCAACCTCTTGACCCCCACCATAACTGAGCAGATGTTCTCTAGTTTGGCTTCACCCAAATCTAAAAGCTTCTGGAAAAAAGGTGTGAAAATAGCAACAAAACTGAGACGAAAACAATGATGGAAATGTGACAAAAAAGTGAGAAAACATTGACAAAAAAGTGATGAAAAAATGATGAAAAAGTGAAAAAAAAATGTGACAAAAAAATTACAAAAATATGACCCAAAAAAATTAAAAAGGTGACAAAAAAAAGACAAAAAAAAGACAAAAAAATGTGAATAAAAAATAGTCGAAAAACTGAAAAAATGTGACAAAAAAATGACCAAAATATGATGAAAAATGGACTTTTTTTTTTTTTTAAATTGACTAAAAACAAAAAAAAGCGACAAAAATTGGCAAAAAAAATGTCGAAAAAGTAAAAAAAAAAGCGACAAAAAAATGACTAAAAAAAAAGACAAAATGTGAAAAAAAATTGACAAAAAATTACAAAAAAATTACAAAAAATAAATAAAAAATGTGACAAAAAAAGGACCAAAATGTGAAAAAATCTTACAAAAATGTGATACAATTTTGACAAAAAAATGACAAAAAACGACAAAAAAGTTACAAAAATGAGTTGAACACCCAACAAAAAAATGATGGAAAAAAAATGTGATGACGTGAGGAAAAAGATCCTCTCGGTTCAGGCGGGAGTTAAGAGGTTAAAGTCCTTGCTCCATTAGCGACAAGACGTTTCATAACTTTCATTTTATTCAAAGCTCGACCTCATCTACTCAAACTCAAACAGTGAACAGACAGTACTGGGTCCTGAAAGAACCTGTTAAAGGCGATTATTGCTGTTTCTGACTCACAAACATCCTGAAAGAGCGAGTTTAAGGAAATGTGCCTGACTCGTGTTTAGCCTCGGCTTATTGAAACTTTCGGTTCTGCCTTTTCCGTCTCCGGCTGAACTCCCGACACGGCGCCTGATGAAAGATGAATGAGCTGCAGCCCGTGAATGTTTGATGGACTTAATAGCGGACTTTAGCGGCTGCCGCGGGAGCCGAGAGGCGGCAGATTCTGACGTAAGGAACGCCGGGATTATGTAAGCGGAGAGTGTCGGGAATGATGAGTGCGCTTTTCTGAAAAACACCACTTACAGCGGTTTGTGTTCGCGGGTTTGAGACGCCTGGATTGAACCTGGCTTTGAGGACTTTTGGTTCAGCCGTGACTCAGGGAAGAACAGGTCGGTGCTTCTAAACTGTGCTGCTGGACGTCTCCGTACGCTGCATTAGGTCGATACATGATGGGATTAGGTCAGAGAAGGTGATTTATGTAAAGCGCTTTGTGACCATGTCTGTGAAAGGTATCTATAATAGAAACCGCAAACTCAATGGCCGCCGCCATAAGGTCCATGGGCGCCGCCATGTTTATTTCCCATACCGACTTTGAAGCTAAGCAGGGAAGGGCCTGGTTAGGACTGGGATGGGAGACCGTTTGGGAACACCAGGAAGCCTGGGGACAGTACTGAGTGTGTGCGTGGTTGGTGGTGGGGGCTGATGTTCGCAGACAGGGTGCCTCGCTTATCATCACCGAGTATGGGGTGAATGAATAATGCACCACATTGTACACTGACTTTGAGCGTCTGGAAAAGCGCTATATAAGACTTGCTATGTTTATTTCCCAAAAATCTGCGGGCGGCCCCACGTGGCGGTCCCTCCGCTCGCGGGCATTGGCCACGGGTCCATATGGACCGCGGTGCTGCTGTCCGAGGACAACCCGCCGTCACAACAACGCGAGTGCACGAGATCTGACTGCCGTGCGTGTGCGCGCATCCAAACAGGGCGATGTGAGTCATCGTCACTCACCCTAAACTGCAGCTGTAGACGCTCCGCACAGGTACAGTTACATCCTCCAATCTTTTTTTTTTATTTTTTTTATTTTTTTTTTATTTTTTTTTATTTTTTTTACTTTATTGTGTGGTTTTACATTTCAGATGTGTACATTTTTACATTTCTGTTATTACACACAATATTTAGTTTTTTTTTTTTTTTTTTTTTTTTTTTTTCCCCCTTGTGTAGCAAATAAAATCAACAAACAAAAGGAGCTATTACATACCTGATGCGCTGTGACAGTGGTTCGAGTTCATACATTATAGCTACACCCTCCAATCTTACATCCTCATCTGCGTGTCTTTGTTTAAGTCTCTCCTGCAGTGACCGAGGCTGTGGTTCATTATAGATCCAGTGCTGTGTAATGTCAGAGGCGCAGACAAATGCGTAAGATCCAATCCTGGCCATATTCGGTCTCCAAGGCTTTGTCTCCGATAAAAAGTACTCGCAAAATCTTGCCAAATAACTGCTCAAACACGAGCTTCAAATGAAACGCGCTGCTCCGACTGCTTCAGCCTCCGTGTGCGGAAAGCGAAAATGAAACTACCGCTTAACGAGCGCATGGCCTGCACTGCTGCTTTTTTGTTTTTTTTAACTTTGCTGCTGTACCATTTGTTTTCTATTTTTCTTTACATTCTATAAAGCAGCTTTGAAAGCATTGCCAGTTGTATTCTAAGGATATAAATACTGTCTAATAAAACACAACGTATTCTTTTTTAGATTGCATTTGCACCGTGATGCACCAAACCACGTCTCCTGCACCGTGAACCAAACCGTTAGAGCTGAACCCCTAATATTTATCCATAATTATTCCACTGTCTCTTCTATTTCCTGAGTTTATCGAACATATTGTGGTTGTAGTTTATAAGAAAGTAGCACGGGTGCATCAAACACTCCAATTGCAGTTTGTTTGAAATTATTTTTAGCTTTCATTATTTTAAACATTTGCAGTGGCCATAGTTTTTGGAATGGGATGGGAACCACTGGTCTACTTAGTGCGGGTCTACAGCGATACTGAGTGACGGGTTATAGGGATTATATACTGGACATTTCTTTGTAATAACTCATAATCTCTGAATATCAAATGTGGAGACCAGCGACTAGCGGCTGAAGGCCGGGTCTCAGCTAGTATAAATATATAAATAAAGATCAAAGACAAAAATCCTGCAAAAAAAAGACCAAAATCCAGAAAAAACAGACTAAAACTCAGCAAAAAAATGACAAAATTCCAGCAAAAAAAAGACAAAAAATCAGCAAAAAAATCACAAAAATCCAGCAAAAAAGTGACAAAAACACATAAGGGAAATAAAAAAGTGACGACAATGGCAAAGAGGAGAGAATGGATTTGGTTGTGGCGGGTGGTAAGAGGTTTATTGACCTTTATTTAACCAGGATAGTCCCACTGAGATTAAGAATCTCTTTTTCAGGGGAGTCCTGGCCCCAGAAGGGAATCTATTGTACATGTTTTTAGTGGTAGGGGAAACCGGAGTACCCGGAGGAAACCTACGCAGACACGGGGAGAACATGCAAACTCCACACAGAAAGGCCCCGTCCCAGGTGGGAATCGAACCCGGGACCTTCTAGCTGTGAGGCGTGAGCGCTAACCGCTGCGCCACCGTGCCGCCATTTAACATTTTCAGACTCCGCATAGTTCCTTCAGGAGGACACTCAGTCCGAGCAGCAGCAGAAGAAGAACGGAACAAACCACGTTACTGATTAGAAAAAGAAACCTGCAGATTCAAAGACACTGCTCACAATGGCCTGAGTCTGGCCCCATGTGACACAGCGTGGCCTAAAATCCAGGGTTAATGTCATTTCAAGCCTGTTACACCTGGATCAGCCCCCCCCCCCTCCCTCCCGTCCCCCCCGCCCTCCCCCGTCTCCCCGCACTCATCTGCTTCATGCCCCACTTGACTCTGATGATATGAGATCCGTCCCCATGGAAACCTCTCCTCCATCGCGCCCTCTCCCTCTAATTCCCGCGCTCTTCGTTCATTTGCATAGAAATAACATTTTAAGGGGGGGGGGGGCGAGGGGGGGGGCGGGGGGGGAGTGTTGTCCCCTCCGGTGGCGAGCCCGACGCCGCTGTACGGATCCGTGTCTCGGTCGCCTCCCATTACCAACAACACCGGCATAGTGATGAGGCCGGGGCGGACGTGAGGGCGAGGAAGAGGCGAACATCAGGATCATCTGTGTCGGGACTTTACTGTCGGGAATGTGTACTATTACTATTACTATTACTATTACTATTACTATTACTACGAATATGGCGAGGGCCGGTTCAGAAATGTCAAGAGTCTGCACGATGTTCGCTGATGTGATGGTTCCTTTAGAGTGTTCACAGTTATTAACCTCTTAACTTCCACCTCGACGGATCCCATTTTATCCAGTTTGGCTTTACCCGAATCAAAAAGATTATTGGGGAAAAAAGCACCAAAACAGCCACAAAAAAAGAGAAGAAAAGAAGGATGTAAACGCGACAAAAATGTGATAAAAATTCAACAAAAATGTGATAAAAATTCAACAAAAATGTGACAAAAATTCAACAAAAATGTGACAAAAATTCAACAAAAATGTGATAAAAATTCAACAAAAAGTGACAAAAATTCAACAAAAAGTGACAAAAATTCAACAAAAAGTGACAAAACTCCAAAAAAAAATGACAATAACTCAACAAAAAATGACAAAAATGTGACAAAAATTCAACAAAAAATGACAAAAATGTGACAAAAATTCAACAAAAATGTGACAAAAATTCAACAAAAAAGTGACAAAAACTGAACAAAAAAATCAACAAAAATTCAACAAAAATGTGACAGAAATTCATCCAAAAAAGACAAAAATTCAGCAAAAAAATGACAGAAATCCTGCAGAAAAAATGACAAAAATCCATCAAAAAAAGACAGAAATCCATCCAATAAAATGACAAAAATCCAGCAAAAAAATTTACAAAAATCCAGAAAAAAAAGACAAAAATCCAGCAAAAAAAAAGACAAAAATCCAGCAAAAAGTTGTTGGGCATTTGTCCTGGATTATTTCACTTGTTCTGAGATGTTTCTGACTCGTTTCGATACATTTCGTCCTTATTTCAGGTCATTTTCTTTGCCAATGTTGTAAGAAAATGGGTCTTATCTCATTGGCAATTTTACTTTCTGATTTCAAGCGAGATTTACCCTAGAACTGGTGTGAAATGTCCTCAAACAAGCAAAGTAAACTTGGTCCGATCAGGAAAAGTGTCTAAATGAGTGAAAACCGCTCAAAACAAGAAACATTTCCTCAATTCAAGTCATTTAAGACAACGCTTGATATTGACTTTTTGCAGTGCGGATGCGCCGCCATGTTTGTTTCTCCGCTCACACCTGGTCTCAGACTCTTCAGTTTGTCAGAAGTTTGTTTAATCTCCTCGTAATCCCAGACCTGAGCCGCTCGCCCTCATTAAAACCACATTATCTCCGTCTCTGCGTTTCCGCTCGACCTCTCCCATTGGTCCGGCCGGCGCGGGCCCTCGTCCAATTAAAACGGAGCGCTCCTGACGGCGAGGTCGCCCCCTGGAGGTTAATCTGGTTGCGCGGCTGATGCTTGATGAAAAATGAGCGTAATAATAAGAAAGCGTGACCGGAGGGGAGACGGCGGCGGGAAACAATCACTCCACTGTTTCATAACGGCGCTCGCACGGGCGGGAAGGATCCGCGGCGCCGAGAGTTCCCGCGAATCAAACACGGCCAAAGAAATGGGAAGTTGGGAAGCCAGTGTTGGAGGCCTCGTTGTATTTTATAGCCACACTAGGGGGCGCTGTGACTTGTTATTGTTGCTAAACATCAAGTTAAATATTCTTCTTTGTGATATTTTCAGCAGCGAAATCTAAATAATGGATGAACCCAGGTTTAACCTCTTAACTCCCGCCTGAACCGAGAGCGTTTTCTCCAGTTCAGCTTTAACCAAGTCCTGTAGGCCAGTGTAACGCCTCATCTGAAAGCTAAGATCTACAAAACTCATCTAAATGGATCTTTTTCCTCACGTCATCAGATTTTTTCCCATTTTTTGGGGGGATTTTCAACTAATTTTTGTACATTTATTTTTATTACATATTATTTTGTCAATTTTTGGTCATTTTTTTGTCGTTTTTTTGTCAATTTTTAGTCAATTTTTGGTCAATTTTTGGTCCTTTTTTTCCCTTCATTTTTCTTCATTTTTTTGTTTTTGTCATTTTTTGTCAATTTTTTGTCATTTTTTGCCATTTTTTTGCACTTTTCTTTTTAATGTAATTTTTTTTTTTTTTTGTGATTTTTTTGTCCATTTTTTTGTCAATTTTTTTTGTGTCATTTTTTTGTCTTTTTGTCTTTTTTTTACTTTTTGTAAAAAATGTTTTGTCATTTTTTGTCATTTTTTGTTGTTGTTACTAAACATCAAGTGAAATATTCTTCTTTGTGATATTTTCAGCAACAAAATCTAAATAATGGATAAACCCAGGTTTAAATCAATCAATGGTTTTGTAAAGCCCAATATCACAACAGGGGGAGAACCACAGAAGGAGAGATCCACTCCCATGGACGGACCAGCTGATGGGAGTCCCTGAGCAGACGGACCAGGATCACAGACCGTCCAGTCCTTGATGGAGCTTCAGTTCATCTTGTCCAGTCCCTGTTGGCGAGGTTCCTCCGTTAGATCTGAGGGGGAGCGGGACTGGAGACTCCATGTGAATAGTGATGAACAAACTACAGATGAAATAAATACCGTAATTTCTCTAATACTGGCCTGTATTACATTAGAGGCCGGCTCTCTGACAGAGACTCTGAGTCTCTGTGATCTGATTGGCTGCGAGGTTCATTTCTTTTAACAGAACTATAGTAACTTTTTCTCCAAAGTAAAAGTAGATCTACCACAGTCCTGTCCACATCTGTCACGGTCCACCATGACCCACCATGACTCAGAGGAACTGGGACACACATGACTTTACATCAGATCATATCTATGGATATTTATTCAACCTTTATAAGCATCAATTGTGTGTTTAAAAAAGAACTTTCACTTCATTATTACTATTTATTATACGGCTCTTCACAACGTCAGTAGAAGCTCCGTTGATTTGAATGGGATTTCCCAACGTTCTCCCGGTCATTATTTTCTGATAAAGGACCTCTGAGAAAAATAATGACGCTGCCAATGGCAACCGAGTTGGTGCTTTCATATCACTCCGCGCGTACGTAGCAGCGACACTATCTGTCCCGTCACTGAGAGAGAAGTCGGGGAATCGTGAGTCTGACTTTCAACTTACCCAGAGATTCACCACCATTCCTCCAACTGCGCCTTCAGCTAAGTAGCTAGGCTAACTACTATCCTTGCTGCTTCTAGCCTAGCAAAACGCTGCCGAGCAACGCACAAACTTTTGGGAACTATTTGTCGCGGAAGTCATTAAATAAACCTCGACCTTCATAAAAGTGTACGAAGTTTATGTTGTGTGTGTTCAGTTGACAAATGGCTGAATAATAAGCGGGAAAATGTATGAAACGCTGGTCATTATCGGGAAAATAAGCACCGACAGGACGAACCGGACCCCGACGCGAAGCGGTCTTACATACTTTAGTTTCAGAATTGTCCACTTACAGCAGAAGTCTGAAGTTCTGTCTAAAGCAGAAGCTCCATGACTTCCTTCTTCACTTCTCAGTCTGTGACTGAAGAGCAATGAGGCCTCAGCCTTTTTACTGCAAACAAAGAGCTCACTGTATTTAGCCTCATGTTACTGTCACTCATGTCTGACCTAAAGTCTCACTCTGAAGAAAGTCAACTCACATTTACACTGAGAGGTTTGGAATGGCGCCCCCTTGTGTCACCTTGCATCCAAATGCCGGGATGTTTAGAGAAGAACTCAACCCAGTACAATCTGTGAAAATGTCGACGTGAGAAGAGACTGAAACATGAGCTGCCAAATATTACAAAGTGACATATGTTAAACTACAAGATGAACAGGTCAGTCACATGACCAGACGCGTTGTTTTCAGAGAATATAATCCCGCTGTTCGTCTGCTGATGTAAAGTCCAGCTTTATGTAAGTTTCCTCCACATCGCCGCAGATTTCCCTCATTTCGGTTCATTTTGCCGTTTCCGCTCCGTCTTCTCGCTCGGCTGCTCCGCTCCCCTCGCACACAATGCATCTCCCATTTCCAGCATTCAATATTAACGGCGCGCCGGGCGGCCGTGTTCGCCGCCATCGCATTATTCCCACGGAAATCCAGAGCATGAAATATTTAGCTGTTGTTTTATTTGACAAGAAAACGCCTTAAACAGGAAATGGGGAAAACAGATGCACTCCGGCGTCCTCCTGCCGTCCCGGAGAAACATAATGGGAGGAACGAGGGGGAAGCGAAGCCCGGGGGAACTGCTTAAGTCTAAATAAATATTAATTGGATGTAAGTTTATGCATGAGCGAAATCGTGACGGCAAAGACGGCGGAGCCAGAGCTTCTCCAGAACCAAACTGCAGCTTTTACGGAGAGTTTCAGCCGCAGAGGAGCTTGATTTGTTTAAGACGTGACTTTCACAACACGCTGTGATATAAAGCAGTGTTTCCCAACCAGGGGTACAGGGACCCGTGGGGGGACTCGAGGACCTAGCAGGGGGGACTTGAAACAATTTCAGATTGAAAAAAGGGGGAAATTGAACATATTTTTTATATTTTTCAGGAGTAACTATGTTGCCTTGGGAGAATTTTAGGTTTATTTTGACCGCAACATTTTCCTTTTTCTTACAAATACCATTTTTAAGTACCGTAAATGCTCTAATATTGGCCGGGGCCTTTATTTACTCAAGGGCATCTGGGACCAGGCCTTTATTGGAACCAGGCCACAATTAGAGACAGGCCTTTATTTCTATTTGAGCAAAACGGACGACCAGGAAAACGAAGAAAAACGAGATTTGTGTCCATTTGCACCTAAAATATGAGGTTCATTTATTTTTATTTTTTTTATTTTTATTTTTATTTTTTTTTTTTTATATATTGTTTTTATTATGCAATTAAAACATTAGCACAATGGCAGGGCAGATAGACATCTGGTCTTCCATCCAAGTAAACAAGAGTAAACAATGTACCCTATACAATAGGGGGAGGGGAAAGAAAACCAAAATGTACATTCCCCTTCAATTTACATACAACACTTTTTTTCTTTATTACATATAAGACAAGGGACATTGACAAGACAAACAATTTAGACAAATAACACAAAAGACTAGACACACAAACAAGACGAGAAAAAACAAAACGAAAAAAAACAAAAAAAACAAAAAAAACAGACGAAAAACAAAACAAACAAAAAGAAAAGGAGAACTCATTCATTCACACATTCACACAAAAAACGCACATGTTACACTGGTGGTGCTTCTTTGAATGAACTGTAAAAGAAAAAAAAGGAAAAAAGAAAAAGTTTAGCATTACAAATTAGAATTAGCAACCACTAAAAAAGGAAAAACAAAAAAAATGAGTTAAGCTGAGCTAGAATTGGGGTAGTTACAGGGCATCAAATATTGATTTCCACACAGAGTTGAACTGTTTTTGTTTATTATGATCTACTGACATAGTTTTCTCAATGTTTAAATAATATTTCATTAAGTTTTTCCATTTATCCAACCCTGGGGTATCTGTGCTTTTCCAATTTTGTAACAGCAGCTTCTTATAGACTAATGAGGAAAGTATTAATTGCCATCCCATAGGATATTTCATTTTTGTCACATTTTGGAGTAAGCAGGCTTCTGGTGTGAATACAAATCTCTGCTTACAGATGTTAGAGAGCCATTTCTCAATATCAAACCAGGCTTCCTTTATTTTATCGCAGTACCAAAATGAGTGAGTTAGCTGGTCATTATTACCGCACTTTAAGCAGGTGGGGGGGGGAGGATGCATCAAATTTGTGAATTTTATCCCTACTATAATAAATTCTAGTCATCAATTTATATTGAATCAATCTAAGATTTTCATTGGTTGTGGCTTTATATGTTAGATTTAAGCACTCCTTCCATTTTGTTTTGGCATTGAAGTCCTTTATATCCCTGTCCCAGTTTTCATATATTTTACTTAACAAATCACAGCTGATTACAGCATTGTTGAGATAATCATAAATAACACTTATACATTTTTTCTTTTTCTTACTTTGTTCCAAAAGGGTCTTTATCTTTTCTGGAACATCATTCTCTATATCACAGTTCTCTTTGATCCAATTTTTTAACTGCATATATTTAAATATCTCTGAGTCTTTTAGTTTAAATTTAACCTTCAATGTGTCAAATGTTGATATATTACTTGAGCTAATAATATCTGACAGTGCTTCAATCCCTCCATCCATCCAAGTTTTCCACATTAATTTAGTACCCTGAATTTTAATAGACGGATTATTCCAAATCTTAATATGTGTTGGAGTACCGATCTCCATCCCCAAAATCTGCTTGGTTTTTTTCCACATATTTAAAGTGCTGTTGATAACAAAGTTATCAGTCTTTACTTTTTTCTTGGAGAACACGATAGATAATAAAGTGTGTGGTTGTAGTTGATGATTTTCAATATCCAGCCATTGGTCTTCATTAGTGCTATTAATAATACGGTCAATATAAAACATCTGAGCTGCAATCTGATACAGTTCCATATTAGGGAGATTTAACCCTCCTTCCCGTTTGGGGCAAAACAATAGGTTTCTTTTTATTCTTGGTGTTTTTCCAGCCCAAATGAAAGATGAAATTATCGAATTTATTTCCTTGAAAAAGGCTTTCGGTGGTGTCAGCGGAATACACTGAAACAGGTAAATAAACTTAGAAAGCCACATCATCTTTATCAAATTTATTCTACCAATTAGGTTCAACTTAAGATCATTGTAGTTATTGAGGCTATGTTTTAGGTTATTTTTCAGTGTTAAAAAGTTACTCTTGTACAATTGTTTTTTATTTGCACTGATGTAACAACCTAAATATTTAATTTTACAACTTTGTACCTTAAATTGTTTAAATGTCTCTGGGTTTATTCGGTTTTTGCCAATAGTCAAGATTTCAGTTTTACCCATGTTAATTTTGTAACCTGAATTTTTTGAGAATTGACTCATTATATTGATTACACTAGGGATTGAAGTGTCCACATCGCTTAGATACAACAACAGATCATCAGCAAATAAGCTTAGTTTATATTCGTTTTTGCCTATAGTAATACCGGTTATGTTATCTGTCTGTCTTATTTTTTCAGCCAGGGGTTCGATAGCCATCGCGAACAGCGCGGGCGATAATGGACAGCCTTGAGCAGTGCCGCGGCTTAACGAAAATGCCTCAGAAAGAACGCCATTAGTATAAACTTGTGCTTTGGGGGCTCTATATACAGTTTTAATCATATCAATAAATTCTGTTGGGAATTCAAATGTTTCAAGTACTTTATACAAATATGACCATTCAAGGCGATCAAATGCTTTTTCCGCATCGACCGCCATCAAAGTCAAATCCATATGATGTTTTTTTGCATATTGTGTTAAAGATATACATGTTCTAACATTAGTTCTAAGATCCCTATTAGGAATAAACCCAGCTTGGTTATGGTGGATGATGCTAGGTAGGATTGGTGCCAATCTATTATTCATTACTTTTGTTATGATTTTCTTGTCACAACTGATTAAACTGATAGGCCTGAAATCCGAAGTCTTATTACATTCACGACCTGGTTTTGGTATCACAGAAATAGTTGAAAGGTACATAGTCTCTGGCAGCTTTTGTTGATAAACAAATGAGTTTACAACTTCCAGGAACAAAGGTCTAATATTTGGCCAAAATGTTGAGTAAAACTCAATAGGGAGGCCATCTGTTCCTGGGGCCTTTTTTTCGGGAGATGCCTTAATTGCAGCTTCAATCTCAGAGATTGTAAAGGCTTTCCGAAGATCTTCCTTTTGACGATCTGATAGACGCTGTAATTTAACTGATTTAAGAAAGGAATCTGGGTCGTCATTTTTAATCTCTGATGTATACAAGTGTTCATAAAATTCCTTAAATCTTTTATTAATAACATCATTGTTAGTAATAACATCATCTGATTCTTCCTCTTTTAAAGATATAGACCGGGTCTTTGTAACCCTTTTGACCATCGATGCCAGGTATTTACCCGATTTATTAGCTGAAATATAATTAAGCTTATTCGAATTGTGTCTAAAGTCGTTAACTTTGTCTATTAGCATAGTGTCCAATTCCATTTTCTTTTCTTGTAATTTATTTTTTATTGTTTGGTCTCCGTTTTTAAGTTGCATTTCCATTAATTTAATGTCCCCTTTTATTTTAGCCATATTTCGCTCAGAACTAGCTTTCCTTTTCGCTACAAAGGCTATCATTACCCCCCTTATATATGCTTTAAAGGAGTCCCATATGGTGCAGATATTTGGCTTATCTTGAGGATCAGGTTGCTCCACATTGGTTGAAATAAAAATATTTATTTGTTCTTTAACATAGGCAACAAATTCCATATCCATTAAGTATTTCCTATTCATTCTCCAGATCCTATGCCGCAGAATGTTTTCCTTCGGAGTCATGGTGCAAACAACTGAAGCATGGTCAGATATCATAATAGTGTCAATTTCACATGATATACAGTTATTAATACCCTCTTGAGACATAAAAAGATAATCCAATCTACTGTAACTATTCAGGTTCATTTATTAATGAACATTTCAAACCCTCTCCCAGCGGCTGGAACATTGACGCCTTTTATTTTGTCGGGACAACAGGAAGTGTTTCGTTGCTGTTAGCGGAGCTTTGACATCAGTGTCACTGCAGGTTTCTGTTTCGTTTTTACCGCGGACCGGATTATTTGTTGTTATCTTGTGTTAAAGGCGAGTTTAGACGGAGCGTTTGTGTTTGTGATCGATCATGAGACTGACCCGAGAGAAGACGAGACGCTCGCGCTGATGGGAGGAGTTATTTTGAGGCGTGGGACTGACCTGCACACGGAGCAGCTGGACGTGCTTTGAAGACGCGATGGAGACTTTATTAAAACCCTGGAGGGTCACACGACATTTGTTCCTTACCCTGTTTCCAAATATCGTCACAGGAGGTTTGAAAAGTGGCTAAATCTGTGTCAAAGTTACGCTCGGATCAGCTCCTCCGCAGCGTCCCCCTCGGCCCGGGTTCAGTTTGTTACTTCCTGCACGTGAGTTTTCATTTACACCAGTATGAGACAAATTCCTAACATGGGGAATATTTCTACTGCTATAGTTTCTAATAAAAGCCCCGGCCTGTTTTAGAGACCGGCTTTAATTTGCCTCCGCCAGCCACGAACCCGGCCCCTGTTAGAGACCCGGCCAGTATTAGATAATTTACGGTAATTACTTTCTAAATAAACTGCAACACCCCTGAGGTAGGGGGTACACAGACGACCACTGAAAGGTCCAAGGGGTGCACAAGACAACAAAGGTTGGGAACCACTGATATAAAGGACCAACCTAAAAGCATTAACAGGAGAGACCGGGGCTGGTGTTTTTTATATCCACACCAGGGGGCGCTGTGATGATAATGTTGAACATCAAGTTGATCAAACGTGTCTATGATTCTTCTTGAAAGACACTTGGGGGGTCATTTATCAACAGTAGGGCTGGGTACTTTTAAACGGTACCTACTTGGTACCGACCGAAAAGCTCCGGTAGCAACACCATCGCGTTTGAAAACCTTTGTTGCTTAGTCTCCGGCAACATACAAAAAAAGTTGCCCGTTTAACTTTTTGTGACTCCTCAGCCAGCAACCACGTACAGTTTCAGTTGCTCCATGATTTATTTCTGTCACACATGTGTGCACCGCGTTCCAAATTATGACGCAAATGATATTTTTCTCTGATTTTCTACAACTCAAATGAGAGTCAGCATCATTTTCAAGTCTGTCACTGGTTGAGGATCATTTAAATGTGGTTGAAAAAACCTCCCAGTGAAAACAGTATTTTTTTCAATAATAAATATACCGTAAATTCTCCGACAGGGCCCGGGTCTCTAACAGTGGCCGGGTTCGTGGCTGTCGGAGGCAAATTAAAGCCGGTCTCTAAAACAGGCCGGGGCTTTTATTAGAAACTATAGCAGTAGAAATATTCCCCATGTTAGGAATTTGTCTCATACTGGTGTAAATGAAAACTCACGTGCAGGAAGTAACAAACTGAACCCGGGCCGAGGGCGACGCTGCGGAGGAGCTGATCCCAGCGTAACTTTGACACAGATTTAGCCACTTTTCAAACCTCCTGTGACCATATTTGGAAACAGGGAAACAAATGTTGTGTGACCCTCCAGGGTTTTAATAAAGTCTCCATCGCGTCTTCAAAGCACGTCCAGCTGCTCCGTGTGCAGGTCAGTCCCACGCCTCAAAATAACTCCTCCCATCAGCGCGAGCGTCTCGTCTTCTCTCGGGTCAGTCTCATGATCGATCACAAACACAAACGCTCCGTCTAAACTCGCCTTTTACACAAGATAACAACAAATAATCCGGTCTGTGGTAAAAACGAAACAGAAACCTGCAGTGACACTGATGTCAAAGCTCCGCTAACAGCAACGAAACACTTCCTGTTGTCCCGACAAAATAAAAGGCGTCAATGTTCCAGCCGCTGGGAGAGGGTTTGAAATGTTCATTAATAAATGAACCTAATATTTTATGTACAAATTTTGTTTTTCTTCATTTTCCTGGACGTCCATTTTGCTCAAATAGAAATAAAGTTTTGTCTCTAATTGTGGCCTGGTTCCAATAAAGGCCTGGTCCCAGATGCCCTTGAGTAAATTTACGGTACTGCAGTTCAGCGAGATTTGGGTGTACTTACTTATTCCTCCCTGTCCTGTGAATGTTTGCGTGTTATGGCCAATAAGAATATGCTAACATTTAGTAGACACCGTTTATTCATTCATGTGATTTTCATAGAGATCAGACCGCATTATCTCATTTAAATTTAGGCAGAAATGTGAGAAATTCCAAACGATGTACTCACTTTGTCCTTCCTCTCAGGGACTGGCTCTATTTTCAGCTGGTACTTGTGAGCTGTGTTGTGTGTAATGTTCTCAGGATCCTCTAAATGACCAAAGGGCCGATGCTGGAGGGGACAGTGAGGGTCACAATAGTGAGAATCTAAATCTCCCACATTTCCCACTGTGCCAAAAGAAGAAGCCGACAGAAAGCGACGTTAAAGAATAAAGAAGAAGTCCCGGCACGATATTCAAATGTTGCGAGACGTTTCCTGGAAAAGCAATCACACTCTCCTCGTCTGAATGAAAGCCGCGAGTGTTTCTGTCGTTGGCGGAGACTTGCATCACTTTGACTTCTGCGTCTCCAAAACAACACATGCAACAGGAGGCGGGCGGCGAACACGCAGCAGAGCTAACGAGAGGGAGAGCGATTAACGAGGTGAAAAGTGACAGAAACGTGAGAAAGAATGACTAAAATGTGACAAAAAAAGGACAACATTTTGATTAAAAAAGTTATGAAAAAATGGCAAAAATGTGACAAAAAATGACAAAAATGTGACAAAATGTGACAAAATGTGACAAAAAAATGACAAAATGTGACAAAAAAATGACAAAAAATGTATGAAAAAATGATGAAAAAATGACAAAAATGTGACAAAAATGTGACAAAAATGTGGAAAAAAAACCCGACAAAAAACGGACAAAAAAATGACCAAAATGTGACAAAAAATTTACAAAAAATGACAAAAAAATTATAAATATGTGACAAAAAAAGATTTAAAAAAATGACAAAAATATGACCAAAAAATGACCAAAAAAATGACAAAAAAATGACAAAAAAATGACAAAAAATTGAAGAAAAAATGATGAAAAACGGGCAAAAATGTGACAAAAAATGACCAAAAAAATAAAAAAAAATGGACAAAAAAATGACAAAAATTTGATGAAAAAATGACCAAAATTTGATGAAAATGTGACAAAAAATGACCAAAAAAATGATAAAAATGTTACAAAAAAAAGATTTAAAAAAAGGACAAAAATGTGACAAAAATTTGACAAAAATGACCAAAAAAAAAAGATCTATAGATCACATCTATTTGGTCCAACATTTCCGGAGGGGGAAGGGCTCCAAGCCTTCTTATAGTTTGAACCCCAAAATGGCCCCGTCCGGGATATAAAGTGCCTTTATTTCCATACTTCTTACACTAACCACTGTTCCCTTTGCGAACGCCAAACTCCCGCTTAAACAACACGTCAACCCCCCCTCCCCCGGAAGCGTCACCCGAAGCTTAAGCATTCCCTTTCAAACGGCAGCCGAATCAAAGCTCCGCTGACCACCCTCTCGCACGGGGGGGGGAAAATCCCACTCCCGGCGTCATTTGTCACGTTTCAAATGAACTGTGTCAAAACGGCGCTTTTAAACCTGGAGAACAGAGGAGGCGGGAGCGCGGCTGTCGACACCTCCCGTTTCATCTGCCGCACTTCAAACGGGGCCTCATGCAACATTTAGCAGTGTTTTAGAGCCGCCTCCAGCGACAGGGGAGGTGACAGGCTCCCGCTGCAACCCCCCCCCCGTCCCCCCCGCCCCGTCGCCGATCCGGGGGAGGAGAGGCACGCCGGCAGCCTCTGGGAGACGGGCGGTGGAGATCCGGGAGGGACTGAGGAGTTTAGGAAAGTTAGAGACCGGTTTGGACTTGGCGTTGAGGCGAAACGGCCCCCGTGATGTCGTGATTATGCAAAATGGACTTTTTCAAGCTTTCCATCATGTTATTCTGTCACTCCCTCATTAAAAACATGGCTGAAGTGTTGCCTTGGCACATTCACGTATTTCTGAGTAATCTGTAAAAACTCTGATGGCGGCCATTTTAGGGATAGGTTTGCCTGAGTCCTCCTAGGAACGCCCCCACCTCCTGGAGACGCCTCCGAGCCGAGTAACCAACCACTGCTCCTCAGCAGAACCCCCTCCCCACTGATGCCACAGACAGCGTGTGGAGGGGGCGTGTCTAAAGGCTCAGAGGTTCTTAAAGAGACAGAGGCCTATTTCAAGACATTCACTACAGCCATTTTGAGAGAGACATTTTATACAAGGCAGTTATTCTAATTTACTGCATTTACAGACCAACAGAAGGTTTGCTCATCGTTGTAGTGTGATATAGACTGGTGCTATGGGACTGAAAAAAGCAGAATACCCCCTCTTTAAACAATGCTAATGTGAAACTAAATACATAAACAACTTTTTAAATTAATATTTAACCCCTTAACTCCCACCTGAACCGAGCACATTTTCTCCAGTTTGGCTTTACCCCAATCCAAAAGCTTCTGGAAAAAAGGTGTGAAAATAGCAACAAAACTGAGACGAAAACAATGATGAAGATGTGACAAAAAGCAAGAAAACGTTGACAAAAAAGTGATGACAAAAATGACAAAAATGTGACAAAAAAAGACCAAAAATGACAAAAAATGACATAAAAAATTACAAAAACATTACAAAAAATGTGACAAAATATGACAAAAATGTGACAATAAAATAACACAAAAAATGCCAAAAAAATGTGACGAAAGTGACGAAAAAACTACAAAAAAGTGACGAAAAAATGACAAAAGTTTGACAAAAAAAGACAAAAAATGCCAAAAAAATGACACAAAAAATTACAAACAAAATGTGACAAAAAATGTCAAAAAAATGACACAAAAGTGACAAAAAAATGACAAAAAAGTGACAAAAAAATGACAAAAAGTTGACCAAAAAATTACACCAAAAAAAAGGAACAAAAATCTGATAAAAAAAAATGACGAAAATGTGACAAAAAATGACAAAAAAAGTTGTTACAAAAATGAGTTGAATACCTCCCAAAAAAAAGATGGAAAAAAATCTGATGACGTGGGGAAAAAGATCCATTTAGATGACTTTTGTAGATCTTTCCAATGAGGCGTTACACTGGCCTACAGGATTTGGGTAAATCTGAACTGGAGAAAACGCTCTCGGTTCAGGCGGGAGTTAAAGAACCTAAACCAGAATGATAGGACTGGCTCAGTTCAATCCTTAGCTGTTGTGGAATGTTTTGGCTCAGAACAAAGAAATAAATCATCCTTTTGTGTTGATAATTGCTGCTCAACTCTCAGTAGCAATAGTAGTAGTAGTAGTAGTAGTAGTAGTAGTAGTAGTAGTAGTAGTAGTAGCAGTATTAGTGGCCCTGCTGTTCAAAAGTACAGACCTAGCGGCGCATGAGTAACTCTCCAGATTTCAGCAAAGGCTTGACAGTAAATCTTCCTGCAGCTCCATAAACTGAAGCGCGGATCCTTTCTGGAACTTTTACTCTACATCTCTATGATCTAACGCCGCTTTCTCCCGCATTTCTCCGACGCCTGTTCCAAAATGGCCGCCGGGATCCGAACATTGCTCTTTCATTTTGACGCCTCCTCTTCTTTGTCTCTGCCCAGAGTCCCGTCTCCAGCTCGGAGGCAACGACTCCGAGATGAAGACGAGAAGAAGAAGAAGAGCTCACACACACGCACACACACACGCACACACACTTCTCTTTCTCTTGATCCAAAATGGCCGCTGGGTTTGGGCCATTTCCTCTTCGGAGCACAGCAGTTGTGGTGATTAGCAGCAGATGCAAAAGTAACATTGGTAACTAATATATTTATTGGTTCAGTTTGCAACACCTACAAGCACATTTTCTCCAGTTCGGCTTTACCCAAATCTAAAAGCTGTTCTTACCTTAAAGCAACAGGCCACCGTTTCTCCACACTGGGATATGTTCTTACCTGAGCTTAGACGAGTTGATCCGTACCTGTCTGGTCTTTGTGCCCGTGGAAGAGCTCGGTCGCTTCAAACTTCACCCCCGTTTGGAGCCATAGGAATACACTGGGAGAGGCCAAATGCTAACAACATCTTTGGTCGTTTGTGCGTGACTTAGGGCACACACACAAGACCAAACAGGTACGCATCAACTCGTCTAAGCTCAGGTAAGAACAGATCTCATTATGGATCAGGACTTTGCCTCTGTCGCTGCTTAAATCAAAGGTTTCCAACATCTCCACTTCAGCAGCTCCGACTCCAAACAAGTTATTTTTTCCACAGGGATTTTTAAACATCCAATTCCAGCCTCACACATTTAGCTTTGAACCCAAAAGACTTCAGCGAAATATGAAAAAAGCTTATTAAAAAACCGAAAAGATCCAAAATCCCTCGGTTTGAACTAATCTAAGATGAGATAAAAATGTCAATGGAACGAGCGGAAACACCACTCGAAATATTACTTTTTAAAAAGATTTTCACCTCAAAATATCAATTAAACAGACTTTACTTGTTCCATCGTTAAGGAGACGTTAGATCTGATCTCAGACCAAACCAAATCCACTCAAACTTTAGACGTGAGCTCTTCATTCCAGTGGTTTTATTACATTTATATATAAGCTCAGGTAAGAAGATATCTCTGTGAAAACGGTGGGCTGTTCCATCTGCCGCGGACCATGAAGAGTCCCGCGCCTCCACGCGATAATCCGAGCAAAACTCCGCCTTCAGTTTTCTTGAGTTTTTCACCGGTTTACACTTTAAACGATCTGAGGTGATGGTAGCGGAGCCACATAAACACAGCTACGCTAAGCAACGCAACACTGGTGCGGATAATGCCAAAAAATATACTTTTTTATGGGAAATGAGGCGCGGCTCAGATTTAAGTGTTTGTCCTCGGACTGAAAATTGAACAGGCCGAGTCTAAACTTTAACACATTGAGTGCCACAAACGGAAAAAACGTTTTTTGCAGGTTTAAAAAAAAAAGTTTTTATTATTATGAAACTAGACACCTTATGTGTGATTTTGTTGCTCTGTGATGAACAGAAGTGAAATAAACGACGATCAGAAACTTGTGAAAAGTCATGATCTGGACATTTTATACAACATTTCTCTGAGTTTTTAAATGGTTAAAATCGGTCCAAGGAAGATTGAGAAACATCCTGTTAAACCCTTGTGTTGCCTTCAGACTCTGCTGCAGGTAAGAGTCATATCATATTCTGAAACTCAAATTTCTAGTAAAAACATAATATATGGAAAATGATTATTACAAAAAGAAAAATATTTGAAAATATTTCAAATAATCAAAAGTTTTTTTTTTTTTTTTAATTTACTCTCATTCTAAAAAAAAGAAAACCCAAACAAACCCAGGTCATTTGTATCTGCTGTAAAGTCATGTTTGTCCCAGTTCCTCTGAGTCTTGGTGGGTCCTGGTGGACCAGGACAGATGTGGACAGGACTGTGGTAGATCTACTTTTACTTTGGAGAAAATCGTTACTATAGAAACTGTTGAAGAAATGAACCTCCTGAGCTTCTTCTGTAACATCTGTCCACATCAGTCCTGCTGCGACTCAGAGGAACTGGGACAAACATGACTCTATAGCAGATACAAATGACCTGGGTTTTTTGGGGTTTTCTTTTTTTAGAATGAGAGTAAATTTAAAAAACACATATTTTTGATTAGATAAATGATTTTCAAATATTTTTCTTTTTGTAGTTGTTATAATAATTTTCCATATATTATGTTTTTACTACAGATTTGAGTTTCAGAATATGATGTGACTCTTACACGCAGCAGAGTCTGAAGTTCTGTCTGAAGCAGAAGCTCCATGACTTCCTTCTTCACTTCTCAGTCTGTGCCTGAAGAACAATGAGGCCTCAGACTTTTTACTGCAAACAAAGAGCTCACTGTATTTAGCCTCATCTCACTGTCACCCATGGTGTCTGACCTAAAGTCTCACTCTGAAGAAAGTTGGTTAAATGCACACGCCATATAAAGAGATCGAGAACACGCGTGTTTCAAAACATGTCAACAATGTTGTCGTTGAAAATTGACTTGAACAGAATATTTAGGCTTTTGCCTCTTCACATAACGTTAGTGTCAGAGGAGAGAGAGTTCATCAGAAAGGAGAGAGTTGCATTTCTAGATTTCTCAGAATCTAGAAAATAATCAGTGATTTTGATCCAAACTAGCCTCTGTTTAGCTTTGATTTCTCAGGAACCGAGACACGTCCAATTCAAGTGTTTCCACCTACGGAGAGCGGAGAGTCTCAGCTTTCAGACGAGCCACAGCCTGTGTCCACAGCTACAACATAGAACACGCTGTGGAGCTACAAATATCATGAACAATGGTCTGGATTGTTGGATTGGCTCAACAGCTAAATCCCCAAAACAGCGCGGCCTCAACGTGTTAAGGCGAGACACTGCAGGTGAATACGGAAAAAATGTATAACTACAGATATCAATTCGAAGCTTTTGCTGTAGATTCACTGGCATAAATGTGAGAAAAAAATACATGGCAAGTTTTCTGTCATTTTATCTTTTCATATAAGAACAAGGTGTTTTATGCCTAAAAATGCCCCAAATTTCCCGTCTTTTCGGTGACGAAATCTGAATAATGGATAGAGCTACATTCAAATTTATTGTTTCATTTTATTGATAAATGAGTTGCTAAGACTTTTTCAGAGGGGATTTTGGATTTCTTGTTTAGTTTTAAAATAAGCTGTTTTTTAGTGGAAAAATTTGTAAAAAAAATAATTTTCGCCTTATTTTTTGACATTCAAAACTCAATAAATGGGGCTTGAGGGATTAAATAATAAAAAATCCCTCTGAAAAAATCTTCCAAATATTGTTCAGTCCAAGGCTGGAAAATGTGAAGTCTTTAGGTCCGACTGACGTGGACAAAGTGTCGCCACAATGACAGAAAAATGTGTTTTGAGAAAAAGGCCCTTGAAATTGTGTTCTCCCATATAAGTCTCCCATAAAAAGACAAAAATCCAGCAGAAAAAAGACAAAAATCCAGCAAAAAAAGACAAAAATCCAGCAAAAAAGTTACAGAAAAGCAGCAAAAAAGTGTCAAAAATCCAGCAGAAAAGTGACAGAAAAGCAGCAAAAAAAAGACAAAAATCCAGCAGAAAAAAGACAAAAATCCAGCAAAAAAGTGACAGAAAAGCAGCAGAAAAAAGACAAAAATCCAGCAAAAAAGTAACAAAAATCCAGCAAAAAAAAGGTAAAAATCCAGCAGAAAAAGACAAAAAATCAGCAGAAAAAAAGACTAAAATCCAGCAAAAAAGTGTCAAAAATCCAGCAAAAAAGACAAAAATCCAGCTGAAAAAAGACAAAAATCCAGCAAAAAAAGACAAAAATCCAGCAAAAAAGTGACAGAAAAGCAGCAAAAAAAAGACAAAAATCCAGCAGAACAAAGACAAAAATCCAGCAAAAAAAGACTAAAATCCAGCAAAAAAGTGTCAAAAATCCAGCAAAAAAGACAAAAATCCAGCAGAAAAAATACAAAAATCCAGCATCCCATATAAGTCTATGGGGGAACATTGAATCAGCGCAATATTTAAACATGTTATTGTGAAGATTAGGGATATTTTCTATTTCCGGGAGAAAGCTTATATGTAGAGAGACCAATTAGACCCAAAACCTGAAAACTGAAAAAAATTGAGTTTTGCCTGTTAGTGTCTCCCCTTAAGTAAAAGTTATGAAAGTGAAGGGGGGGATGATCAGGTGCCAGGCCACACCCCCCTGATCCCAGATACACGTCTTTGCACAGAAGAGGAGGAGCCTGTGTTCCTGCTGGACGGGCTTTTAATCAGACAGGCTTTTTGAGCGCAAATACAAAGTTCACGTTCAGACATTCGTGACATAAAAGAATCGCTCCCTGCCGTGGAAGTAGCCGCTCATAACAGATGGAACTTTTATCTCACAGCCCAGTGATCCAACGCAGTACTTTTGATACTACACTTCTCAGATGCTCGATCCAAAATGGCCGCCGGGATCAGAGCGTCGTTTCTCTCTCTCCCGCTCTTGACGTCTCTGCCCACAGCCTGATCTGGCGCTCGCATCTCCGCACAGAGGCAGCGCCCTGGAGGGACATCTTCTCCCCCCCCCACCCTCGTCGTCTCCACAATTTCTCCGACAATAACGGCGGCATTTCCATATTTTGATTCCCGTGTTTCTCCCGGGCCAAATTTGCGGGCTCAGTGGATCGCGTCATTAAGCCACGTCTCCGGAGCGGAAAACGAAAGCAGTTAATTGCTCAGACTCCGCGTTTTTCGGGGAGTTTTTCACCTTTTTTTTTTTTTTTTTTTCCTCCCTGCAGCTTCCAGGACCTGGCGGCTCGTCTGGCGCCGCTCGGATTAACCGCCGAGCTCAGGCGAATCAAATAAAATTAAGTATTAATACGCGATATGCATAATTGACGGCGCGTCGCGGGGAGATGCCACACGGGGGGGGGTGGGGGGGGAATTAAAGGTAAAAAAAAAACACAACAAGTCATGAATTTTTCAGCGACTTATCGTGAACTGTTGAGCTGTTGACGGCGGGATCGCAATCCGTCACGCACAAAAGTTTAATTAAGAACGAAATCGCTTTATTAGAAACGATTAGTTCCAATTAAGAAACGATTACTCACTTCCTGAACGTGTAGTTATCCAGAGTGTTGCTGATTTCTGGAGATATTTTTTGTTGTAATTCATGCAGTTCTTGTATTTGAAGAGTTTCGTGGCGCTAGGCTAGTGCTAGGCTAGCGCATGTCTATGGTATCAGCTAGCCTGCATTAAAAACAGTGTGACCCGCTCCACAGAGCACCTGAGTCACTTATAACACCAGACTAACCATATACATGTCTGTGTCCATAGAGTTTGGAATATAACTGACCTGCATCACATGAATGATCGCATTTTGAGGGACTATTTTCTAGCAGATCACTCCGCCGCCGCGTAGCTTATACAACCACGAAGCGGCTGCTGCTCAGATATAAGGTGTTTTAAATGATTCTATGGACACAGACATTTCCGCTAAATCCTGTAGGCCAGTGTAACAGCTCATTTGAAAGCGAAGATCTACAAAGCTGAATTGATCTTTTTCCTCACGTCATCAGATTTTTTTTCAACACTTTTTTTGTTGGGCAGTCGTCTCATTTTGGTCAAATTTTCGTGACTTTTTGGTCATTTTTTTGTATAATTTTTGGATTTTTCTTTTTGTCATTTTTTTTGTCAATTTTTTTGTCACTTTTTCGTCAAATTATTCTAACTTTTTTGTCAATTTTTTGTCAATTTTTGTCACTTTCTCGTCCATTTTTTCTAAATTTTGTGTCAAATTTGTCTCACTTTTTTGTCATTTTTTTGTTCATTTCTGTCATTTTTTTGTACATTTTTTCTCAATTTTTCGTCAATTTTTTCTCAATTTTTCGTCAAATTTTTCTCAATTTTTCGTCAAATTTTTGTCCATTTTTGTCATTTTTTTGTTGAGCTGTTGACGGCGGGATCGCAATCCGTCACGCACAAAAGTTTAATTAAGAACGAAATCGCTTTATTAGAAACGATTAGTTCCAATTAAGAAACGATTACTCACTTCCTGAACGTGTAGTTATCCAGAGTGTTGCTGATTTCTGGAGATATTTTTTTTTGTAATTCATGCAGTTCTTGTATTTGAAGAGTTTCGTGGCGCTAGGCTAGTGCTAGGCTAGTGCATGTCTATGGTATCAGCTAGCCTGCATTAAAAAAGTCATAAAACTAGCATCGTTACGGGGTAAGTTTTGTCATTTTTATAATCTCACGTGAAAACTAAGCTGTTGAAGAAGGAAACTAGATTAAAATCTCCACTTCGACAACTTTCACGGTTCGGGAAGATCACAGGAAGTAAAGCAGGTAAAGAACTTTCTGTCTAAAGCGTTTTAAGACACCATTTTGTGTGACTATTTTGAAGTCATGTGACCGTTCAGCCTTGTTTAGTCACAGGAGGCCCCGAGTCGCGATGAGCCGCTCACGATGAATGTAAGGCTGAAAATAGCACGTGCTAGGCTAATGCTAGGCTAGCGCATGTCTATGGTATCAGCTAGCCTGCATTAAACACAGTGTGACCGGCTCCACAGAGCACCTGAGTCACTTATAACACCAGACTAACCATATACATGTCTGTGTCCATAGAGTTTGGAATAAAACTGACCTGCATCACATGAATGATCGCGTTTTGAGGGACTATTTTCTAGCAGATCACTCCGCCGCCGCGTAGCTGATACAACCACGAAGCTGATGCTGCTCAGATATAAGGTGTTTTAAATGATTCTATGGACACAGACATTTACGCTAAATCCTGTAGGCCAGTGTGACAGCTCATTTGAAAGCGATGATCTACAAAACTGAAATGATCTTTTTCCTCACGTCATCAGATTTTTTTTCATCACTTTTTTTTGTTGGGCAGTCATCTCATTTTTGTCAAATTTTCGTGACTTTTTTGTCACTTTTTTGTCCAATTTTTCGCATTTTTTTTTTCAAATTCTTATCACTTTTTTTGTCCATTTTTAGTCACTTTTTCGTCAAATTTTCTAACTTTTTAGTGATTTTTTTTGTGAATTTTTGTCATTTTTTTGTGAATTTTTGTCATTTTTTTTTGCACATTTTTTGTCACTTGTTTCGTCCATTTTTTCTCAATTATTTCGTCAAATTTTTCTCATTTTTTTGTCAAATTTTTATAAATTTTTGTCGTTTTTTTGTACATTTTTTTGTACATTTTTTGTCACTTTTTTGCCAATTTTTCTCATTTTTTGTACAATTTTGTGTCAAATTTTTCTCACTTTTTTGTCAAATTTTTTCTCACTTTTTTCACATTTTCATCCTTGTTTTCGTCTCAGTTTTGTCGCTATTTTCTCACCTTTTTTCCAGAAGCTTTTGGATTGGGGTAAAGCCAAACTGGAGAAAATGTGCTCGGTTCAGGTGGGAGTTAAGGGGTTAAGTTAAATCAGAAAAGCTCTGACTTCACCTAAATGTGGCCGATGTGTTGACAACAGCTGAAAACATCTGGGTCTTTCATAGTTTGCGATGCTAGCTGGCTACATGCTAACGGCTATAGGGCAAACACAGTGAACGGGCTAAAGTGTCTCTGAAAAGATTCCCGGAGCAGCCGACTTGTTCACTGTCCTCACACGTTAGGACTGAACGTCATTTCTCCTTTTTATTCCTGTTTGTAGAGGTTTTATTTCACACTTTTGGCTGTAGAGAAACAGTTAAGTGCGTTACCGCGGCAACACCACACTCTGCTCTTCCCCACAGTCTGCTGCTGCTGTGTGAAGCTAACGCCTGGGATTTAATCATTTTAGACACGGAACAGGTGAGTCAATGTGTTCAGTTTGTGTTAGTGATGTTTCATAAGGAGGTTTTACATGTTATTCATAGTATTTCTGTTTATTTCGTTGGCCTAAATTGTGATGAAGTTGAAGTTAAAATCTGTCAGGAGCTAAAGGCTAGTTAGCAGTTAGCTCGACAGGAGAGCAGGAGAGCTAGCCTTTAGCTCCTGAGAGATTCTAACTAAGACTTCATCATTTCAATCATGTGCTGCACAGTGGGGAAACGTTACTTTTAACCTCTTAACTCCCACCTGAACATGTTTTCTCCAAATCTCAAAGCTTCTTCAAAACAGAGGCAAAAAACGAGAAGAAAATGAGGATGTCAACGCAACAAAAAAAGCTAAAAAGTGACAAAAGAAGCGACAAAAATGACAAAAACTCAACAAAAAAGTGACAAAAATCCAGCAAAAAAACGACAAAAATCCAGCAAAAAAAGATTAAAATCCAGCAAAAAAAAAGACAAAAATCAGCAAAAAAAATGACAAAAATCAGCAAAAAAAATTACAAAAATCCAGCAAAAAAATTACAAAAATCCGGCAAAAAAGTGACAAAAATTCAACAAAAAAGTGACAAAAATCCAACAAAAAAGTGACAAAAATCCAACAAAAAAAGTGACAAAAATCCAACAAAAAAAGACAAAAATCCAACAAAAAAGTGACAAAAATCCAACAAAAAAAGACAAAAATCCAACAAAAAAGTGACAAAAATCCAACAAAAAAGTGACAAAAATCCAACAAAAAAAGACAAAAATCCAACAAAAAAAGTGACAAAAATCCAGCAAAAAAAGAGAAAAATCCAACAAAAAAAAACAAAAATCCAACAAAAAAAGTGACAAAAGAGCAGCAAAAAAGTGATAAAAAAGTGACAAAAACACATGATGACAATGGCATAGAGGTGAGAATGGGTTTGGTTTGGGCGGGGGGTAAGAGGTTAAAAGTAACTCGTTAGCTAGTCTCTAGTTAAGTAGCTAGTTACATTACTGCACTACTTTATGATGAAGGCAGAGCTCACATTAACTGAAAATTCTCCGTCATTCACGGAATATTTTTTATCTTTGACGGAGATCACGTTTATCCTGCGACCTCACATTTCTCCTGACATAAACAAAATGCCGCCTATATGTAGAGTATATACATTTGACAGAAATGACGGGGACAGTGCATATTAATCAACATCTGTGTAAACCTCCACGAGAGAGAGATCGATACAGGAGGAGTCTTTCTGCTTTGCATTTCCTGATGGGCTGAAACCTCGTCTCTGTTTAGGGCTGTTTGTAAAAATGTGTGAAGGCCAAACGTTCAGAGCTTTTGTGAACGAGCGTCTGGCTGCGGCGGCTGGAGAGACACGTGCGCTGTTTGAAAGGACGACAGCGGAGTGTGAGGAGGAACTGCGTCGCTCCCAAGACGAGAACCGGAGGAAACAGCGGCTCCTGGAGCAGATACTGAGCCCGAGAGTCGTACTGGTCAGAGCGAGGGTCCAGACGCCCCCAACCAGGATTAAAGAGGAGCCAGAGGAGCAGAGGATCAAACAGGAGGAAGAGCAGCTGCCAGTGTAGGCTCACACACTTTCAAACACAGTCACATTATTGTTCACTTTATTCATATTTAAATCATGTTTCAGGTGTTTCCCAGAGTCCAGTGCTGTGAGCGTGAAGAGAGAAGAGCCCTCCCCGCTTCCACAGAGACAAACTGAGCGCGGGAACATCAGCTCAGAGCCACATTTCCGCTCAGAGACGGAGGGACACACTGAGCACTCGTCTGACACTGACGACGATGATGAAGAACCTCCATTCAGCCGCTCAGACGCACAGATGGAGACAGAGGCTGATGGAGATCACCACAACCAGGTCCAGAGCAGAGACAGAAGCACCAAAGTCTCCGCCCAAAACAAGTCTGACCCAGAGACGAGCGCGACGGTCGACAACGGAGAGACGTCTGGAGCCGACGGAGGAGACGAGAAGAAGAAGCACCGCTGTCATGTTTGTGACAAGACTTTTAGTCTAAAACATAATTTAACAACACACATTAGAGTGCACACAGGAGAGAGGCCTTTTAGTTGTTCATACTGTGAGAAAACATTTAACCAACCCAGTAATTTAAATGCACATAGAAGAACACACACAGGGGAGAGGCCTTACAGCTGTCAGGTCTGTGAGAAAAAGTTCACACAACTCTCTAACCTCAAGACACATGAACGAACACACACTGGAGAGAAACCACACGGCTGTTCAATCTGTGATAAAACATTTGCCCAAAAGTCTCACTTAGATGATCATAGAAGAACACACACAGGAGAGAGGCCTTACAGCTGCTCAGTCTGTCAGAAAACATTCACCCAGAGAAGTTCTCTGAAAACCCCATGAACTGCTACCTTAACGTGGTGGGGTTGTTTGAGTGCCCGAATGATCCGAGGAGCTATGTTGTCTGGGGCTTTATGCCCCTGGTAGGGTCTCCCATGGCAAACAGGTCCGAGGTGACGGGTCAGACGAAGAGCAGTTCAGAAGACCCCAATGGACGTACGACATTCAAGGACCGTGACGTCGCCCGGCATGGCGCAGCCGGGGCCCCACCCTGGAGCCAGACCTGGGGTTGGGGCCCGAACGCGAGCGTCTGGTGGCCGGGTCTCTGCCCACGGGGCCCGGCCGGGCCCAGCCCGAAGGGACGACGTGGGCCCGCCCTCCTGTGGACCCACCACCCGCAGAGGGATCCGTAGGGGTCGGGTGCGGAGAGGACTGGGTGGCAGTCGAGGCCGGGTGCCTCGACGACCTGGTCCACATGCACAGCTTCTGGCGTTCGGGATGGAACGTCACCTCGCTGGGGGGGAAGGAGCCTGAGCTTGTGCGGGAGGTTGAGAGATACCGACTAGATATAGTCGGGCTCACCTCCACGCACAGCTTGGGTTCCGGATCCCAACTCCTGGAGAGAGGCTGGACTCTCCATTTTTCTGGAGTTGCCCGCGGGGAGAGGCGGCGGGCTGGGGTGGGTTTGCTCATATCCCCCCAGCTCAGCCGCCACGTGTTGGAGTTCACCCCGGTGGACGAGAGGGTCGCGTCCCTACGCCTTCGGGTCGGGGACAGGTCTCTCACCGTTGTTTCGGCCTACGGGCCCAACATCGGTGCAGAGTACCCGGCCTTCTTGGAGTCCCTGGGAGGGGTACTAGATAGTGCTCCGACTGGGGACTCCATTGTTCTGCTGGGGGACTTCAACGCCCACGTGGGTAACGACAGTGAGACTTGGGAGGGGGTGATTGGGAAGAACGGCCTCCCCGATCTGAACCCGAGTGGTGTTCTGTTATTGGACTTCTGTGCTAGTCACAGTTTGTCCATAACGAACACCATGTTCGAGCACAAGGGTGTCCATAAGTGCACGTGGCACCAGGACACCCTAGGCAGGAGGTCGATGATCGACTTTGTAGTTGTGTCGTCTGACCTCCGGCCGCGTGTCTCGGACACTCGGGTGAAGAGAGGGGCTGAGCTGTCAACTGATCACCACCTGGTGGTGAGCTGGATCCGCTGGCAGGGGAGGAAGCCGGTCAGACCTGGCAGGCCCAAGCGTGTTGTGAGGGTCTGCTGGGAACGTCTGGCGGATCCCTCTGTCAGTGGGGTCTTCAACTCCCACCTCCGGAAGAGCTTCTCCCAGATTCCGGGGGAGGCGGGGGACATGGAGTCAGAGTGGACTCTGTTCTCCTCCTCCATTGTCGATGCGGCTGCTCGTAGTTGTGGCCGTAAGGTCTCTGGTGCCTGTCGCGGCGGCAATCCCCGAACCCGGTGGTGGCGCCCGGAAGTAAGGGATGCCGTCAAGCTGAAGAAGGAGTCCTACCTGGCCTTGTTGGCTTGTGGGACTCCTGAGGCAGCTGAGAGGTACCGGCAGGCCAAGCGTGCTGCAGCTCGTGCGGTCGCGGAGGCTAAAACTCGGGTCTGGGAGGAGTTCGGGGAGGCCATGGAGGAAGACTATCGGTCGGCCTCGAAGAGATTCTGGCAAACCATCCGGCGCCTCAGGAGGGGGAAGCAGTGCTTCACCAACACTGTTTACAGTGCGGGTGGGGAGCTGCTGACCTCGACTGGGGATGTCGTCGGGCGGTGGAAGGAGTACTTCGAGGACCTCCTCAACCCCGTCGTCACGTCTTCCAATGAGGAAGCAGAGGCTGGGGACTCGGAGGTGGGCTCGCCCATCACCGGGACTGAAGTCACCAAGGTGGTGAGAAAGCTCCTTGGTGGCAAGGCTCCGGGGGTGGATGAGATTCGCCCTGAGTACCTTAAGTCTCTGGATGTTGTAGGACTGTCTTGGCTGACACGTCTCTGCAACATCGCGTGGCGGTCGGGGACAGTGCCCCTGGATTGGCAGACCGGGGTGGTGGTCCCTCTCTTTAAAAAGGGGGATCGGAGGGTGTGTTCCAATTACAGAGGAATCACCCTCCTTAGCCTCCCCGGTAAGGTCTATTCCGGGGTGCTGGAGAGGAGGATCCGGCCGATGGTTGAACCTCGGATCCAGGAGGAACAATGCGGTTTTCGTCCTGGTCGTGGCACACTGGACCAACTCTATACCCTTCATCGGGTACTCGAGGGTTCGTGGGAGTTCGCCCAACCAGTCCACATGTGTTTTGTGGATCTGGAGAAAGCGTTCGACCGCGTCCCTCGTGGTGCCCTGTGGGAGGTGCTCCGGGAGTATGGGGTCCGGGGCCCTCTGCTAAGGGCTGTCCGTTCCCTGTATGAGCAGCAGGAGCTTGGTTCGCATTGCCGGCAGTAAGTCAAACCTGTTCCCGGTGCGTGTTGGTCTCCGCCAGGGCTGCCCTTTGTCACCGGTTCTGTTCATTACTTTTATGGACAGAATTTCTAGGCGCAGCCAGGGGCCGGAGGGTGTCCGGTTTGGGAGCCTCAGAGTCTCATCTCTGCTGTTTGCGGACGATGTTGTTCTGATGGCTTCAACGAACCAGGACCTTCAGCTGCTCTGGGGCGGTTTGCAGCCGAGTGTGTAGCGGCCGGGATGAGGATCAGCACCTCCAAATCCGAGGCCATGGTTCTCCACCGGAAAAAGGTGGTTTCCCCTCTTCAGGTCGGTGGGGAGTCCTTGCCTCAAGTGGAGGAGTTCAAGTATCTCGGGGTCTTGTTCACGAGTGAGGGACGGATGGAGCGTGAGATCGATAGACGGATCGGTGCAGCGTCAGCAGTGATGCGGTCGCTGTATCGGTCTGTCGTGGTGAAGAGGGAGCTGAGTCGGAGGGCAAAGCTCTCGATTTACCGATCGATCTACGTTCCCGCCCTCACCTATGGTCATGAGATTTGGGTAATGACCGAAAGGACGAGATCGCGAATACAAGCGGCCGAAATGAGTTTCCTTCGCAGGGTGGCTGGGCGCACCCTCCGAGATCGGGTGAGGAGCTCAGTTACCCGGGAGGAGCTCGGAGTAGAGTCGCTGCTCCTTCACGTCGAAAGGAGCCAGCTGAGGTGGCTCGGGCATCTGTTCCGGATGCCTCCTGGTCGCCTCCCGCGGGAGGTGTTCCAGGCATGTCCTAGTGGGACAAGGCCTCGTGGAAGACCCAGGACACGGTGGTGGGACTATGTCTCCGAGCTGGCCTGGTGTCGCCTCGGGGTCCCCCCAGAACAGCTGGAGGAGGTGTGTGTGGATCGGGAAGTTTGGGCATCTCTGCTGAGACTGCTGCCCCCGCGACCCGGCCCCGGATAAAGCGGAAGAAAATGGATGGATGGATGGAAGTTCTCTGAAAACACACATGAAAACTCACCGTGTTTAAAGCACATTTCAACATTTAACACTTGTTTCTGTTTTTCTGAAATAGATTAATTGTCGCTTATCACAAAGTTTTAAGACTGTTCCTCATTTACTGTTTGCAAGTGATTAGTTTGTTTTTTTTAATCGACTTTTCAAAGACTCTGGAAAAACCTTTTAATCAACATTGAAATGTGTTAAGTTTGTTTTTGTTGTTTGTTTATGAAATACTGTAAATATGTTGAACGAGTTATGTCAGAAATGTTTGCGTTGAGTTAATTGTTCACAAATCTTCATGTTATAGTTTTAGCCCGTTTTCTGTTTTTATTCTAAGTTTTTAAATTGTAAATAAAACCGTTTTAAATCCTCATCTCTGCGTCTGTTATGGAAATATTCCTGTGAACTATATTGTAAGGCGTAGTAATACCAGGAGTAGTTCGGCGTCCGCACAGTAAAGTGAAGATTACTGCGCGGATTTCGAACTACTCCTGGTATTATTACGCCTTACAATATAGTTCCCCCTTTTATCCGCTTAGAAAATCCACATTGTTTCACTTTGTGTAATTATACTTTGTAGTGGAACACTTCACGTAACCATATTTAAATTGGCTTGTTGCACGGTGTGGCTATGCTAGCTCCTCTGACCTGAAGGTGTGAGCGCCTGGACTTCCTGTCTGTTTTCTTTTCCTGGAACAGTGATCATATTTTCTATAGATTATGTTGTGGGCAGTGAGTTCCCGGTAGACGATCATTTTCTGTGTTCAAATCTTGATGTAACGAGTTCAGAGGAGACGCCTGTGATCATGAAGGATTGATAGTTTGTCTTGAAGCTAAAGGCTAACATGCTATAAAAATATATATATAAAGGCACTATTTCAAGTTGTGTAATGCATTAACCCCTTAACTCCCACCTGAACCGAGCAGGTTTTCTCGACGAAAACAATGATGGAAAAGTGGCAAAAATGTCACAAGAAATTGACAAAAAATTGACGAAAAATGTGCTAAAAAATTTACAAAAAAATGAAAAAAATCAGAAAATGTCAGATTCTGATGACGTGAGGAAAAAGATCCTCTCGGTTCAGGCGGGAGTTAAGAGGTTAAATTAGCTTCAGGACAAACTCACTGATCCTCACAAACATAAACGTCTCCTCTATGGAAATATTTCTACCAGGAACTCACAGGTCTGAGCTAATCTTAATGGAAATGAACAGGAACAGGAAGTACTAGCGCCCACAGCTTCAGCTCAGAGGAACTAGCGTAGCCACATTGTGCAACAAGCCGATTGCTTGGTAGCTTCTATCTTCACCTGGTTTGGAGCTATAGAGGAGAGAGGGAGAGGCTAAATGCTAACGCCGTCTGTGTTTACGTGACTGAGGACACGCGTGAAGACCAGACAGATACACATGAACTCGTCTAAGATAAGGACATATCTCAGTATGGAAAAACGGTGGCCTGTTCCTTTAACAATGTTTCCAACTTTTATTGCAAGGATTGTTGACGTCAACAAAGGTTCATGTAAAAAAATTGACTTAAAGAATGTGTGCTGAACTGACACTTTCAAAATGATCTAACGTGGCTTTTTCTTTGAGTTAAAGGTACTATACGGAGTTTAAAAATGTTAAAATGAAGTATTTTCCTCCCCCTACATGTTCCTCCATGTGTAGAATGAGCTCAGACCTGTTCACCACAACTGCCTCTAAAATCCTGTCACTCACAAAGCTGTTACTTCGGGTCTGAAGCGCCGTCATGCACGAGCTTAATATAGAAGCTGCAGTTACACGTATGACCTCAGGTGGCAGTAGTGAGTATAAAATGGCTAACTTGCATTTAGCCCCTTTAACAAATGAATGAGGTGAAGTCACTGCCGGTGCTGCAGATACAGAGCAGAGTTCACTCCTCCACCTACTGATGAAAACATTTCAAAAAGACGTCGCTTAAAGGATCTGTATCTGATATTTCAGCCGTTCCAAAGTTAAGTATAGGCATGTATATGATATATTGTACCTCTACCATTATGGAGCACTCATTTTTGGGATAAATATAAGTGTTTTCTGGAGGTATTTTTCAAACCCGGAAGACACAACGCTTCGATTCAGTTAACTCCGCCCCCTCTCTCTGCACATACTTTACCGTAATATAAATAAACAGCAGTCAGTGAAGTTAGTAGAAATCCATAGAGTAATTTTAACCATTTTACATTTAAAATAACTTATATTTGAGCAGCATCAGCTTCGTGGTTGGATAAGCTACGCATCGTTCGTGTGATGTGTGACAAAGTGGGTTTGTCCCATTGTGTGTGTTTGTTGTTTTGCTTTGTTTGTTTTCGTTTGCAATATACACAGGTTTACAATTTACCTGTACAACCTGGTGGGAAGAAGGGAAGGGGCGTGGTCTTCGTCGGCTGACTGCCCAAATGGATGAAACAGTGGTAAAAATGTCACAAGAAATTGACAAAAAATGCACAAAAAAATACAAAAATGTGACAAAAATTTGATTAAAAAATGTGACAAAAAAATGACAAAAATGTGACAAAAAATGACAAAAAAATGAAAAAAAAAAAAATATACAAAAATGTGATTAAAATTTGACAAAAAATAAAACATGTGAGGAAAAATGACAAAAAAGTTACAAAAATGAGTTGAATACCCAACAAAAAAATGAGGGAAAAAAATGACAAAAATGTGACAAAAAAAAAGACAAAAAATTGATAAAAAATTGACGAAAAAATGACAAAAATGTGACAAAAAATGAACAAAAAAAATGAAAAAAAAAAAAAATACGAAAATGTGGTTAAAATTTGACCCATTTTTTTTTTTTTTTTTATTAAAAATGTGACAAAAAATGACAAAAAAGTTACAAAAATGAGTTGAATACCCAACAAAAAAATGAGGGAAAAAAATTAAAAATGTGAAAAAAATGACAAAAATTTGATACAAAATTGACGAAAAAATGACAAAAAATGAAAAAAAAAAAGAACAAAAAAAATACAAAAATGTGATTAAAATTTGACAAAAAATAAAAAATGTGAGGAAAAATGACAAAAAAGTTACAAAAATGAGTTGAATACCCAACAAAAAAATGAGGGAAAAAAATGACAAAAATGTGACAAAAAAATGACAAAAATTTGATAAAAAATAAAAAAAATAAAAAAATAAATACTAAAATGTGATTAAAATTTGACCAAAAAATTTTTTAAAAAAAAGAAAAAATATGAGAAAAAATGACAAAAAAATTACAAAAATGAGTTGAATACCCAACAAAAAAGATGAGGGGAAAAAATCTGATGACGTGAGGAAAAAGATCCTCTTGGTTCAGGCGGGAGTTAAGAGGTTAACAGGCATTTGAGCTCTGATTTGGGTCATAGTATTTCTCAAAATCATCTCGAGGGCCAGAGTTTGATTATGGAGGGCCTGACGTTTCCCACCCCTGCCCTATGTCAAAAACCCTGAACTATCCCTTTAAGAAGTTACACCCAGTCCCAGAAATGAGCCTCACGACAGAGAATCTACATCATTACACGGCAAATTCTTTTAACCCCTTAACTCCCACCTGAACCGAGCACATTTTCTCCAGTTTGGTTTCACCCCAATCCAAAAGCAAAATGTGACAAAAAAGTGAGAAAACATTGACAAAAAAGTGACGAAAAATTGATGAAAAAGTGGCAAAAATGTCACAAAAATGTCACAAAAAATTGACAAAAAAATACAAAAATGTGACAAAAATGTGATAAAAAACAACAAAAATGTGATGAAAAAATGACGAAAAAATGGCAAAAAATGGACGAAAAAATGACAAAAATGTGACGAAAAATTGACAAAAAAATGACAAAAATGTGATTAAATTTTGACAAAAAAATGACAAAAATTTGACAAAAAACGACAAAAATGTGACGAAAAATGGACAAAAAAATTACAAAAAATTAATAAAAAAATTACGAAAAAATAACGAAAATGTGACAAAAAATGACAACAATTTGACAAAAAAATTTGACAAAAAAAATTGACAAAAAAATGAAAAAAGACAAAAATGTGAGAAAAAATGACAAAAAAGTTACAAAAATGAGTTTTATACCCAACAAAAAAAAACAATGGAAAAAAATCTGATGACGTGAGGAAAAAGATCCTCTCGGTTCAGGTGGGAGTTAAGAGGTTAACAGGCATTTGAGCTCTTATTTGGGTCATAGTATTTCTCAAAATCATCTCGAGGGCCAGAGTTTGCTTATGTCAAAAACCCTGAACTATCCCTTTAAGAAGTTACACCCAGTCCCTGAAATGAGCGACAGAGAACCTACATCATTACACGGCAAATTCCTTTAACGTTGTGAGTGTTTTGAGCCGCTGAGATGCCGTAGAAATACGCAGGATTCCCGTCTCCAACGTGCACGAGTGAATCAAACCCAGTCCGGTCGTTATTTCCCCCTGAGACGGAGCTTTACAAGGCCGAATATCGAGCTGAATCTGCGCTACTACTTCCTTACACCGCCCTCCACTCCCGCCGGTCCCTCGCTGCGTCTCTGATTGGTGATTCTTCCTCCCACGCGTTGTCATCTTCAATCCAATCTCGGCTCGTAACATCTTTGACTCCTCTCCCCCCCCCCCCAGTATTTACCTGCCTGGCCCCGGGCTGATTCCAATTGACAGAATCGGCTTAATAAAATGCAGAAAGCGGGGGATATTATGCGCTGCTTAACCCGGGAATGAAAGCGGCGCCGCCCGGGTTTTTGATGATTTATTCCGATGGTGGTGGAAAGAACTCCGGCGGAGGAAGGAGCGGTAACGAGCCGGGACTTTTTCTGATCCGCCTCCGTCCGCCCAGGCGGCCATTTGAAGAGAGTCTCTCCACGTCGGCGGACATTAGGGCGACGTCAAATCGAAGGGCGAGGGAGAAGAGGGGCGTTCCAATCGTCCAGGAATCACGGACGTTAATTCATCCTGACGAGGAGGGTCCCTGCGAAACGTGGCGACCTCTGCGGGTGTGGAGGAGGAGGAGGAGCTTTTGTTTTGTTTAAAAAAAAAGACAAAATCCAGAAAAAAAAGACAAAAAATCAGCAAAAAAAGGACAAAAATATGCAAAAAAAAGTGACAAAAATCGAGAAAAAAATGACAAAAAAACAGCAAAAAAATGATGAAAAATCAGCAAAAAAAATGACAAAAATCCAGCAAAAAAAGACAAAAAATCAGCAAAAAAATGACAAAAATCCAACAAAAAAATGACAAAAATCCAGCTAAAAGATGACAAAAATATGCAAAAAAAGTGACAAAAATATGCAAAAAAAGTGACAAAATCCAGAAAAAAAGACAAAATACAGAAAAAAATGACAAAAAACAGCAAAAAAATGATAAAAAATCAGCAAAAAAATGACAAAAATCCAGCAAAAAAAGACAAAAAATCAGCAAAAAAATGACAAAAATCCAACAAAAAATGACAAAAATCCAACAAAAAAATGACAAAAATCCAACAAAAAAATGACAAAAATCCAACAAAAAAATGACAAAAATCCAGCTAAAAGATTACAAAAATATGCAAAAAAAAGGGACAAAAATCCAGAAAAAAAATGACAAAAATATGCAAAAAAAGTGACAAAAATCCAGAAAAAAAGACAAAATACAGAAAAAAATGACAAAAAATCAGCAAAAAAATGATAAAAAATCAGCAAAAAAATTTCAAAAATCCAACAAAAAAATTACAAAAATCCAGCAAAAAAAGGAATAAAGTGACAAAAACACATAAGGGAAATAAAAGCGACAATGGCAAAGAGGAGAGAATGCATTTGGTTTTGGCGGGGGGTAAGAGGTTCAAACTAAAATGTTGGACATTAGGGCGACGTCAAACCGAAGGGCGAGGGAGAAGAGGGGCGTTCCAATCGTCCAGGAATCACGGACGTTAATTCATCCTGACGAGGAGGGTCCCCGCGAAACGTGGTGACCTCTGCGGGCGTGGAGGAGGAGGAGGAGCTTCTTTCGTTCCTGCGTCTGATCCTCATTGATGTTTTCTAAAGATGTGCAAATGTTACAGTTAAAGCTACGATTTCAGCTGTTGATTCTGTTCTGGGTCAGACATTTGCACTGTGAGGTCAACCTTTAACCCCTTAACTCCCACCTGAACCGAGCACATTTTCTCCAGTTTGGCTTTACCCCAGTCCAAAAGCTTCTGGAAAAAAGGTGTGAAAATAGCAACAAAATTTAGACGAAAACAATGATGGAAATGTGACAAAAGTGAGAAAAAATTTGACGAAAAAGCGACAACAATTTTACAAAAAATGTACGAAAAAATGACAAAAATGGACCAAAATTTCACAAAAAAGTGAGAAAAATTTGACGAAAAATTGAGAAAAAATGGACGAAAAAGTGACACAAAATTTACAAAAAAGTGACAAAAAATTGACAAAAAACTGACAAAAAAGTGAGAAAAACTGGACGAAAAAGTGTCAGAAAATGGACAAAAAAGTGACAAAAAATGTACAAAAAAATGCGAATAATTTGACAAAAAAGTGACAAAAAATGATAAAAATTTGACAAAAAAATGAAAAAAAATTGACGAAAAAATGACAAAAAAGGGACAAAAAATGCGAATAATTTGAAGAAAAAGAGACAAAAAATGTACAAAAAAACGGCAAAAATTGATAAAAAATTGGGGGGGAAAAATGAGAAAATTTGGACGAAAAAATTGACAAAAAAGTGACAAAAAATGGACAAAACAGTGACAAAAAATGGACAAAAAAGTGATAAGAATTTGACAAAAAAAATGCGAATAATTTGACGAAAAAGTGACAAAAAAGTCACGAAAATTTGACAAACATGAGACGACTTCCCAACAAAAAAAGTGATGAAAAAAAATCTGACATGAGGAAAAAGATCAATTTAGTTTTGTAGATCTTAGCTTTCAAATGAGGCGTTACACTGGCCTACAGGATTTGGGTAAAGCTGAACTGGAGAAAATGCTCTGGGTTCAGGCGGGAGTAAAGAGGTCGACCCGTGTGTGTTTCTCTCAGGCTGAGGCCGATTTGCACCAACAATGTTTTTTGGCCGACATGATATTCAAACGTCTGGTCTATAATCCTGTGTGTGAAGCTTCTAAACGTGTCAGTGAAACAATTTATTTCCTGTAAAATGATTAAATAAAACTTCAACTCCTCGAAAGACTCGGGCGATCAGTTTCTGAGCCCGGCCATGTTAGAAAAGAGAGAATATAAAACTTTCTGCAGCTCAGTCTGGTTTGTTTGAGTCCGTTACCGCGGCGACTCAACTGCCTCCGCCTTTTCCCGTCTGCTGCTGCTGAAGCTACGACTGAGATTTCATTCATTTAGACACGAACAGGTGAGTAAATGTGATTAATAAGGTTCTTCAACACGTTTATAAGGGTTTGTTTTCTTTATTGTTGACTTTAATCTCGATGAAACTGAAGTTATAATCTCTGAGGAGCTAAAGGCTAGTTAGCAGTTAGCTCGACAGGAGAGAAACTGTTTCTGTAGCAGCGAAAATACGAGAAACTAACATTTATGTGGAATCTTTATGATCCGTCGACACAAAAATGTTTCTAAACACGTTCATTCTTTCCCGTCATTTATTTTGGTGACGGTTTAAAAGTCTGGGCTCAGCTTTATGGTGCGTTCCAGGTGAATAAAGTCGAACGTAAACAAAACTGCTAATGCTACAACAGTTAGCTCACACGATGCTAACGTTAGATGAAAGTTTCTCCAAACGTTATGTTGAAACTGTGACTCAAAGTAACGCCATGCAGTGGTTTTGTTACAGTTTTGTCATTAGCTGCTCCTCCACTGGGGGGCGCCATTACTGTCTTCATCTCGTATACGAACTCGTAGCAGTCTTCAGGTTTCCAAGTGTAATAACCAGTTTGAGCGGCTCCGAGGCATTTTTCCAAGTGGGAAATTTACCAGTGACCTGGAACGCACCATTAGCCTCATTAGCCTCAACCATTCCTCTGTCGTCTCTGTTTAGGGCTGTTTGTAAAAATGTGTGAAGGCCAAACGTTCAGAGCTTTTGTGAACGAGCGTCTGGCTGCGGCGGCTGGAGAGACACGTGCGCTGTTTGAAAGGACGACAGCGGAGTGTGAGGAGGAACTGCGTCGCTCCCAAGACGAGAACCGGAGGAAACAGCGGCTCCTGGAGCAGATACTGAGCCCGAGAGTCGTACTGGTCAGAGCGAGGGTCCAGACGCCCCCAACCAGGATTAAAGAGGAGCCAGAGGAGCAGAGGATCAAACAGGAGGAAGAGCAGCTGCCAGTGTAGGCTCACACACTTTCAAACACGTCTCAGTCACATTATTGTTCACTTTATTCATATTTAAATCATGTTTCAGGTGTTTCCCAGAGTCAGAGACAGAGGCTGATGGAGATCACCACAACCAGGTCCAGAGCAGAGACAGAAGCACCAAAGTCTCCGCCCAAAACAAGTCTGACCCAGAGACGAGCGCGACGGTCGACAACGGAGAGACGTCTGGAGCTGACGGAGGAGACGAGAAGAAGAAGCACCGCTGTCATGTTTGTGACAAGACATTTAGACATAAACATAATTTAACAACACACATGAGAGTGCACACAGGAGAGAGGCCTTTTAGTTGTTCTTACTGTGAGAAAACATTTAACCATCCCAGTAATTTAGATGCACATAGAAGAACACACACAGGGGAGAGGCCTTACAGCTGTCAGGTCTGTGAGAAAAAGTTCACACAACTCTCTAACCTCAAGACACATGAACGAACACACACTGGAGAGAAACCACACGGCTGTTCAATCTGTGATAAAACATTTGCCCAAAAGTCTCACTTAGATGATCATAGAAGAACACACACAGGAGAGAGGCCTCACAGCTGCTCAGTCTGTCAGAAAACATTCACCCAGAGAAGTTCTCTAAAAACACACATGAAAACTCACAGTGTTTAAAGCACATTTCCACATTTAACACTTTTTCTGTTTTTCTGAAGCAATAGATTAATTGTCGCTTAACACAAAGTTTTAAGATTGTTCCTCATTTACTGTTTGTAATTTACAAAAGACACTTCGTTTTCGTCTTGTGAAAATAATTTACTTCATTACAAGTGATTAGTTGTTTTTTTAATCGACTTTTCAAAGACTCTGGAGAAACCTTTTAATCAACATTGAAATGTGTTAAGTTTGTTTGTTACAAAACATTTGTTTGTTTATGAAATACTGTAAATATGTTGAACGAGTTATGATCAGAAATGTTTGCGTTGAGTTAATTGTTCACAAATCTTCATGTTATAGTTTTAGCCCGTTTTCTGTTTTGATTCTAAGTTTTTAAATTGTAAATAAAACAGTTTTAAATCTTCATCTCTGCGTCTGTTATGGAAATATTCCTGTGAACTACATTGTGAGGCGTAATAATACCAGTGGCCTGTTCCTTTAACAATTGTTCCAACTTTTATTGCAAGGATTGTTGACGTCAACAAAAGTTCATGTTGAACATTGATTAATAAAAGACGAACACATTTGATATTCTGAGATAATGAGTTATTACAAAGAAATGTCCAGTACAGTCCCTATAACCCGTCACTGAGTAGACCAGTGGTTCCCAACTTATTCCAAAAACTATGGCCACTCCAAAAAGTGACAAAAATCCAACAAAAAAAAAGACAAAAATCCAGTAAAAAAAAAAATCCAGCAAAAAAAAAGACAAAAATACAGTAAAAAATGACAAAAATACAGTAAAAAAAGACAAAAATACAGTAAAAAAAAGACAAAAATACAGTAAAAAAATGACAAAAATCCAGCTGAAAAAATGACAAAAATACAGTAAAAAAATGACAAAAATACAGTAAAAAAATGACAAAAATCCAGCAGAAAAAGTGACAAAAATCCAACAAAAAAGACAAAAATCCAGTAAAAAAAAGACAAAAATACAGTAAAATAATGACAAAAATACAGTAAAAAAAAGACAAAAATACAGTAAAAAAATGACAAAAATGCAGTAAAAAAATGACAAAAAATACAGTAAAAAAATGACAAAAATCCAGCAGAAAAAATGACAAAAATACAGTAAAAAAAAGACAAAAATACAGTAAAAAAAGACAAAAAATACAGTAAAAAAAATGACAAAAATACAGTAAAAAAAAGACAAAAATACAGTAAAAAAATGACAAAAATACAGTAAAAAAATGACAAAAATCCAGCAGAAAAAATGACAAAAATACAGTAAAAAAAATGAAAAAAATGCAGTAAAAAAATGACAAAAATACAGTAAAAAAAAGACAAAAATACAGTAAAAAAATGACAAAAATCCAGCAGAAAAAGTGACAAAAATCCAGTAAAAAAAAGACAAAAATCCAGTAAAAAAAAGACAAAAATACAGTAAAAAAATGACAAAAATGCAGTAAAAAATGACAAAAAATACAGTAAAAAAATGACAAAAATACAGTAAAAAATGACAAAAATCCAGCAGAAAAAATGACAAAAATACAGTAAAAAAAAAAGAAAAAAATACAGTAAAAAAAAAGACAAAAATACAGTAAAAAAATGACAAAAATGCAGTAAAAAAATGACAAAAATACAGTAAAAAAATGACAAAATACAGTAAAAAAATGACAAAAATCCAGCAGAAAAAATGACAAAAATACAGTAAAAAAATGACAAAAATACAGTAAAAAAAAGACAAAAATACAGTAAAAAAAAAGACAAAAATACAGTAAAAAAATGACAAAAATGCAGTAAAAAAATGACAAAAATACAGTAAAAAAATGACAAAAATCCAGCAGAAAAAATGACAAAAAATACAGTAAAAAAAAGACAAAAATACAGTAAAAAAAGACAAAAATACAGTAAAAAAAATGACAAAAATCCAGCAGAAAAAAATGACAAAAATACAGTAAAAAAATGACAAAAATACAGTAAAAAAATGACAAAAATGCAGTAAAAAAATGACAAAAAATACAGTAAAAAAATGACAAAAATGCAGTAAAAAAATGACAAAAATACAGTAAAAAAATGACAAAAATGCAGTAAAAAAATGACAAAAATACAGTAAAAAAATGACAAAAATCCAGCAGAAAAAATGACAAAAATACAGTAAAAAAAAGACAAAAATACAGTAAAAAAAGACAAAAATACAGTAAAAAAAAATGACAAAAATCCAGCAGAAAAAATGACAAAAATCCAGTAAAAAAAATGACAAAAATACAGTAAAAAAATGACAAAAATGCAGTAAAAAAATGACAAAAATACAGTAAAAAAATGACAAAAATACAGTAAAAAAAATGACAAAAATCCAGCAGAAAAAGTGACAAAAATCCAACAAAAAAAGACAAAAATCCAGTAAAAAAAAGACAAAAATACAGTAAAATAATGACAAAAATACAGTAAAAAAATGACAAAAATACAGCAGAAAAAGTGACAAAAATCCAACAAAAAAAGACAAAAATCCAGTAAAAAAAAGACAAAAATACAGTAAAAAAAAGACAAAAATACAGTAAAAAAAAGACAAAAATACAGTAAAAAAATGACAAAAATGCAGTAAAAAATGACAAAAATACAGTAAAAAAATGACAAAAATACAGTAAAAAAATGACAAAAATCCAGCAGAAAAAAAGACAAAAATACAGTAAAAAAAAGACAAAAATACAGTAAAAAAAAAGACAAAAATGCAGTAAAAAAAATGACAAAAATGCAGTAAAAAAATGACAAAAATACAGTAAAAAAAATGACAAAAATACAGTAAAAAATGACAAAAATCCAGCAGAAAAAATGACAAAAATACAGTAAAAAAAAAGACAAAAATACAGTAAAAAAAAGACAAAAATCCAGCAGAAAAAATGACTAAAATACAGTAAAAAAATGACAAAAATGCAGTAAAAAAATGACAAAAATACAGTAAAAAAAAAGACAAAAATACAGTAAAAAAAGAGACAAAAATACAGTAAAAAAATGACAAAAATACAGTAAAAAAAAAGAGACAAAAATACAGTAAAAAAATGACAAAAATACAGTAAAAAAATGACAAAAATCCAGCAGAAAAAGTGACAAAAATACAACAAAAAGAAGACAAAAATCCAGTAAAAAAAAGACAAAAATACAGTAAAATAATGACAAAAATACAGTAAAAAAAATGACAAAAAATCCAGCAGAAAAAGTGACCAAAATCCAACAAAAAAAGACAAAAATCCAGTAAAAAAAAGACAAAAATCCAGTAAAAAAAAGACAAAAATACAGTAAAAAAAAAGACAAAAATACAGTAAAAAAAATGACAAAAATGCAGTAAAAAATGACAAAAATACAGTAAAAAAATGACAAAAATACAGTAAAAAATGACAAAAATCCAGCAGAAAAAAATGACAAAAATACAGTAAAAAAAAAGACAAAATACAGTAAAAAAATGTCAAAAAATGCAGGAAAAAAATGACAAAAATACAGTAAAAAAATGACAAAAATACAGTAAAAAAAAGACAAAAATACAGTAAAAAAAGACAAAAATACAGTAAAAAAAAATGACAAAAATACAGTAAAAAAAAGACAAAAATACAGTAAAAAAATGACAAAAATACAGTAAAAAAATGACAAAAATCCAGCAGAAAACATGACAAAAATACAGTAAAAAAATGACAAAAATGCAGTAAAAAAATGACAAAAATACAGTAAAAAAAAGACAAAAATACAGTAAAAAAATGACAAAAATCCAGCAGAAAAAATGACAAAAATACAGTAAAAAAATGACAAAAATACAGTAAAAAAAATGACAAAAATGCAGTAAAAAAATGACAAAAAATACAGTAAAAAAATGACAAAAAATACAGTAAAAAAATGACAAAAATCCAGCAGAAAAAGTGACAAAAATCCAACAAAAAAAGACAAAAATCCAGTAAAAAAAAGACAAAAATACAGTAAAAAAAAGACAAAAATACAGTAAAAAAAAGACAAAAATACAGTAAAAAAATGACAAAAATGCAGTAAAAAATGACAAAAATACAGTAAAAAAATGACAAAAATACAGTAAAAAATGACAAAAATCCAGCAGAAAAAATGACAAAAATACAGTAAAAAAAAAGACAAAAATACAGTAAAAAAAAAAGACAAAATACAGTAAAAAAATGACAAAAATGCAGTAAAAAAATGACAAAAATACAGTAAAAAAATGACAAAAATACAGTAAAAAATGACAAAAAATCCAGCAGAAAAAAATGACTAAAATACAGTAAAAAAATGACAAAAATGCAGTAAAAAAAATGACAAAAATACAGTAAAAAAAAAGACAAAAATACAGTAAAAAAAGAGACAAAAATACAGTAAAAAAATGACAAAAATGCAGTAAAAAAATGACAAAAATGCAGTAAAAAAAGAGACAAAAATACAGTAAAAAAAATGACAAAAATGCAGTAAAAAAATGACAAAAATACAGTAAAAAAAGAGACAAAAATACAGTAAAAAAATGACAAAAAATGCAGTAAAAAAATGACAAAAATACAGTAAAAAAAAGACAAAAATACAGTAAAAAAAGAGACAAAAATACAGTAAAAAAAAGACAAAAATACAGTAAAAAAAAGAGACAAAAATACAGTAAAAAAATGACAAAAATGCAGTAAAAAAAAAAAGACAAAAATCCGACAAAAAAAGTGACAAAAATCCAGCACTCCAAATGTATAAAATAATGAATGCTAAAAATAATTTCAAACAAACTGCAATTGGAGTGTTTGATGTAGGGATGCACGATATTGAAGTAACTCGCGATGCTGCTGCGCAATATCGCGATAAAGATATTATTGCGTTATTTCACTAAACCATGTCAACATACGTTCCATTCTCAGTATATATATAACTGTTTTTTCAGCAAATTGTGTCAAAAACAAGACTTAAAAAAGCACATCAGCACCACAAGACAAACATGTAGCTAAATTAGGAAATGTTTGACTAAAAATGTAGCTAGAACTTTTACAAATGTATAAATTCAGTGCATTTTTTTGGCTGAGTTTGCAAAAAAAATGTGTCGATCTCTTTAGTGATGTTGCGATATATTGTGGCTTCTTGCGATACGGATATTGCGTCACCTAATATCGCGATACGATATTTTTTGCGATATATTGTGCAGCTCTAGTTTGATGCACCCGTACTCCTTTCTTATGTACTACAACCACAATATGTTCGATAAAACTCAGGGAAGTGGCTTGTTGCACGGTGTGGCTATGCTAGTTCCTCTGACCTGAAGATGTGAGCGCCTGGACTTCCTGTCTGTTTTCTTTTCCTGGAATAAAAATCATATTTTCTAAAGATTATGTTGTGGGCGGTGAGTTCCCGGTAGACGATCATTAACTGTGTTCAAATCATGAAGTTCAGATCAGAGACGCCTGTGATCATAAAGGATTGATAGTTTGTCTTGAAGCTTAAGGCTAACATGCTATGAAAATATATATAAAGGCACTATTTCAAGTTGTGTAATGCATTAACCGCTTAACTCCCACCTGAACCGAGCACATTTTCTCGACAAAAACAATGATGGAAAAGTGGCAAAAATGTCACAAGAAATTGACAAAAAATTGACAAAAAAGGGACAAAAAATTGATGAAAAAGTGGCAAAAATGTCACAAAAATGTCACAAAAATGTCACAAGAAATTGACGGAAAATGACAAAAATGTGATAAAAATGTGATAAAAATTTGACAAAAATGTGACAAAATTTTTTTACAAAAATGTGATAAAAAATTGACGAAAAAATGAAAAAGAAAAAAAAAGTGACAAAAATGTCACAAGAAATTGACAAAAAATTGACGAAAAATGACAAAAATGTGACAAAAATGTGACAAAAAAAATGGTAAAAAATGACAAGAAAATGACAAAAATGTGATAAAAAATTGACAAAAAAGGGACAAAAAATTGATGAAAAAGTGGCAAAAATGTCACAAAAATGTCACAAGAAATTGACGAAAAATGACAAAAATGTGATAAAAATGTGATAAAAATTTGACAAAAAATGTGATAAAAAAATTGACGAAAAAATGAAAAAGAAAAAAAAAGTGACCAAAAAGTGGCAAAAATGTCACAAGAAATTGACAAGAAATTGACGAAAAATGACAAAAATGTGACAAGAAAATGACAAAAATGTGATAAAAAATTGACAAAAAAGGGACAAAAAATTGATGAAAAAGTGGCAAAAATTTCACAAAAATGTCACAAGAAATTGACAAAAAATGACAAAAATGTGATAAAAATGTGATAAAAATTTGGCAAAAATGTGACAAAAAAAATTACAAAAATGTGATAAAAAATTGACGAAAAAATGAAAAGAAAAAAAAAAGTGACCAAAAAGTGGCAAAAATGTCACAAGAAATTGACAAAAAAATTGACGAAAAATGACAAAAATGTGACAAAAATGTGACAAAAAAATGGTAAAAATGTGACAAGAAAATGACAAAAATGTGATAAAAAATTGACAAAAAAGGGACAAAAAATTGATGAAAAAGTGGCAAAAATTTCACAAAAATGTCACAAAAATGTCACAAGAAATTGACGAAAAATGACAAAAATGTGATAAAAAATTGACGAAAAAATGAAAAATAAATAAATAAAAGTGACCAAAAAGTGACAAAAATGATGGGAAAAAAAATGTGATGAAGTGAGGAAAAAAGATCCTCTCGGTTCAGGCGGGAGTTAAGAGTTTAAATTAGCCTTTAGCTTCAAGACTGATCCTCACAAACATAAACGTCTCCTCTATGGAAATATTTCTACCAGGAACTCACTGGTCTGAGCTAATCTTAATGGAAATGAACACGAACAGGAAGTACTAGCGCCCACAGCTTCAGCTCAGAGGAACTAGCGTAGCCACATTGTGCAACAAGCCGATAGAATTCAAGAGACAGTGGAATAAGTATGGATAAATTTGGTGCATCACGGTGCAAGTGCAATCTAAAAAATTATAAGTAGGTTTTGAAATGAAATAACCTAATGATGGTTATTAGACAGGATTTGTAATCTTAGAATGAAATTGGCAATGCTTTCAAAGCTGCTGTGTAATACCGCAGATGTGTTTTGGTGGATGTATCTGTACCTGTGCGGAGCGTCTGCAGTTTAGCGGTGAGTGACGATGACGCGGAATTCTGGGAAATTAACATGGCGGCGCCCTTATGGAGCTTAAAGGAATAGGCCACCGTTTTTACACACTGAGATATCCTCTTACCTAACCTTAGTCGAGTTAATATATCCCCGTCTGGTCTTTGTCCGTGCGCTCACACATACGCAGCCTCTCCCACATGTCACATAGCTCCAAAAAAGCTCACGATAGAAGCTACCAAGCTCTTCCACGTGTTCCCTATTTAAATAAAGTTACGTGAAGTGTTTTCATGCAAAGTATATTTACACAGAAATGTAGCATGTCGATTTTATAAGCAGATAAAAAGGGGGACTATATTGTGAGGCGTAATGTTACGAGGAGCAAAACGTCCGCGCAGTAACTCCTAAAGACTTCCCCGCTCACTTCCGTCTATAACCTTTAGGAGGGAAAAATGTGACAAAAAAATGACAAAATTTGATAAAAAATGGACGAAAAAAAAAAGACAACAATGTGACAAAAAATGAAGTAAAAAAAAATACAAAAATGTGATTAAAATTTGACAAAATTTGATAAAAAATGGACGAAAAAATGACAAAAATGTGACAAAAAATGAAAAAAAAAAAAAAAATACAAAAATGTGATTAAAATTTGACCCAAAAAAAAATAAATATAAAAAAATGTGAGGAAAAATGACAAAAAAGTTACAAAAATGAGTTGAATACCCAGCACAAAAAATGAGGGAAAAAATGGACAAAAAATGATAAAAAATGGATGAAAAAATGACAAAAATGTGACAAAAAATAGCAAAAAATAAATAAATAAAAGATTAAAATTTGACTTTTTTTTTTTTTCTTAAATGTGAGAAAAAATGACAAAAAAGTTACAAAAATTAGTTGAATACCCAACAAAAAAATGATGGAAAAAAATCTGATTACGTGAGGAAAAAGATCAGGCTCTGATTTGGGTCATAGTATTTCTCAAAATCATCTCGAGGGCCAGAGTTTGATTATGTCAAAAACCCTGAACTATCCCTTTAAGAAGTTACACCCAGTCCCTGAAATGAGCCTCACGACAGAGAATCTACATCATTACACGGCAAATTCCTTTAACGTTGTGAGTGTTTTGAGCCGCTGAGATGCCGTACAAATACGCAGGATTCCCGTCTCCAACGTGCACGAGTGAAACAAGCCCAGTCCGGTCGTTTTTTCCCCCTGAGACGGAGCTTCACAAGGCCGAATATTGAGCTGAGTCTGCGCTACTACTTCCTTACACCGTCCTCCACTCCCGCCGGTCCCTCGCTGCGTCTCTGATTGGTGATTCTTCCTCCCACGCGTTGTCATCTTCAATCCAATCTCGGCTCGTAACATCTTTGACTCCTCTCCCCCCCCCCCCCGTATTTACCTGCCTGGCCCCGGGCTGATTCCAATTGACAGAATCGGCTTAATAAAATGCAGAAAGCGGGGGGATATTATGCGCTGCTTAACCCGGGAATGAAAGCGGCGCCGCCCGGGTTTTTGATGATTTATTCCGATGGTGGTGGAAAGAACTCCGGCGGAGGAAGGAGCGGTAACGAGCCGGGACTTTTTCTGATCCGCCTCCGTCCGCCCAGGCGGCCATTTGAAGAGAGTGTCTCCACGTCGGCGGACATTAGGGCGACGTCAAATCGAAGGGCGAGGGAGAGAAGAGGGGCGTTCCAATCGTCCAGGAATCACGGACGTTAATTCATCCTGACGAGGAGGGTCCCCGCGAAACGTGGCGACCTCTGCGGGCGCGGAGGAGGAGGAGGAGCTTTCGTTTCGTTTCAGAAAAAAAGACAAAAGCCAGAAAAAAAATGACAAAAAATCAGCAAAAAAATGATGAAAAATCAGCAAAAAAAATGACAAAAATCCAGCAAAAAAATAACAAAAATCCAGCAAAAAATTACAAAAATATGCAAAAAAAAGTGACAAAAATCCAGAAAAAAAGGACAAAAAAACAGCAAAAAAATGATAACAAATCAGCAAAAAAGTGACAAAGATCCAGCTAAAAAATTACAAAAATATGCAAAAAAAGTGACAAAAATCCAGCCAAAAAATTACAAAAATATGCAAAAAAAGTGACAAAAATCCAGAAAAAAAGACAAAATCCAGAAAAAAGGAAAAAATCCAGCAAAAAAGGGTGACAAAAGAGCAGCAAAAAAAGTAATAAAGTGACAAAAACACATAAGGGAAATAAAAACGACAATGGCAAAGAGGAGAGAATGCATTTGGTTTTGGCGGGGGGTAAGAGGTTCAAACTAAAATGTTGGACATTAGGGCGACGTCAAATCGAACGGCGAGGGAGAAGAGGGGCGTTCCAATCGTCCAGGAATCACAGACGTTAATTCATCCTGACGAGGAGGGTCCCTGCGAAACGTGGTGACCTCTGCGGGCGTGGAGGAGGAGGATTTACCTGTACAACCTGGTGGGAAGAAGGGAAGGGGCGTGGTCTTTGTCGGCGGACTGCCCAAATGGATGAAAAAGTGGTAAAAATGTCACAAGAAATTGACAAAAAATGGACAAAAAAATACAAAGATTTGATTAAAAAATGTGACAAAAAAAATGACAAAAAAATTACAAAAATGTGACAAAAAATGAAAAAAAAAACAAAAAACAAAAATGTGATTAAAATTTGACTTTTTTTTTTTTTTTAAAGAAAAAAACGTGAGAAAAAATGACAAAAAAGTTACAAAAATGAGTTGAATACCCAACAAAAAAAATGTGACAAAAAAATGACAAAGAAATGACAAAAAATTTATAAAAAATTGATGAAAAAATGACAAAAAATGAAAAAAAAAAAAATACAAAAATGTGATTAAAATTTGAAAAAAAAAAAAAACAAAAAAAAAAAAAAGGTGAGAAAAAAATGACAAAAAATATTAAAAATTGAGTTGAATACCCAACAAACAAAAAAAAATGATGGAAAAAAAATCTGATGACGTGAGGAAAAAGATCCTCTTGGTTCAGGCGGGAGTTAAGAGGTTAACAGGCTCTGCGTCTGATGCTCATTGATGTTTTCTAAAGATGTGAAAATGTTACAGTTAAAGCTACGATTTCAGCTGTTGATTCTGTTCTGGGTCAGACATTTGCACTGTGAGACCAATCTTAAAGGTCAGCTCACACTACCCGACTTTTATGCCCGATTTCGCTCTAATTCTCAGTCGTGCCGAGTCTTCTCGAGTCGCGTCTGGTCGAAAGCGGTCACACGGAGTCGGGTCGTGTAGTTTTACCCCAAACGTGAATGACAGAGAGATATAAAGACAGAAAAACACCGCCGCGCCTCCTTTTTTTCACTTCTCTGTTAAACCAGCGGCACAAACGACTCATTTCATGGCCACAGCCCCACAAACGAAACAGCACAACTTTATATCAGCAAAAGTTCACGACAACCACCTTTTCCAGCTACATTTCAACCACGAACAGAGTTTAGCGGCTCTTACTGAGTTTGGAGACGAACTGTTTAGCTTCACCTGCGGCTAACGGCGGCTAACGGCGGCTAGCCTCCCCGCTGTCTCCTCCGTCTCCTCCATCTCGAGGTCGACGCCCGTCTCCTTTTCTTATTAAATCCACTGAAAATACGTGTCGCCAACTTTTATCTCCAGAAAATTTGACAAAAAAGTGACAAAAAGTGACAAAAAATCTACCAAAAAAATTACAAAAATGGACAAAAATTTCACAAAAAAAAGTAAGAAAAATTTGACGAATAATTGAGAAAAAATGGATGAAAAAGTAACAAAAAAATTACAAAAGATGTACAAAAAAATGAAAAAAATGGACAAAAAATGGACAAAAACATGAGAAAAAATTGACGAAAAAGTGACAAAAAATTGACAAAAAAATGACAAAAAAGTGACAGAAAATGTATTAAAAAATGCGAATAATTTGACCAAAAAGTGTTAAAAAAATGACTTTTTTTTTTTTTTAATTAACAAAAAGGGGACAAAAAATGCGAATAATTTGAAGAAAAAGTGACAAAAAATGTACAAAAAACGGCAATAATTGATAAAAATTTGACAAAAAAATGAGAAAAATTTGATGAAAAAATTGAGGAAAAAATGGACAAAAAAGTGATAAGAATTTGACCAAAAAATGCGAAACATGAGACGACTGCCCAACAAAAAAAGTGATGAAAAAAAATCTGATGACGTGAGGAAAAAGATCAATTTACTTTTGCAGGTCTTAGCTTTCAAATGAGGCGTTACACTGGCCTACAGGATTTGGGTAAAGCTGAACTGGAGAAAATGCTCTCGGTTCAGGCGGGAGTTAAGAGGTCGACCTGTGTGTGCTTCTCTCAGGCTGAGGCCGATTTGCACCAACAATATTTTTGGCCGACGTGATATTCAAACGTCTGGTCTATAATCCTGTGTGTGAAGCTTCTAAACGTGTCAGTGAAACAATTTATTTCCTGTAAAATGATTAAATAAAACCTAAACTCCTCCAAAGACTCGGGCGATCAGTTTCTGAGCCCGGCCATGTCAGAAAAGAGAGAATATAAAACTATCTGCAGCTCAGTCTGGTTTGTTTGAGTCCGTTACCGCGGCGACTCAACTGCCTCTGCCTTTTCTCGTCTGCTGCTGCTGAAGCTACGACTGGGATTTTATTCATTTAGACACGAACAGGTGAGTAAATGTGATTTATGAGGTTCTTCAACACGTTTATAAGGGTTTGTTTTCATTATTGTTGGCTTTAATCGTGATGAAAGTGAAGGTATAATCTCTCAGGAGCTAAAGGCTAATCAGCAGTTAGCGCGACAGGAGCTAAAGGCTAATCAGCAGTTAGCTCGACAGGAGAGAAACTGTTCCTGTAGCAGCGAAAATATGAGAAACTAACATTTATGTGGAATCTTTATGATCAGTCGACACAAAAACGTTTCTAAACACGTTCATTCTTTCCCGTCATTTATTTTGGTGACGGTTTAAAAGTCTGGGCTCAGCTTTATGGTGCGTTCCAGGTGAATAAAGTCGAACGTAAACAAAACTGCTAATGCTACAACAGTTAGCTCACACGATGCTAACGTTAGATGAAAGTTTCTCCAAACGTTATGTTGAAACTGTGACTCAAAGTAACGCGATGCAGTGGTTTTGTTACAGTTTTGTCATTAGCTGCTCCTCCACTGGGGGGCGCCATTACTGTCTTCATCTCGTATACGAACTCGTAGCAGTCTTCAGGTTTCCAACTTTCCAAACTGTAACAACCAGTTTGAGCGGCTCCAAGGCATTTTTCCAAGTGGGAAATTTACCATTGACCAGGAACGCACCATTAGCTCTATGTGACAGGAGAGTAAGATGTAAATGATGGGCTGAAACCTCCTGGTTTCCTCTGTCGTCTCTGTTTAGGGCTGTTTGTAAAAATGTGTGAAGGCCAAACGTTCAGAGCTTTTGTGAACGAGCGTCTGGCTGCGGCGGCTGGAGAGACACGTGCGCTGTTTGAAAGGACGACAGCGGAGTGTGAGGAGGAACTGCGTCGCTCCCAAGACGAGAACCGGAGGAAACAGCGGCTCCTGGAGCAGATACTGAGCCCGAGAGTCGTACTGGTCAGAGCGAGGGTCCAGACGCCCCCAACCAGGATTAAAGAGGAGCCAGAGGAGCAGAGGATCAAACAGGAGGAAGAGCAGCTGCCAGTGTAGGCTCACACACTTTCAAACACGTCTCAGTCACATTATTGTTCACTTTATTCATATTTAAATCATGTTTCAGGTGTTTCCCAGAGTCCAGTGCTGTGAGCGTGAAGAGAGAAGAGCCCTCCCCGCTTCCACAGAGACAAACTGAGCGCGGGAACATCAGCTCAGAGCCACATTTCCGCTCAGAGACGGAGGGACACACTGAGCACTCGTCTGACACTGACGACGATGATGAAGAACCTCCATTCAGCCGCTCAGACGCACAGATGGAGACAGAGGCTGATGGAGATCACCACAACCAGGTCCAGAGCAGAGACAGAAGCACCAAAGTCTCCGCCCAAAACAAGTCTGACCCAGAGACGAGCGCGACGGTCGACAACGGAGAGACGTCTGGAGCTGACGGAGGAGACGAGAAGAAGAAGCACCGCTGTCATGTTTGTGACAAGACTTTTAAAGATAAACGTGTTTTAACAAGACACATTAGAGTGCACACAGGAGAGAGGCCTTTTAGTTGTTCATACTGTGAGAAAACATTTGCCCGTGAATATAGTTTAGATGTTCATAGAAGAACACACACAGGGGAGAGGCCTTACAGCTGTCAGGTCTGTGAGAAAAAGTTCACACAACTCACTAACCTCCAGGCACATAGAAGAACACACACAGGAGAGAGGCCTTACAGCTGCTCAGTCTGTCAGAAAACATTCACCCTGAGACATCATCTAAAATCACACATGAAAACTCACAGTGTTTAAAGCACATTTCAACAATGTTTCTGTTTTTCGGAATGAACCCATTTACAAGTCGCACAAAGTTTTAAGATTGTTCTTAATTTACCGTTTGTAATTTACTAAAAACACTTCTTTTTGTCTTTGTGAAAACAATTTATTTCACGAGTGATTTATTGTGTTTCAATCGACTTTTGAAAAACTGCTTCTGGAAATAGTTTGGAAAAAGTTTTAAATGTGTTGATTTTGTTCTTAAAAACATTTGTTTGTTTATGAAATACTGTAAATATGTTCAAAGAGTTTTAATCAGAAACGTTTGTGTTGATTAGAGATAATTGTTCAGTGTTTGTAAATTCTTCACAAATCTGCATGTTGTAGTTTTAGCCTGTTTTCTGTTTTGATTCTTAGTTTTCAAATTGTAAATAAAACAGTTTAAATCGTCATCTCTGCGTCTGTTATGGAAATATCCCTGTGATCAGTGGTTTTCATAGTTTTACATCAGTAAGTTTATATTTCACACAGACATGTTGAAATATCCATCAGCCGCACTTTATTATTTTTAAATGTCTGGTCTATAATCCTGTGTGTGAAGCTTCTAAACGTGTCAGTGTTGAAGTGAGACAGCAGGGGGCGCTGTATGAAGGGCACCGGGCTGATTTATTCAGGACATTCATGTTATATACTTCAGAGGGAGCTGGTTTGAGAGACAAAACTCAGCAAAAAGACTAAAATCCAGCAGAAAAATGACAAAAATTCAGCAAAAAAATGATAAAAAATCAGCAAAAAACCGACAAAAATTCAGCAAAAAAAATGTCAAAAATCCAACAAAAAATGACAAAAATCCAGCAAAAAAATGACAAAAATCCAACTAAAAAATGACAAAAATCAAACAAAAAATAACAAAATCCAACAAAAAAATGACAAAAATCCAACAAAAAAATGACAAAAATCCAACTAAAAAATGACAAAAATCCAACAAAAAATGACAAAAAATTAGCAAAAAAATGACAAAAAAATCAGAAAAAAATGTCGAAAATCCAACAAAAAAATTACAAAAATCCCCCCCAAAAATGACAAAAATTCAGCAAAAAAAATGTCAAAAATCCAACAAAAAATGACAAAAATCCAGCAAAAAATGACAAAAATCCAACAATAAAAAGACAAAAATCCAACAAAAAATGACAAAAATCCAACAAAAAAAGAAAAAAATCCAACAAAAAAAGAAAAAAATCCAACAAAAAAATGACAAAAATCCAACAAAAAAATGACAAAAATCCAACAAAAAATGACAAAAATCCAACAATAAAATGACAAAAATCCAACAAAAAAAAGACAAAAATCCAACAAAAAAATTACAAAAAATCAGCAAAAAAAAGACAAGAAAATCTGCAAAAAATGACAAAAATCCAGCAAAAAAAAGACAAAAAATCAGCAAAAAAAAGACAAAAATCCAACTAAAAAATTACAAAAATCCAGCAAAAAAGTGACAGAAGAGCAGCAAATAAAGTAATAAAGTGACAAAAACGCATAAGGGAAATAAAACGACAATGGCAAAGAGGAGAGAATGCATTTGGTTTTGGTGGGGGGTAAGAGGTTCAAACTAAAATGTTCAGGAGAAAACGAGCTCGACTCTCCCGGACCTTGAGACCCGCTGGCCTGAACGAGAGACCCTGACCCGAGACCAGAGCGTGGCTAAAGCGTGACTGACCCGACCCCCCCCCCCCCCCCCCTCCTCTCTGTATCCCGTGTCCCTGTCAGGATAATCAGGTCCGGGGTGGTGGAGCCTGAGCACCTCCAGGCCGAGCTTCCTGCCGTAAATGTGCGCTAATGGGCTGCGGTCTGTGTAATCCCGAGCCATTAGCCGCCCCAGCTTTGGCCTAATTGCCCCGGCAGCTCCGACCATTTGGTTAGACTCTGCTCCGGTAATTATGGAGGAAAACCGGCCTAAAAATACCACAGTGTTTAACTCTCACTTCTTCAGTTCTCTTCTTTTGGGGGGAAATACTCTGTAAACAACCAGACTCGGGTCTTTTGGTCAGCGGGAAATAGTGATGTGTTCAAGACGCTGCAGGTGAACAGGGACAAACGGTAAATGGAAAGACATGAATGTGAAACTCCTGCTGAACATCACTGACATGAATGAGAAGAAAATGTGTGGCAAGTTTTCTGTCATGTTTTCATATTGAAAAAGGCGAGAAAAATCGAAACTTTCTTTAATTATTCAAGAAATACTTTAACAAATGCTGAATTCTGAATATACCGTAAATGCTCTAATATGGGCCAGATCCTTTATTTACTCAAGGGCATCTGGGACCAGGCCTTTATTGGGACCAGGCCACAATTAGAGACAGGCCTTTATTTCTATTTGAGCAAAACGGACGACCAGGAAACGAAGAAAAACGAGATTTGTGTCCATTTGCACCTAAAATATGAGGTTCATTTATTAATGAACATTTCAAACCCTCTCCCAGCGGCTGGAACATTGACGCCTTTTATTTTGTCGGGACAACAGGAAGTGTTTCGTTGCTGTTAGCGGAGCTTTGACATCAGTGTCACTGCAGGTTTCTGTTTCGTTTTTACCGCGGACCGGATTATTTGTTGTTATCTTGTGTAAAAGGCGAGTTTAGACGGAGCGTTTGTGTTTGTGATCGATCATGAGACTGACCCGAGAGAAGACGAGACGCTCGCGCTGATGGGAGGAGTTATTTTGAGGCGTGGGACTGACCTGCACACGGAGCAGCTGGACGTGCTTTGAAGATGCGATGGTGAAAAAAGAGCCGTCTCTCTCTCTCTTCTGAAGTATTTCCTGGTTTGAATCCACTTTCTTACAGAAACAAGCATTTAAAGGGGGGACTTTTTCCAGCTTTACATCATGTTATTATGTCATTCCCTCATTAAAAACATGCCTGAAGTGTTGCCTTGGCACATTCACGTCTTTCTGAGTAATCTGTAAAAACTCTGATGGCGGCCATTTTAGGGATAGGTTTGCCTGAGTCCTCCTAGGAACGCCCCCACCTCCTGGAGACGCCTCCGAGCTTTCGTCACCAGCCGAGTAACCAACCACTGCTCCTCAGCAGAACCCCCTCCCCACTGATGCCACAGACAGCGTGTGGAGGGGGCGTGTCTAAAGGCTCAGAGGTTCTTAAAGAGACAGAGGCCTATTTCAAGACATTCACTACAGCCATTTTGAGAGAGACATTTTATACAAGGCAGTTATTCTAATTTACTGCATTTACAGACCAACAGAAGGTTTGTCATCATTGTAGTGTGATGTAGACTGGTGCTATGGGGCTGAAAAAAGCAGAATACCCCCTCTTTAACTCTGACATAACGGAGGGTTTTAGGAGAAACAACTCAGACTCTCGACTCCTGAGGCTTTCAAACGTATTTCCTGTTCCATAAAGAACTCTCCTCCGTATTATCTTTCGCCGCTGCTTCAGAAAAGCCCCGTTAGCTCATCCCGACCCCGGCGTCAGGTCAAAGTGCTAACGCTAACCGCCGACCCGCCGCTCGTGTTTGTCCACATTTTCCGCCGCGGAGGCCGTTCCTTTTGAGTTACTGCCCCCCCCCCCCCCCCTTCACTCCTCCCCCCTTCACTCCGGCGAGTAACACAATCACGCCATCGCCGAAAGCTTTTAACATGGAGGGGTCGCGCTGACGTCAGGCGCGGGGTCAATGCCGCGGACGCTAATGCCGCTAAAAGCATCGGCGCTGATTCATCTGTGGCGGCGCGTTGTTATCGGGAGAATTACGGCTCATTTGCGAGGGCCCCGAGGTCACGGCGAGTTCGGTGAGCGCGGCTGCTTTTAGTCGCGGCGTTTAGATGAAGTCAGATCATGAAAAGGAGGCGGGCGCTCTCGCTTCGCATCGAGACGCAAAACTATAGGACGTAGAGGAATCAGAACGTCTGCAGACATATTATCCTGAGTTCAATTCCCACCTGGACGGGGCCTTTCTGTGTTGAATGGGAGAAATGTAGTTTTTGTAAGAAATCTCCAAAACGAAAATAGACAAATGTTTTTCCTCATCAGTGTTTGATCGTGATCAGATTCACAAAACCTGTGATGTTATTTTTGTTTTATTACTTTAGGTCAGGGGTGCCCAAAGTGGGGCCTGCGGGACAAATTTAACCCGCCAGAGGGTGACCTACTGGTATGATTAATACCAACTCTCTCCCATTCATTCTCAATGGTAAATATGGATGCAGTGCACTTTTTAGCCACTAGTGTCAAATTGGGGGCGCTGTTTCACTCCTTTCATGAAGTTAAGGAAACATTGTTTATCAATCAGAGAGAGTCGTAGCCTCAACTTTCACAGTTTTCCAACTTTTATTGCAAAGGTCGTTGACGTCAACATAGGTTCATGTTCAAAATTGACTTAGAAAAGAATTTGTGCTGAACTGACACTTTCAAAGTGATCTAATATGGCATTTTTTGAGTTAAAGGAATAGGCCACCGTTTTTACATACTGAGATATGTTCTTACCTAACCTTAGTCGAGTTAATATATCCCCGTCTGGTCTTTGTCCGTGCGCTCGGTCACGCAAACGCAGCACATACGACTTCCCCCCGCTCACTTCCGTCAATAACCTTTAGGAGTTACTGCGCGGACGTTTTACTCCTCGTATCATTACGCTTCACAATATAGTCCCCTTTTTTATTTGCTTATAAAATCGACATGCTACATTTCTGTGTAAATATACTTCGCATGAAAACACTTCACGTAACTTTATTTAAATAGGGAACACGTGGAAGAGCTTGGTAGCTTCTATCGTGAGCTTTTTTGGAGCTATATGACATGTGGGAGAGGCTGCGTATGTGTTCCGTGACAGAGCGCACGGACAAAGACCAGACGGGGATATATTAACACGACTAAGGTTAGGTAAGAGCATATCTCAGTATGTGAAAACGGTGGCCTATTCCTTTAACAAATGAATGAGGTAAAGTTACTGTAGGTGCTGTCGATACAGGTGTTGCTACACCTTTTTTTTTTTACATTTTGCACTACATTGCTACAATTGTTGATTTTGTTTGACTAAAACTAGGCTTGTTATTGTTATTGTTAGCATGTTATTTGTATGAATAGAATTGAATGCAAATATACCAACAATATACCAAAAAATAACATAAAGTACCTATTATTCTTTGCAGTTCTGTGTGTTTCATCGCCGGGTTTGTCTCGCGACCCACTGGCACTTTTTCATTCTGGCCCTCGGAGACAAAACCTGCTCTCAGTGACTCAATCATAGTTTCTCTCCCTCTCTTTGTCGCCGTTAGCATTAGCATAAACACATTTGCAAAGGCTAAAACTAATTCTCCAGTTTCTGAGCTTCGAAATGACACACAGCATGTCCATGTTCACTGGTGTTTAGTGAAACTTGACCAAACCCTGACTTCGCTCTTATCCAGGGGCCGGACTGGGACTGAAAACCAGCCCTGGACTCGGGCCAGCCTGGTCCAAATTAGCGTTAATGCGACACTTCCACAAATACATATGTTTACCTCTTACCACCCGCCTTAAAGGGGCTAGATACAAGTTAGTCATTTTATGCTCACTACTGCCACCTCAGGTCATACATGTAACTGCAGCTTCTGTATTAAGCTCGTGCAGGATTTTAGAGGCAGTTGTGGTGAACAGGTCTGAGCTCATTCTACATTTAGGACATGGAGGAAAATACTTTTAAGTAGTTTTAATATTTTTAAAGTCCGTATAGTCCCTTTAACCGAGAGCATTTTCTCCAGTTCGGCTTTACCCAAATCCAAAAGCTTTTTTTGGTCATGTTTTTGTTGTTTTTTCATCGCTTTTTTCATTGCTTTGTCGTCACGTTTTCGTCACATTTTTGTCATTTTTTTGTCACATTTTTGTCATTTTTTTGTCACATTTTTGTCATTTTTTCGTCAATTATTTTGTCAATTTCTTGTGACATTTTTGCCACTTCTTCATCAACGTTTTCTCACTTTTTTTGTCACATTTCCATCATTGTTTTCGTCTCAGTTTTGTTTTTTCCAGAAGCTTTTGGACTGGGGTAAAGCTGGAGAAAATGTGCTCGGTTCAGGCGGGAGTCATAGTCCCTTTAACCGAGAGCATTTTCTTCAGTTCGGCTTTACCCAAATCCAAACGCTTCTTGACTGGAGAGCGACGCTGTAACGCCTCATTAGAAAGCTAAAATCTAGAAATGTGATGGTACCTTTTTGTCACGTTTGTCGCTGCATTTTTGTTTGTTTTTGTTGCTGCTTTTTCAACACTTTTTTGTTGTGTTTTCGTCTCTTGTTTTTCTTTTTTTTTTGGTCATGTTTTTGTTGTGTTTTCATCGCTTTTTTCACTGCTTCGTCGTCACGTTTTCGTCACATTTTGTCGTGTTTTTGTCACTTTTTTGTTGCTTTTCCAGCACATTTTTATTTTCGGATGCTTTTCCTTTAAGCTTTTAGATTTGGGTAAAGCTCGGTTACGCCCAGGGGTAAAGTAAAGGTAAAGTGAGAGGCGGGACCGGTGGCCCTAGAGCCAGTGGCCCTTCTGTGCTCTTCCAGAATACAGGACATGTGGCCAGTCCGCCCCTGCCCCATGGTCCCCTGAACTTAAGGAGAAGTTCCCAAAGAGCTGATTCGGTCTCAAACGTCTCTTCTCCGTCATCTCTAATTAAAATGAAACCTCAAAGTTGCAGACGCCCGTCACCTGCAGCCCGCGCTCCGCCGCGCCACCATAAACCCTCCCCCCGTCGCTGCTGACTCTCAGAAAACTCCCCCCTCGCGCTGATGAGACCAAACACTTCTTTCGATTCAGATCGGCGCGTTAATCTCCCGCGCTCGCGCCGCGTCCCGTTAGATTTATTTGAGATTTTTCCGCTGGCCTGGCTCGGCTCTTTATAACCGCCGTCACCGCCCCCGCCTCCGCCCGCCGCCGCCCGTCCCGGCGCAGCGCGGCGTGTGCTTTCGTCGTGTTGATTTATTTTTTGACAGCTTGCATCTGCGTATTCTGCTGAGCTCACTGCTTACAGGCGGCGTCGACGCTAACGGCTCCACTCCACCAGCGCCGTAAAAGAGAGAGGTCCTTGAGAGGAATTATGAGCTCGGCGCGGGGGGAAAGATTCAAAGTGACGGTCGGTTTGGGTTTTAATGCGGCGGCGGCGGCGGGAGCAGGAACATGGGGTAAACAAAGAAAGCAAAAGTACATCTGCGAGACGGAAAAAGTCCCTCAAAGTTAGTCCCGTCTCTCAACTCATGTTCAAATTTTTGGTCATTTTTTGGTCATTTTTTGTCATTTTTTTTGACATTTTTTGTCATTTTTTTTTGGTCATTTTTTGTCATTTTTTGTCATTTTTTTGTCACATTTTTTGTCCTTTTTTTGTCATTTTTTGTGATATTTTGTGATATTTTTTGTCACATTTTTTTTCATTTTTTGTCACATTTTTTGTCCTTTTTTGTCACATTTTTTGTCATTTTTTGTCATTTTTTGTCATTTTTTTTGTCATTTTTGGTCATTTTTGGTCATTTTTGGTCATTTTTTGTAACATTTTTGATCACATTTTTTGTCATTTTTTTGTCACATTTTTTGTCCTTTTTTTGTCATTTTTTGTGATATTTTGTGATATTTTTTGTCAAATTTTTTGTCATTTTTTGTCATTTTTTTTCATTTTTTGTCATTTTTTGTCATTTTTAGTCATTTTTTGTGATATTTTGTGTTTTTTTTTGTCACATTTTTTGTCACATTTTTTTTCATTTTTTGTCATTTTTTGTCATTTTTTGTCATTTTTTGTCATTTTTGGTCATTTTTGGTCATTTTTTGGTCATTTTTTGTGATATTTTTTGAGAGGAATTATGAGCTCGGCGCGGGGGAAAGATTCAAAGTGACGGTCGGTTTGGGTTTTAATGCGGCAGCGGGTTCGGGAACATGGGGTAAACAAAGAAAGCTGTGTCCGTTTGCAAAAGTACATCTGCGAGACGGAAAAAGTCTCTCAAAGTTAGTCCCGTCTCCAGCAAACCTTTCCCTCCGCACCATTTTTAAAGCAGTACTAAGTAACTCCTGCCCCTAGAGGCCATAAGCGCAACTGCAGGTGTCGTAGCAAGTTACGTTTTTTACTCATGAATCGTCCGTGAGAGTAAATACGACGCTGACAGAAAAGGCGAAGGGACAGAGGGATATTGTTCATCCAATTGGAAATATTTTTTTTCACTCAAACTTGGCTGTAAATACTGTTTAACCTCTTAACTCCCGCCTGAACCGAGAGCATTTTCTCCAGTTCAGCTTTACCCAAATCCTGTAGGCCAGTGTAACGCCTCGTTTGAAAGCTGAGATCTACAAAACTCATGTAAATGGATCTTTTTCCTCACGTTATCAGATTTTTTTCCATCTTTATTTGGGGGGGGTTTCAACTCATTTTGTTCAAATTTTTTGTCATTTTTTGTCATTTTTATGTCACAGTTTTTGTCACATTTTTGTCAATTTTTTGTCAATATTTTTTGTCATTTTTTTGTCAATTTTTTTGTCATTTTTTTGTCACATCTTCATTGTTTTCGTCTCAGTTTTGTTGCTATTTTCACACCTTTTTTCCAGAAGCTTTTGGACTGGGGTAAAGCCAAACTGGAGAAAATGTGCCCTCTTTAAGAACCTCTGAGCCTTTAGACACGCCCCCTCCACACGCTGTCTGTGGCATCAGTGGGGAGGGGGTTCTGCTGAGGAGCAGTGGTTGGTTACTCGGCTGGTGACGAAAGCTCGGAGGCGTCTCCAGGAGGTGGGGGCGTTCCTAGGAGGACTCAGGCAAACCTATCCCTAAAATGGCCGCCGTCAGAGTTTTTACAGATGACTCAGAAACACGTGAATGTGCCAAGGCAACACTTCAGCCATGTTTTTAATGAGGGAATGACAGAAAAACATGATGGAAAGCTTGATAAAGTACATTTTGCATAATACCCCCCCTTTTAAATTAAAATCGGGTGAATTTTTCCCTCCCAAATGTGGCAGACTGAACAGAAACTCCGAGGACGTCTGAAATCTGCACTTTTTTCCCCCGTTCGTCCCCAGATAATTCTAATCCTGGGGCTTTAAGACACAGTGTTTTCATGTCGAGTAAACACTTTAAAAAAAAAAAAACATCTACAGCCTCCGCGAACACACCTGGCGTTTAAATCCTCTCTAAATGATCTTGAAGTTTGTCGTCGTCTTCTCTCCTTCGCTCGTCCTTCGCCCCAAAGTAACGTCTTCCTTCTGCACATTCTGTTTCCTAAAGCTACAAAACTGTATAATCTGCCAACCAGGACTCGCATTGATCCTGCCTCCGTCCGAAGACCTGCCCCAAAAAAAAAAAAAAAAAAACCCTCGCCGGCTGAATTATGATGATATTTATCCGTCTCGTTTAAGGCCCGAGTAGCTTAATCAGGCCGAGCCATCGATTAGCCGGGATCGATTAAACCGGGGTTACGAACAGACGAGCGCCGCGTTTCCCCCGCGAAAATCAATGTAATGAGTTTTACCTCTGGGTTTATCTCCACAAACGAGCGGCGGGAGATGTTTTCTGGCCCGATCAACGCGAGGAGCAATTTGTAAGAGGCTGTTTTTGTTTTTCGCCGGGAGGAGGAGGGAGCCGGACCTGCAGGATCGGGGGAGGTGATTTCTGAGAGAGTGCACGGGGATGAGAAAAAGCAAAAGCTCAGTCTTGAGGACTGCTTTCTTCCATCTCGAAAGCGTATAAGAAAAAATCGACAAAAAATCGACAAAAAATCGACAAAAAATCGACAAAAAAATGACGAAAAAATGACAAAAAAATCCCCCAAAAATCCCCAAAAATGGCAAAAAAATGACAAAAAATGACCAAAAAAAGTTAAAAAAAGAAAAAAAATGACAAAAAATGACAAAAAATCGACATAAAATTAAAAAAAGACAAAAAAAGACAAAAAAAAACCCAAAAATGACCAAACAAATGGCAAAAAAATGACAAAAAATGACCAAAAAAGACAAAAATGACAAAAAATGACAAAAATGACAAAAAATCGACAAAAAATGACAAAAATGACAAAAAAAAATCTAAAGAATGACCAAAAAATATGACAAAAAATTAGAAAAAATGGCCAAAAAAAATTCTAGAAAATGACAAAAAAATGGCCAAAAAATTACAAAAAATGACCAAAAAAAGACAAAAAATGACAAAAAGTGACAAAAAATTGACAAAAAATGACCAAAAATTACAAACAATTTCAAAAATCACAAAAAAAATTCAAAAAAATTACTAAAAATTGCCAAAAATTATTCTAAAAAATGAAAAAAAAGACAAAAAGTGACAAAAAAATGACAACAAAAATGACAAAAAAATGACAATAAATTGACTAAAAATGTACAAAAAAATGACACCCAAAAAGGCCAAAAATCACAAAAAATTGACCAAAAATTGCCAAAAAAAAGACAATTACAAAAAAGTGAGAAAACTTTGACAAAAAGTGCCAAAAAAGCCAAAAAATTGACAAAAAAATTACAAAAAAAGTTACAATATGAGTTGAAAATCCACCCAAAAGAGATGGAAAAAAATGTGATGACGTGAGGAAAAAGATCCATTTAGATGAGTTTTGTAGATAATGAGTTTTACCTCTGGGTTTATCTCCACAAACGAGCGGCGGGAGATGTTTTCTGGCCCGATCAACGCGAGGAGCAATTTGTAAGAGGCGGTTTTTGTTTTTCGCCGGGAGGAGGAGGGAGCCGGACCTGCAGGATCGGAGGAGGTGATTTCTGAGAGATTGTACGGGGATGAGAAAAAGCAAAAGCTCAGTCTTGAGGACTGCTTTCTTCCATCTCGAAAGCGTATAAGAAAAAATCGACAAAAAATCGACAAAAAATCGACAAAAAATCGACAAAAAAATGACGAAAAAATGACAAAAAAATCCCCCAAAAATCCCCAAAAATGGCAAAAAAATGACAAAAAATGACCAAAAAAAGTTAAAAAAAGAAAAAAAATGACAAAAAATGACAAAAAATCGACATAAAATTAAAAAAAGACAAAAAAAGACAAAAAAAAACCCAAAAATGACCAAACAAATGGCAAAAAAATGACAAAAAATGACCAAAAAAGACAAAAATGACAAAAAATGACAAAAATGACAAAAAATCGACAAAAAATGACAAAAATGACAAAAAAAAATCTAAAGAATGACCAAAAAATATGACAAAAAATTAGAAAAAATGGCCAAAAAAAATTCTAGAAAATGACAAAAAAATGGCCAAAAAATTACAAAAAATGACCAAAAAAAGACAAAAAATGACAAAAAGTGACAAAAAATTGACAAAAAATGACCAAAAATTACAAACAATTTCAAAAATCACAAAAAAAATTCAAAAAAATTACTAAAAATTGCCAAAAATTATTCTAAAAAATGAAAAAAAAGACAAAAAGTGACAAAAAAATGACAACAAAAATGACAAAAAAATGACAATAAATTGACTAAAAATGTACAAAAAAATGACACCCAAAAAGGCCAAAAATCACAAAAAATTGACCAAAAATTGCCAAAAAAAAGACAATTACAAAAAAGTGAGAAAACTTTGACAAAAAGTGCCAAAAAAGCCAAAAAATTGACAAAAAAATTACAAAAAAAGTTACAATATGAGTTGAAAATCCACCCAAAAGAGATGGAAAAAAATGTGATGACGTGAGGAAAAAGATCCATTTAGATGAGTTTTGTAGATAATGAGTTTTACCTCTGGGTTTATCTCCACAAACGAGCGGCGGGAGATGTTTTCTGGCCCGATCAACGCGAGGAGCAATTTGTAAGAGGCGGTTTTTGTTTTTCGCCGGGAGGAGGAGGGAGCCGGACCTGCAGGATCGGAGGAGGTGATTTCTGAGAGATTGTACGGGGATGAGAAAAAGCAAAAGCTCAGTCTTGAGGACTGCTTTCTTCCATCTCGAAAGCGTATAAGAAAAAATCGACAAAAAATCGACAAAAAATCGACAAAAAAATGACGAAAAAATGACAAAAAAATCCCCCAAAAATCCCCAAAAATGGCAAAAAAATGACAAAAAATGACCAAAAAAAGTTAAAAAAAGAAAAAAAATGACAAAAAATGACAAAAAATCGACATAAAATTAAAAAAAGACAAAAAAAGACAAAAAAAACCCCAAAAATGACCAAACAAATGGCAAAAAAATGACAAAAAATGACCAAAAAAGACAAAAATGACAAAAAATGACAAAAATGACAAAAAATCGACAAAAAATGACAAAAATGACAAAAAAAAATCTAAAGAATGACCAAAAAATATGACAAAAAATTAGAAAAAATGGCCAAAAAAAATTCTAGAAAATGACAAAAAAATGGCCAAAAAATTACAAAAAATGACCAAAAAAAGACAAAAAATGACAAAAAGTGACAAAAAATTGACAAAAAATGACCAAAAATTACAAACAATTTCAAAAATCACAAAAAAAATTCAAAAAAATTACTAAAAATTGCCAAAAATTATTCTAAAAAATGAAAAAAAAGACAAAAAGTGACAAAAAAATGACAACAAAAATGACAAAAAAATGACAATAAATTGACTAAAAATGTACAAAAAAATGACACCCAAAAAGGCCAAAAATCACAAAAAATTGACCAAAAATTGCCAAAAAAAAGACAATTACAAAAAAGTGAGAAAACTTTGACAAAAAGTGCCAAAAAAGCCAAAAAATTGACAAAAAAATTACAAAAAAAGTTACAATATGAGTTGAAAATCCACCCAAAAGAGATGGAAAAAAATGTGATGACGTGAGGAAAAAGATCCATTTAGATGAGTTTTGTAGATAATGAGTTTTACCTCTGGGTTTATCTCCACAAACGAGCGGCGGGAGATGTTTTCTGGCCCGATCAACGCGAAGAGCAATTTGTAAGAGGCTGTTTTTGTTTTTCGCCGGGAGGAGGAGGGAGCCGGACCTGCAGGATCGGGGGAGGTGATTTCTGAGAGAGTGTACGGGGAAAAACAAAAACAAAAGCTCAGTCTTGTTCCCGGGACTTGCTGTGTGTCGTTTGCAGGTTCTCCTTGTGTGTCTGGGAGGTCGTTCTCCTCGACCCCGGTCTTTCATTCGAACCCCACGTTATAAGCAAATAACCCGGACTGCTTTCTTCAATCTCGAAAGGGTATCAGAAAACTTTGACAAAAAAGTGCCAAAAAAGCACAAAAAAAGCAAAAAAAATTGACAAAAAATGACAAAAAAATGACAAAAAATTGACACAAAAATTACAAAAAAGACAAAAAAAGACAAAAAAAATTACAAAAAATTGACAAAAAATTGACGAAAAAATGGCAAAAAAATGACAAAAATCACAAAAAATGACAAAAATTTTACAAAAATCCCCAAAAAGGACAAAAAAATAGCAAAAAAATTACAAAAAATGACAAAAAAAAGACACAAAAAAATAAAAAAAGGAAAAAATGACAAAAAATGACAAAAAACTGACCAAAAATTGACAAAAAAATTACAAAAAAGTGCCAAAAAAGCAACAAAAAAAGCAAAAAAATGTGAAAAACATGACAAAAAATGACTTTTTTTTTACAAAATATAGACAAAAAATGACAAAAATTACAAAAAATTACAAAAAAATTACAAAAAAATTACAAAAAAATTGCAAAAAAGTGACAAAAAAGACAAAAAAGACAAAAAAGACCAAAAAAGACCAAAAAGACCAAAAAAGACAAAAAAATGACAAAAATCCCCATAAAGGACAAAAAATAGCAAAAAAAATAAAACAAAATTACAAAAAAAAGACACAAAAAAATAAAAAAAATTACAAAAAATGACAAAAAACTGCCAAAAAAGCCAAAAAATTGACAAAAAAATAACAAAAAAGTTACAAAATGAGTTGAAAACCCCCCAAAAAAAGATGGAAAAAAAATCTGATGACGTGAGGAAAAAGATCCATTTAGATGATCTTAGCTTTCAAATGAGGCGTTACACTGGCCTTCTGGATTTGGGTAAAGCTGAACTGGAGAAAATGCTCTCGGTTCAGGCGGGAGTTAAGAGGTTAAATCACCTGCAGATACACGACCCTCGAACGCTGCACTGTCTCCATGTTTCCACGGGTTTTGCATTAAAAACATTGTATTTTAAACATAAAAGCCTTAAATCTTAGAACCGTGGCCTTGGATCCCGTGAGTCCTGAATCATCTGCAGCCTGTTAAACCTGTGTCTTTATATAATCGATGGCATTGACGAGCCGCGGTGACGCTCTCCCCGCCACCCCCGCGGCGTCTTGATTAACTCAGCCGAGTGGCGGCCGGGCCGATGGCGTCCGCGCTCCACGGCTCCTCCTACAGGCCTCTTATGGATTTCTTTCCCGGGCGCCGTTAGAACTCTTCAATCACAGAGCACTTCATCAGGACGCGTCGATGGCACGCAGCGAGGGCCGTAATTACGCGCTGATTTCTCCGGAGCAGGAGGGGTCCCAGGGCGGGGGGGGGGCACGTGAGGGGTCCCAGGGCGGGGGGCACGTGAGGGGTCCCAGGGCGGGGGGCACGTGAGGGGTCCCAGGGCGGGGGGCACGTGAGGGGTGACGGGGCGAGAGAAGGGTGACGTGAGCACCATCGCCTCACAGCAGGACGGCCCAGGAGCAGAGGGATCCAACACGGGAGACAGTGGCTCAGAGGGAAAACAAGACAAAAAAATTACAAAAATCCCCCAAAAAATGACAAAAAAATGACAAAAAAATGACCAAAAAATGGACAAAAAATGGACAAAAAATGACAAAAAAATGACAAAAAAATGGACACAAAATTACAAAAAATGGACAAAAAATGAAAAAAATCCTCCCAAAATTGACAAAAAATCGACAAAAAAAATTACAAAAAATGGACAAAAAAAATTACAAAAAATGGACAAAAAATGACAAAAAAATGACAAAAAAATTGACAAAAAATTACAAAAATCCCCCAAAAAATGACAAAAAAATGACAAAAAAATGACAAAAAAATGACAAAAAATGGACAAAAAATGGACAAAAAATGACAAAAAAATGACAAAAAAATGGACAAAAAATAACAAAAAATGGACAAAAAATGAAAAAATCCCTCCAAAATTGACCAAAAATTGACAAAAAAATTACAAAAAATTGACAAAAAATTGACAAAAAAAATTACAAAAAATTGACTAAAAAATGACAAAAAATTACAAAAATCCCCCCAAAAATGACAAAAAAAATGACAAAAAAGTGAGAAAACTTTGACAAAAAAGTGAGCACCAGCGCCTCACAGCAGGACGGCCCAGGAGCAGAGGGATCCAACACGGGAGACAGTGGCTCAGAAGGAATGGGCGGATCGGCAGCACAGTATTGATATATCGATGCCGAATGGCTACTTTTTGAGTATCGATACTCATTTACACAAAAGGAGGATTTATTACATCGTTCTGAAGCAAAACACCCACAGCAGCAGAGGAGTGAACAGACCCATCCATATCAGGGACACGTCCTTTAAGTTCTTTTAAAGAGTTGATACAAAACTCAGAAAAGGATGTTGGTGAGAGCAGCAGAGGGTCCCTATATGGTGCTTTATTTTAAAGAGGGGGTATTCTGCTTTTGTCAGTCCCATAGCACCAGTCTATATCACACTACAATGATGACAAACCTTCTGTTGGTCTGTAAATGCAGTAAATTAGAATAACTGCCTTGTATAAAATGTCTCTCTCAAAATGGCTGTAGTGAATGTCTTGAAATAGGCCTCTGTCTCTTTAAGAACCTCTGAGCCTTTCAGACACGCCCCCTCCACATGACAAAAAATGACAAAAAATGTGACAAAAATGTGACAAAAAATGACAAAAAAAAGAGAAAAAAAGACAAAAGAAATGACCAAAAAAAAGACAAAAAAGTGACGAAAAATCGTCAAAAAAAGACAAAAAAAAAAATGACAAAAATTGACAAAAAAATGACAAAAAATCGACAACAAAAGACAAAAAAATGACAAAAAATGACAAAAAATGACAAAAAAAGACAAAAAAATGACAAAAAATTGACAAAAAATTGACAAAAAAATGACAAAAAAATGACAAAAAAAATGACAAAAAAAATGACAAAAAAAAAAAAGACAAAAAATTACAAAAAAAGGGACCAAAAAAAGACACCTCTGAGCCTTTAGACACGCCCCCTCCACACGCTGTCTGTGGCATCAGTGGGGAGGGGGTTCTGCTGAGGAGCAGTGGTTGGTTACTCGGCTGGTGACGAAAGCTCGGAGGCGTCTCCAGGAGGTGGGGGCGTTCCTAGGAGGACTCAGGCAAACCTATCCCTAAAATGGCCGCCATCAGAGTTTTTACAGATTACTCAGAAATACGTGAATGTGCCAAGGCAACACTTCAGGCATGTTTTTAATGAGGGAGTGACAGAAGAACACGATGGAAAGCTTGAAAAAGTCCATTTCCGTCCAGACATGAGGCCCCCGCACTGAAAGACCCGCCCTCACGATGATGTCATGGAGAAAAGTGCTACAGGACTTTATTCAACCTTCCTAAAGTAGAGGACACTCGACAGGAGTTGTTTTTTCTCTCCGGGATTCGGCGACTTTCACCAAACCAGTGTTTTTCTGTGACGTCTCTGATGTTTGTGAAGCTTCACCAGAATCAAAGAGGATTCACTTTTATAACCAATGCCCATAATGTAAACACCTCATGGACCAGAGCGGAGAGTCAATAACTTGTGTGTTAGCATGTGTGGTAGTGTATTCGAATGTCCACACTATTCCCTAACCCCTCATTCACTACACAGGCCCGCACTATAGTCACTATATAGTCACTGATTCTGTTGGCGATTCAGACACAAGCCACTACTTTTACTTATTTTTATTTATTTATTGTTACAAATGTTTATTTTATGAAAGAGAACGACTTTTACAGGCGTTACTATCATCACAAAAAAAGGAAGAAAAAAAAAATCACTCCAGCGTGAGCTCAGAGACGCTGAAAGTCGGTCAGAGCGCGGTGTCCGAAGCACCAGCAGATTGAGTGACCACATCTGCTAAAAGTTCGTTAAACTCTGGGAATAAAGTATTTCTGTGATAAAAACCAAACTCAGAGACAGTGGAATATTTATGGATTGATACGAGTCAGATACTTTATATTTAACATGGATTTTGTGGATGGATGGATCACTATATATTCACTATATATTCTATAGGGAATAGTGTGGACATTCGGATACAGCCATAGTGTGTGTGTTAGCTTGTATGTTAGCGTGTGTGTTCGCGTGTGTTTTAGCGTGTGTGTTAGCGTGTGTGCTAGCGTGTGTTAGCATGTGTGTTAGCGTGTGTTAGCGTGTATGTTAGCATGTGTGTTAGCTTGTGTGTTAGCGTGTATGTTTGCATGTATGTCAGCATGTGTGTTAGCGTGTATGTTAGCGTGTATGTTAGCTTGTGTGTTAGCGTGCATGTTAGCATGTAAGTTAGCATGTGTGTTTGCATGTGTGTTAGCGTGTGTGTTAGCTTGTGTGTTAGCGTGTATGTTAGCGTGTAAGTTAGCATGTGTGTTAGCATGTGTGTTTGCATGTATGTTAGCGTGTATGTTAGCATGTTTGTTAGCGTGCATGTTAGCGTGTATGTTAGCATGTATGTTAGAGTGTGTGTTAGCTTGTGTGTTAGCCATTTATGAAGCTGTGTTGCAGATGTCAACTCCTTATAACTGCACTGTGAAGTCACTTTTTGCTGTGATATTTATATTTCTACTACAGTAAAGTTGTTTGAGCAGAGAGAGGGGGCAGAGTTAATCATTCTGTCTTCCGGGTTACAATAATACCTCCAGAAAATACTTATATTCATCACAAACATGAGTACTCCATAGTGGTAGTGGAACATTATATCATATAAATATAGTTTACTGTGGAGTGACTAAACTCGCAGACGCAGATCCTTTAATATTCTGGTTTTCCACACGTCTCCTGACGACCTCGCTGACGTGAAGAAACCCCCCCCCAAGATCCGCCGCCTCCTCCGGGACTCTGACACTAATCTCTGACACTCGGGATGCGCGAGACGTCACTCCTCACCTGCAGCGGATAAACACTCACGACTCCAGCGGAGATCGTGGGGAATCCAAGATGGCAGCCGCGCTCCCTCCCCCCCACCCCCCCTCCCTCCCGGCGTCTCCCCGATAATCCCAATCCGACAGGTGGGTCTGCCGGCGGATTAGGCCTGTACAATTCCGGCTTTATGCTGAATTAAAGGCAGAATCAATATGGAGAATGCGGATAATTACCGACTCGGAGACGTTTTAGGGACATGTCACGGGACGCTGTGTCGGGAATCAGAACGGGCTCTCCACACTCGGAGCAAATCCACTCAGAGACGGGATGAGGAGGCTTCACTTCGGGGGATTTTGAAATGAGGCATTAACAGTTTGTGGCGTGAAAAACATTTGCTGCATTATTCCTTAAAACTCTGGTGTTTCATGTAGGGTGAGATGTGATAATGTTTGTGTCCAGAAGATAACGTTTTGTGAGCAGGGGCGGACTGGCCATATGTCCTGTATTCTGGAAGAGCACAGAAGGTCCCGCCTCAACCGAGCTTTACCCAAATGTAAAAGCTAAAAAGAAAAGCATCAAAATAGCGAGAAAAAGAGGAGGAAAAACATGGGAAAACATGGAGAAAAAAACACAACAAAATGATGGAAAAAATAATAACGACAAAAATGTGACAAAAAAGTGACAACAATGCAACAAAAAAATGTGACAAAAACTCAATAAAAAAGTGACAAAAAATCAACAAAAAAGTGACAAAAATTCAACAAAAAAAATGACAAAAACTCGACAAAAAATGACAAAAACTCAACAAAAATGTGACAAAAATGTGACAAAAATTCAACAAAAAATCAACAAAAAATGTCAAAAACTCAACAAAAATGTGACAAAAACTCAACAAAAAAATGTCAAAAACTCAACAAAAATGTGACAAAAAAGTGACAAAAATTCAGGAAAAATGTGACAAAAAATCAACAAAAAATGACAAAAATTCAACAAAAATGTGACAACAATTCAACAAAAATGTGACAAAAACTCAACAAAAATGTGACAAAAATTCAACAAAAATGTGACAAAAATTAAACAAAAATGTGACAAAAATTCAACAAAAATGTGACAAAAATTCAACAAAAATGTGACAAAAATTCAACAAAAAATGTCAAAAATTCAACAAAAATGTGACAAAAATTCAACAAAAATGTGACAAAAAATAAACAAAAATGTGACAAAATCTGAACAAAAATGTGACAAAAACTCAACAAAAATGTGACAAAAATTCAACAAAAATGTGACAAAAATTAAACAAAAATTCAACAAAAATGTGACAAAAATTCAACAAAAATTCAACAAAAATTAAACAAAAGTTCAACAAAAATGTGACAAAAATTCAACAAAATTGTGACAAAAATTCAACAAAAAAGTGACAAAAACTCAACAAAAAAATGACAAAAATTCAACAAAAAAAATGACACAAATTCAACAAAAATGTGACAAAAATGTGACAAAAATGTGACAAAAATTCAATAAAAATGTCACAAAAATTCAACCAAAAAGTGATAAAAACTCAACAAAAAAGTGACAAAAATTCAACAAAAATGTGACAAAAACTCAATAAAAAATGTGACAAAAATTCAACAAAAAAATGACAAAAATGTGACAAAAAAGTGACAAAAATTCAGGAAAAATGTGACAAAAAATCAACAAAAAATGACAAAAATTCAACAAAAATGTGACAACAATTCAACAAAAATGTGACAAAAACTCAACAAAAATGTGACAAAAATTCAACAAAAATGTGACAAAAATTCAACAAAAATGTGACAAAAATTCAACAAAAATGTGACAAAAATTCAACAAAAATGTGACAAAAATTCAACAAAAATGTGACAAAAATTAAACAAAAATTCAACAAAAATGTGACAAAAATTAAACAAAAATTCAACAAAAATGTGACAAAAATTCAACAAAATTGTGACAAAAATTCAACAAAAAAGTGACAAAAACTCAACAAAAATATGACAAAAATTAAACAAAAATATGACAAAAACTCAACAAAAAAATGACAAAAATTCAACAAAAAAATGACACAAATTCAACAAAAATGTGACAAAAATGTGACAAAAATGTGACAAAAATTCAATAAAAATGTCACAAAAATTCAACCAAAAAGTGATAAAAACTCAACAAAAAAGTGACAAAAATTCAACAAAAATGTGACAAAAACTCAATAAAAAATGTGACAAAAATTCAACAAAAAAATGACAAAAATGTGACAAAAATTCAACAAAAATGTGACAAAAATTCAACAAAAATTCAACAAAAATGGAAAAAAAGAAAAAACATAAAAAAGTTGACACCACACAGCAACAACGCGAGGAAAAAGATCAGTTTTGTGGGTCTTAGCTTTCAAATGAGGTGTTACCCAGACCTATAGCCAAAGAGGACAGAATGCATTCGTTTTAGGCGGGTGGTGAGAGGTTAATACAGAAGCTGCAGTTACGCTGAAGCCCTGAGGTGGCAGTATTGAGCATAAAAATGTCAACCTCCATCTCGTCCCTTTGACCTTTTGAACAGAGCACATTATGATCATCAGGGGACTGAGAAAAGAGACAAAGATCTGAGTCACAAACTTCCTAAAACCCGGACAGCGGCGGGTGAAGGGTGGCTCAAACGCCGAGACCCCGTAAACCTCACCCTCACATTCGTATGCGCCGCGTTACGCCCGCCTGAGCCGCTCGTCCCGTACACCTGCCGCCGTAATGTAATGTGATTTATTCCTCGCCGTATCGGTCGTGCGCGGCGGCGGCGGCGGCGGAGGAATCATTTCGCTCGTACATTTAGATGCAAATTTCGGGTCCTCAAAAGAGCGGCGCGGAGTCATTGTCTGGCGGCGCGGGCGAGATGGATTCCCCCCCGTCCGCCCGGGCCCATTCACACGCCGTCCGCTCGCCGTCCGCCGCCGCCGAACCCGCCGGCAGGTAAACAAAACGCGCCGCGGCTTTTGTGCAAATGTCCCGGCGAGGGAGCGGGACAAAAAGATGGAGGACGCGCTGACACGGAGGTTTGTAAA